>NC_057730.1:23574064-23700363 GCF_004010195.1 Chiloscyllium plagiosum
ACACCATTCTGCTTTTTCTCTGCTGGCCACAGAAACGTCTGTCTGCTCCTCGGACTACAGAATCCCCTAACACAATTGATCTCTTGGAAGCCGACGTACCACTCGTTGCATTAGAGCCAGTCTCAATACCAGAAACTTAGCTGTTCGTGCTACGTTCCCCTGAGAATCTATCACCCCCTACATTTTCCAAAACAGCATACCTGTTTGAAATGGGTATATCCACAAAAGACTCCTGCCCTCGGTGCCTACCTCTCTTACCTTTCCTGGAGTTAACCCATCTATGTGACTGTATCTGAGACTTTCTCCCATTCCTATAACTGCCATCCATCACATACTGCTGCTGTTGCAAATTCCTCATTGCTTCTAACTGTCTCTCCAACCAATCCATTCGATCTGATAAGATTCGCGAGACAACCAAAGAGTGATACAGTGGAGCAGAGTGAGAAGCAAATAGTGAGAGACAGAGGCAAGTGAAGAGATACTGAATCAGACAGAAAGAGTGTGAGGAAAGCAGAGATGAGAGGGAGACAAAGACAGTGAGGGGCAAATAACGAAGAGAGGCAGAGAAATATATATCAAGGGAGAAAGACAAACAGCAAGAGAGTAAAGAGAGAGAGAGAAAGATGGAGCAAATGAAAGAGAGACAGAAAACAAGAGAGGGAGACTAAACAAGACAGAAAGGCAAACAGTGATGAGGTGAGATGGGCAACGAGAGAAGCAAACATACAGCAAGATAAAGCAAGATAGAAAGCAAGAGAAGGAGACAAAGCAAGAAACATAGACAGTGAAGAGAGAGAGGGGGAGAGACACAGACAGCAAGAACAGGGTGGCAGAAAGCAATAGACAGGCCAGTTGAGAGAGAAAAGGACTGAAAACAGCCAGCAAGAGAAAGGCAGACAGCATGATAGAGAGAGCTAAAAGAATGAATGAGGAAGAGACAGATAAGGAGAAAGTGGAAAAGAGAAACAGACAGAGATAAAAAGAGACAGAGAGAAAAACAACCAATGGATCAATTCAAACTTCAGCAGAACCAAGAATGCCTCGTAATCTCATCTTTCCACAAAATTGAAAGTTTTTGTTAGAATTTTCTTTATACGTAAATACAGAAATATTTGTAGAAGTAATTAAAGTTCAGAGTCCACTTTTTAAAACAGTATCTTACGAATTGAAATATATTAAGCAATGAGTGAACAATCCACCAGTATGTAAAAGTCTCTCTGTTCTGAAGAAGGGTGACTGGACCTGAAATGTTAAGTCTGATTTCTCTCAACAGATTCTGCCAGACCTGCTGAGCTTTTCCAGCAATTTTTGTTTTTGTTCTTGATTCGATTATTTGAAGGATCTCATCTGTATTTTCCATGAATTGTGTTAGGATATGAGTAAGATTGTAGAGTTTAATAAATGATCATCACGGTGAAACATTAACTGACATCCTCTCTCCAAGGTGGGACCTGACTTGTTCAGTGTTTCCAGCATTTTCATTTGTGCCTAATTTCTAGCATCTGGAGTATTTTCCTTTTGGTTTAAAATGTGAACAATTCCAAATGATAGTGAGTTTAATAATCATCAATACTATTGCATGACCTGATTTTCATTCCTGTTCTCACCTTTACCTAGACAATTTCATGAACATCTGGGAATGGAGGGCTTATAAGGAGAGGCAGAATAGGCTGGGACTTTTCTTCATGGGAGTGTAGGAGGTTGAGGGGCGACCTTGTAGAGGTTTTTAGAATCATTAAGGGTACAGATAAGGTGAATGGCAAGTGCCTTTTTCCTAAGATGGGGGGATTTCAAGACTTGGGGGCATATTTTTCAAGTGAGAGGAGAAAGATTTTAAAAATTCATGGGGGCAATATTTTTTACATGTGTGTGGAATGAACTTCCAGAGGAAGTGGCGGATGCAGGTACAGTCATAACATTTAAAAGACATTTAGATAAGCACATGAATAGGAACAGTTTGAGGGGATATGGGCCAAATGCAGGCAGGTGGGACTAGTTTTGTTTGGGACTATGGTTAGAGTGGACTAGTTGAACCGAAAGATCTGTTTCCATGCTGTATGACTCTATAACAACGTTTTTCATTTCCCACCCCTTCTGTGCCATTATCTCCGCTTCTCCCTCTCGTGTTCAGACTTCTATCAATGCACACACTATGTGGATCATATTTCTCCTAATCCCAGTTTCGATAATAACTCCATTTCCTTCTGTTTCTCTATTTCATCAATCTGACAACATCATGTTCCACGCCAGAGATTCTAAAGTATCATTAAAATTAGCCATACTCACCAAGAGGTACAGTGTGCACTATTTACTGCATAATGGAGGATTATTTGCTGCATTATTTCCTGAAGTCTTCAAATTTTCAACTTCCTTCGCTCTCACTTTACTTGTTAATCAACACAATGACAGCACTGTGACATCTGAGCCGAGGTGCTCTTGTTTGTGAAATGTATTATGTGAACGAATGTTCTAGAAGATGCTTGTGTTTCCCTTGGGGCGGGTTATATCATTCTCGTTAGAATTTAAATTTGGGATAGGCTGCTTTGTTTAAAATCAACAAATTGCATTTACAAGACGTCTTTTACTCAGTCTGACTCCAGAGGACCCTTTAATCACGAGATCCTTTAAGTCATTTGACTGCAGGGAACCCTTCAATAATGCTCATTACAGCAAACTATTGTATGACCTGCATATACAAAACTTGAAAAATATTTTAAAGATTGGCTCCCATCTGTCCCTTAACAGCCACGGGAGCAATTAAGAGCAGTTTTCACTTTCCTACAGGGAGAATATTCCCCTTGGAAAGGAAACAACGATGTTGATTCAAATGGCATTTCCCTAGCAACACCCAATTGTGTAGCACAAGCTGGAGATTCTGGTTTAACAACAAATGCAACACGAAGCAGGTGTTGATCATTGTAGCTTCTAGCTTACATATGTTTCTAGTGGTGTAGTGGTTGTATCTCTATCTGTGGGCCAGGAGGCCTGGGTTAAAGTCCCACCTGCTCCAGAGGTGTGCAATAATATGTCTGAATAGGTTGATTAAAAAATACATACATGCTCTAAGGGGAATCCTGTGGTGCTGTGGTACTGTCCCCACCTCTGAACCAGGAAGTCTGGGTTCAAATCCCACTTGCTCCAGAGATGTACATTGATATTGCTGAACACGTTGATTAAAAATGTGTGTTTTTAAGCTGCAATTTGCATAACTTGTGAAGTTCAGTTCTAAAAATAGATTTTTTTTTCAATAATAGAAAATTTATGTGCCACTTCAGTGTTCAGAAATCATCTACCATCTTTCAATTACCAGGTTCAAACCATTAACCCCCACCTTAGACACAGGATAAATTAATCATCCAAACGGTCCTTCCAGGCAGGCATTTCTCCACCTGTGAATGCTAGAACAGCTGAATGGTCTCCTAGTAGTCATTGCTTCCCTTACACACAAACATACACAATATACATTTCAGAAGATAGACCATCTAGCCCAATCAATGCTTCGTCTAATATTCCTCTCACAGTGGCCTGTGACCAGCAGTGTTCCATAATCGTTGCTGGGTCCACTTTTGTTTGTCACTTATATAAATGAATTAGATGAGAATACAGAAAACATTGTTAGTAGGTTTGCAGATGACACCAAGATGGGTAGCATATTGGACAATAAAGAAGGTTATCAAAGATTACAAAGAGATCTTGATCAATTGAATCAATGGGCTGAAGAGTGGCAGATGGGGTTTAATTTGGATAAATGCATTTCGATAAAATAAACTAAGGCAGGACTTACTTACAAGTCGGGCCTTGGGTAGTGTTGTAGAACAGAGAGATCTAGGGGTTCAATTACATAATTCTTTGAAGTTTGCATCATATACAGATAGAGTGGTTAAGATGACATTTAGCATGCTTGCCTTCATTGCTCAGATCTTTGTATATAAGAGTTGGGGGCATTTTGTTGAGATTGCACAGGATTTTGGTGAGTGTCCACTGCTGGTCTCCCTGTTGCAGGAAAGATATTATTAAGCTGGAGAGGGTTTAGAAGAAATTTACCAGGATTTTGCTGGGAATGAAGAGTTCGAGTTATAGGGAAAGGCTGGATAAGCTAGGACTTTTTCTCATTGGAGCATAGACTGTTGAGAGGTGACCTTGTACAGATTTATGTAATAATGAGGGGTATAGCTAAGATGAATGACAGGTGCCTTTCCGCTAGGGTGCGAGATTTCAAGACCAGGGACATATTTTTCAGATGAGAGGAGAAATATTTAAAAAAGACATGAGGGGCATTTTGTGTTTTACACAGACAGTGGTTTTTGTGTGGAATGAACTTCCAGAGAAAGTAGTGGATATAGGTAGTTACAATGTTTAAAAGACATTTAGATAAGTACATGAATAAGAAATATTTGGAGCGATATAAGCCAAGTGCAGGCAGGTAGGAGTAGATTTTGGGATTATGGTTGGCCGAACAGTCTGTTTCCATGCTGTATGAGTCAATGACTGCATAAGATGCTGCCATAGTCAAAATGAAAGAAGTAGTTATGAGATGATTGGGTTAAAAATCAATAATGAGGCTCTACTGAAAATTGAGAACTCACCAGGAGCAGATGGGATGCATCTGGGGATGGTGTAAGAAGCAAAGGTAGAAATTAAAGGGAGGTACTGACTGTGATCTTTCAATATACATTCTGTATTGGGGTAGTGCCAGAGTTTTACAGAATTGTAAATGTTACAGTCTAGTTTAAACAAAAATGGATAAGGATCAGCCTACAATTATAGGTCGGTGATTGGAAAGCTTTTAGATACAATAATCTGTAACAAAATTAGAAGTCATTTGGACAAGTAAAAATTAATTGGAGAAAGTCAGTCCTGTACTTACATTTTATTTCAAAAATATATTCATAAAAATTATCTTTATGTACATTCAGGTACTAAAGCAGTTCTGTACAGTCTTTACATATCAAACAAAACAAACATTGGATGTTTTTAGATCACTGTACTGTCCAATAAAAATGTAAAACAGGTCCTGTTGCTGGTCAAGCTCCTTGTGGTATGGGCAAACTATTGCATCTTCACAAGGTTGAGGCAGCTGTCCTGTTCCTCTCTGAGAACATTGTCTCAATCAGGGCCATAGGGCTGGATTCCAAGCCAGAAAGCTCCAGTTTCACGTCATGCTCCAAGTACAATGGGGGTCCGTTCAGTTGTCAGATCCTTTTGATGCCTCAAATGTATGTAAATATAGTCTGGTATATGTAAGAAATGCCTTGGATTTTTCTGCAACTGCAGGGAATGACAAATACCAATGTTCGCTTGCTATTCATGTGCAAAGACTGTTCAGAAATGCTTCAGTAACTGCATGTTCTTAAAGATTTTTCATCTTTGCATTAAAAAATGATCAATCAGAAAAATTAGGTGAGGGGGTCTCCTCTCTGACCTATCTATGGAACCATTGTTTGACCTCTCTGTGCAGGGGAGCTGGGTTGTTACAATCCATACATACAACCCCTACATGCCAGCAGATGCCCTCACCTTCCTGGGAAGTACATTTAGCTTGAAGCAGGCAACACTGATGTAGTTGACCCCTTTGGAATCTAGATCAGCAAGCAACAGGTCAAGATGATCCTAAAGATGGATGCCAGTGGGAACATCCTCCATCTGCATTTCAGCTTTGTGATTGAAGGGAGCTGAGGCTATTTGACATTTGTGTGGCAGCCTTGAGTGTGCTGAACCTATGGGAGGTGAGGGCACACAGCAACAGACTGCAAAACGGCCCTCTGCAGGAACTGCCAACAGGAGGGCACCTGACCAAGAACTGCAAAGAATCCAAGAGCTGCAACCTGCTTAGGGAAGCAGGCCATCTGCACAAGGGCTGTTCAAGACGGGGGACGGCAAATGGACAAATGGCCAGAAGTTGCAACTCAAGCTGTGGACCCCAAAAGGACAGTAAGGAGCCACCTTCAGTGGGAATGTTGGGATTCCCTGATTCATAATCCAGGGAAATAATTCACATGTAACTGGCAACTTCAATGACGTTCTTTTGGGCTGCTCATTCCCTCAATTCTGTGCCCATCCTTATTTTAGGATTGAAGTTCTGATAGTTTTTTAATGGTAGAATCACTTGTCAACATTTATCTTGACTTGCAGACACCCAATCAACCCAGACATTAAACAAAAATGTATCTGTATTCATTTCCCTTGTTCTAAGAAACTGGATTAAAGGCCAATTAAGAGCAAAATTGTCACTTGAATAAATTTAATCTGCAATAGTTCTACAGCAGCGAACTTCTCTATTTATTTCCCGCTAACCATAATTGCTTGGTTATGATAAGATCACATCAGTTCCCTGCAATAAATGCACCTTTATATCAGCTACATCATGAACAAATTTGGGATTTGATGATAGTGCATCATAAAGCTTTTAGGTTTACAGTTTAATAATATATTAAATTGCTAAGTCAATCCCTTCACATGTATTCAAACAGAAGAATTTAAACTAAATCAAACATGTCAAAGCTATAGAGCCGACATCAATCTTGTCTGAATCAGCTGGGACAATAATACGAAATCTTTCAAAACCCTTGTTGTTATGTGACAATTAACTATCAAAAAAGATAGCTGACGGAATGCAAATCCTGTGATCAGCAGTGTGCTGCACAGATGAGTGCTGGGTCCATTGTTTTTGGTCATTAATCTAAATGATTTTGATGTGAATATAGGAGATATGGTGAGTAAGTTTGCAGATGACACCAAAATTGGTGGTGTGGTGGACAGCAAAGAAGACTACTTTGGAGTACAACAGATGGGCAAGTGAGCCAAGGAGTGGCAGATGGAGTTTAATTTAGATAAAGGTGAGGTACTGCATTTTGGTAGGGCAAATCAGGGCAGGACTTATACACTTAATGGTAAGGTCCTGGAGAGTGTTGCCAAACAGACCTTGGGACACAGATTCATTGTTCTTTGAAAATGGAGTCGCAGCTGGACAGGGTAGTGAAGGTGGTACTTGGTACACTTGCATTTATTGGAGAGTGCATTGACTAGAGGAGTTAGGAGGTCATGTTGCACCTGTACAGGACATTGGTTAGGCCACTTTTGCAATACCGCATTCAATTCTAGACTCGCTGTTACAGGAAAGATGTTGTGAAACTGGAGATGGTTCAGAAAATACTTACAAGGATGTTGCCAGGGTTGGAGGGTTTGAGCTCGAGGGAAAGGCTGAATAGGCTGGTGCTCTTTTTTACCCCTGGACTGTCACAGGCTGAGGGGTGACCCTATAAAGGCTTATAAAATCATGAGGAACATAGATAGGGTGAATATTCAAGGTCAGGAGTGTCCAAAACTAGAGGGCATAGGTTTAAGGTGAAAGGAGTAAGATTTAAAAGCAGCCAAAGGGACAGCATTTTCATGCAGAGGGTAGTGCATATATGGAATGAATTGCCAGAGTTATTGGTGGATTACAACATTTAAAAGGCATCTGGGTGGGTATACGAATAGGAAGGGTTTAAGGGGATATGGACCAAATGCTGCTAAATAGAACTAGATTAATGCAAGTTGGACCAATGGGTTTGTTTCCGTGCTGTACACCTACAGAGAGACTGTGATCTCGTAAAATCTGTCTCATTGAAAAAGCGAGTTGAGAAAGAAAATTGAAATATACTGTTCCATTCGTTGTAGGTGATCACGGAGAGGTACAAAACACGGAACAACACGAGGCATTAAAAAAAATCAATCCCCATATTGGCCAATACACTCATACAGTAATTGGTGCCCAATTCATTCCCCCACCAAGAATGATGCCCACAAATACTACAACCCAGCTTCGCCCCCCGCTGGATGTGAATGCATTCGATTCCTCCAGTTGAAGTCCCCACTATTCCATGCCTGCTAACAGCTTCTACGAATAACTCATACGCAGATCCCTCCAGCAACCCCTTCCAGCCCCGTCTCCGGATCTTCCTAAGTCTATTATCCTATCCCCTCACTCACCTCATTTTCAGCCGCCGCAACGCCTAACGCCAGCCTAACCATGGAGAACCTGCCCCGCCCACACGCACCAATCAGCGCTTCAGTCACCCACTGACCCCCCCACCTTTCACCTGCTATTGGTCAATCCCAACAGTCACTCAAATGGCCATGACGCCACAAAGTGAAATCGGAATGATCTCTACCATCAGTCACAGTGACACCCAATTACTGCCTGGCTCGGTGTCCGTCCCCATAAATCACCCGTCCCCCCGCCAAATCAGAGTTCGTCTCTTCATTCCTAAAAACAAACCTCACTCTGTGCCTCTGGTGTTTGTATATCACCGCCGCTCCCCTGGCCGCAGTTAACATGCAGACTTTTGAGTAGCTAGGACCTATGCTAAACTAAACTGCGTCCTTTCCCGTCTTCTCACATTCTTATGAGGAAATATAGCCAGTAAAATGCATTTTGTGATGGCTAACCTTCCTCTGTTAGAACTCAGTAATTTAACAAAACTGCGAAGGTTATCTCAGAGTACAACAGGAAATCGATCAAACAGACTGATGAGTGGCAGAAGGAGCTTAATTTAGATAAATGTTAGGTTTTGAAATTTGGTAAGGCAAATCAGGGCAGGATACACTTAATGGGGAGTATTAGATTAGGCAAAAGTGAGGATTGGAGATGCTGGAAACCAGAGTTTAGATTAGAATGGTGCTGCAAAAGCCCTGCAGGTCAGGCAGCATCCGAGGAGCAGGAAAATCGACGTTACGGGCAAAAGCCCTTCATCGGGAATTGAGACATGGAGCCTCCAGGGTGGAGTATTGCGAAACAGAAACATCGTAGGTTCGAGATTAATTGAAGGTGGAGTCACAGGTAGACAGTTTAGTGAAGGCAGCATTAGTACACTTGCCTTTATTGGTCAGTGGGGGTGAGTATGAGAGTTGCGATGTCATGTTGCAGCTGTATAGTACATTGGTTAGGCCACTTTTGGATTACTGAATTCAACTCTGGTCTCACTGCTATAGGAAAAATGTTAAACTTGAAAGAGGGCAAAAAAAGATTAGCAGGGTTGGAGCATTTGACCCAGAGGGGTAAGCTAAATTAGGCTGGGGCTATTTTCCCTGGAGCACCAAAGACTGTTGGGTGACCTTATAGAGGTTTATAAAAGCATGAGGCACATGGATAAGGTGAATAGCTAAGGTCTTTTTCCCCAAGGTAGGGAAATTCAAAACTAGAGGGCATAGGTTTAAGATTGCATTAGATGCCAGACAGTGTGCAAACAGGCCCTTCGGGCCAACAAGTCCGCACCGACCCTCTGAAGAGCAACCCGTCCAGACCCTTTCCCCCACATTTAGCCCTGCAACTAACACTACGGGCAATTTAGCATAGCTAATTCACCTAACCTGTGCATCTTTGGACTGTAGGAGGAAACGGGAGCACCTGGGAGGAAACCCACGCAGACATGGGGAGAATGTGCAAACTCCACACAGATGGTTGCCCGAGATACGAATTGAACCCAGGTCCCTGGCACTGTGAGGCAGCAATGCTAACCACTGAGCCACTGTACCACCCATGAAGATGAAACAGCAAACTTATTTTTGATACAGAAAGCTGACACCACTAGGATTTGAACGCAGGATCTCCTGTTTACAGTGAGATTGGAATGATTACTGATATAATTATGAATATTTAAAATGCATGTGGATGGGTACATGAATTGGAAGGGTTGAGATGGATACAGGGCAAATGCTAGCAGGAGGAACTAGATTAATTTAGGATATCTGGTCAGTATGGTTTCATGCTAAAGCTCTGTGACTCCATAATCACCATTTTGTCCTGAAAAAGAGTGTCACCATTTGAAGAAATAAAACATTCTCAACTTTAGATGGACTTCTGAACCCTGCAGTAGTGTTATTAAGTTATTCCTCATTGGCACAAATACAATTGTAGGCACAGCCTTCCAATATGGGCAGCTTTTAACTTGTATAGTTGAAGCTATACTGTGAACTTTGTGGGCAGTTGAGCAATTCAGTTTAATTTAGATAAAACTTATACAATTGCACCTGCTCCAGTCACATCAAAAGAATGCAGCTGTAGATTCTGCATGTGCTAAAATCAGACAGACAAATTTAAAATTACATTTTTGTATTCAATGAGTCCAAAAGCTTTGCTCTCATCTTGAACATACTTTGGAGTAGAGAATTTCAAAAATGTTTCCTAGTTCCAGTCACTGCAGCCATGGGAAACTGCTTCACAACATTGACTTCTTCAATCACCTCAATCATTTTCGTTGCAATGAGATCATACTTCATTCTACTAAAATCCAGAGTTACAGACACACAAAGGGAGGGTAAAGAGAATGTTTTAGGGCAAAGTAAAATCATTAGATCCTGGTCTGCCATCAATTCCATAAGTACACAACCCAGTTCACACTGAATGTCTAAAATGTTGATGATTTACACAGATATAAATATCTTTTTCCCATATTAGAAAGGTGACTTGAGGGGCAGTAGGAATACTCAAAATATTGCCAACTCAAACCTTCTGTCATGATTGTTCAGTTTTCTCTCAATTTTATTTTGCCTGATTTTGTCTTTTTTAAAATTGCACTCCTGAAATTCTATCAAACACATTCAAGCAAAAGTTTGAAGAACACCTGGAAATGAAAGATTAAGCACTGGAGTGAAACTGGAAAGAAAAGTACATTGCTCAACTCACTGACTACATATAGTAGGTCAGTGAGTATCAAGAAACTCCACTTTTATTTTAACTATCAGTTAGACTTCAATACATTTGTAACCAATACCTCTGATATTTTTAGATTAGGTCACAAAATACATGTGGCTTTGAAGGCTGTTTTGCACAGGAATGATGCAAAATATGTTTGTTATCCAGTGATATCCCCAGTTCACAAATATCCAAACTGACAACACATTAATAGCTGTAATTTTAAACTAAAATGTTCAACACTAAAAGATTCCATCCCAACATGTCAGGCTTAATTCCAGAACCTGTAGGGAAACCGCTTTATGAAAGATGACATTTAAATCAAACTATACAATGTAAAATATGTGCACCAAAACATCAATTAACTACTTTAACCAATTTACCTTGATTACAATGAACTGCATATAGGTAAAAACTGTACATTTAATTGACAGTTAAATACAGATGTACGTTTTCCAAAGTTACATGCTGCAAACATTTAAATATTCACAGAGATACTCAAAGAAACAGAGTAAGGCAATTATGATTGTACAAATGTTCATAGAATGTAAGTAATACTTGTCATTTTCAATTAGTTTCCTGAACATCAGAACACTTCCAAATGTATAGCTCTTAAAGGATCAAAGCAGACTTTTTTTGGGTCTGAGAACAGAGTTCATAACTGGCATGCATGCCGATATTCTTAAGATGCAATAGTCTCAAGAGTTGAGACAAGTAGGAAACATTAAATCTGAAGTGATGCATAGTTGTCTGGATGGTAGGAAACAGAATACATTTAACATTCACGACACTGCAATCAGTTTTACTGAACAAAATCTCAAGATTGTAGATTTGATAACTTGAAACTCTGAGCACCCATACATATTTTTCACATCCAGTCATTTTAAAATATTTGGATCACAAAGCAGTCATTTCTTTTTACAAAAAAATATAACTGAATTCCATTTACAATTAAAATGTAAACCAAAATGAAATTCATTTCAATAAAAATGCACTCAAGTCAACATAATCACAAGTTTTAAAATACTTTTAGTTTATGTACCTGCTAGTTTTCAGGGCCTAAAGCCCATCAAGACTTAATTTTAAGTTGAAAATTACAAGATCCCTATTTTTTCCAAATATTCCCTGAAAGATTTTCCTGCAAATTACCTGGTTTCACCATAGTTCATTTTCATAGCTTGCCTATATATTAATTTTAGCAGTGATTAATTCTTTTGTTACTTAACTGCCAAATCAATAGCTTCAGCATATAAAAATGCACAGGAGGTTTCCATTTAATCATGCAGGAATCATTTAGTGAAGTAAAATTTCCAGTCTGTAACTGAGCAGTTTGTTAACCAGGTCTTCAGATTCTCCCAGTCCAAATAAAAAATCATACTAACAAAAAAAACTAAGCATTTCAAAATGAAATTGGACACAATGAATAGAGATCTGTTTCCTCTCCATCTATCGCTGGATACAATATTGTGGAGTATTTAATTCATTCCAGTTAGAAGTGTAATCATAAAAGGTCAAGTGGCTTTGTCAATCTGTAAACACGGTCTAATATTCAAGACAATGATTTTTTACCTTAGTGTTGAAACTCCAAGTGGTAACAAAAAGCCTCATCAATTTCTGTAAAAGGCAGTGGTTTTTAAACCAAAAGTGCTATGATAGAATTTCAGTGCCTTGAGGAAAAAAAGGCAGTATTAGCAGGCAGATATCAACACTGGGCTTTGGTCAGTGCAGATTTTAGCTGTTTTCAAGGTGTCAAGGAAAGCAGCTAATTTATATGTCCACTGAAAATTAAAGCACAGACATCTGGAAACCAGATCACTGTCCAAACTATTTTGTCCTACAATGTGGTACAGATTAGATATTGCTTTATTAACCAAATCAAATGCATTCTAATTTAACAGCACTTGTTCACAAACTTGAAGATATTTTTCTTTCAAACACTCACAAAACCTGAATTCCAGTCATCTTTGTCATGTTCGGCTCTATTCTTGCGTTTGACAGGTCTCCTATGAGGCCTATGCTCCGACCCAAAAGGCTCAACTTTATGAGTCAGAAGTAAGTTTTCTGTACTACAAGATGAAGGCACTGGCTTTATGAACTCTATTGTGGGAGATAGTCTTGAGGTAGAAGGTAATGATTGTCTAGTATTTGTTAGTGTGGGGCTATCACTGTTAACAGATGAGTATCCTGAGCTGAGCTCCCCCTGAGGCATTCTTAAGACACAAAATTCTGCAGATTCACTGGTGTTAAAATAAGCTTCATTTTTTGCTGTAGGTCTCCATGACGCTGGCAAGAACTGACCATTCATTAATTGGTCATCTTCACTGTCTTCACTTGTAGCTTCACAACAGTGTTCATACCTCCCAATGACAGCAGCTACATTCTCAACTTCATTGATACCACTGACTGCAACACACACAAAAAATGGTTTTGTTAAGCTTCTTGAAATTAGCCTAAATTACTTACTTTAAACAAAATGCTCAACTGGTAGTCCTCATCTCTACCTGAACACAGGTAGGTTTATTTACCAATTATGTTACTTTAACCTGTTTCTCTTGCTTCTCCCCCACAAGGAAGAAAATTTGTGGAGGGGTAGACTTCATTGCAGAGGTCTGTGAATTTTCTACACAGAATTCAGAAGAAAACTTCCTCTGGATTCCTCCAAATTTAATTATGCTTGAATGTATACAGATAAGACAATGCTGAATTTAAAACTACGTTCAAAAGTTCCAGGACAGTTCTATATGACACCATTAAATAAAACTCAGGCACAATACAGCATCTAGTTTTTTCCATTAAACGCTTGAGTAGAATATTAGTATCCATAGTTCCATTGACCTACTGCTGGTCTAGATCAACATCTAGGTTCTGAACAGCAGGCCAAAGCATTCTGGATTGATAATGTCTCACAGAATTATGTACCACCCTCAACATTTTACATTTGAAACTATGGATGTAATTTTCCAAGTATTGTCACACAAAACACATTGGGTGGTGAACATCAAGAGTTAAAAAGTAACTGGCAAAATTATTAGAAGAGAACTAGAGAAATCTTTCCCACTTCTGGCGGGAAGTTTGGAACACACTTCCTGCAAATTGACAGGGGTTGTGGAAACCATTTTATAAAATATTTGAATGAGTATTAAACATTGTAAAACTAAAAGGATTACAGGCCAAGACCCAAATGCAAAATTAGGTTGAATAGATAGCAGTTTCTCATCTGGCACAGAGATGATGGACCAAAATTGTATGCTGTAATTTTCACAATTATTCAATTGTGAACTATTCATTCAAAGATGGACATTATTGAAGGTGATAATGGATAAAAGAGACAATGGGGTGCGGGGAGGATAAGAAAGCAAAAAGGAAAAAGGAACATTTTACAGAATCCAACTCAATTACTTCCTTCGGATTAACTGAAATGAATAGATCAGAATGGAAAAAAAAGACAAGCATTTATGTAACACCTTTAAACATCTTGGGACATTTTACTAGATTATTAATCTAAAGTTGAATACAAATTACTGTGTTGCCTTGGAAAAATAGAAACTCAATTAAATGGCACAAGAATAGCTGTGGTCCAGTGGTAAGGTCTTTCTCTTCCCCACCAACTATTTGTTTTCTCAATAGCGTTCTAACTCTTCTCTAGCAACTACTTATTTTTAAATAGTGTGATTTATGGGGAGGTAATTCTCCAGTATCTTATTGAGGTAAAAGCACTAGGTAATTAATTTGCTGAAAATTTCTGTTGTTAAGGCCAATTTACCCTCTACAAACATTAAATAACTATTTGAGAATATGGAATACATTCCGAGCTCTAAATGTTTGCATGAAGCATAAAAACCATAATACCTTCAGAATTCACCAAACAAATCATTAACAAAACTAATTAGAGATTGGAATTTAGTTTCCAATATCCCAAAGAACACTAGATTTTATGCAAAGCCTGTAGTTTCTTACTAAGTTTGCAGATTTAATATCAACAATTAGTTCAGTGAACAGCAGCTGTGATAGCTTCACAATCACATTTCAATGGACAAATGTAGTGAGTGCACAAATATGTCTGTATCAAATCACTGGATAAGAATAACTACACTGTGACCACAATAAAGAGCAGAGATTTAGGAACAGATCAGCATTGTTTAGGTTTCAGGAAACAAATTCATAACCTTCACAACAAACAAAAGTCACATTCTTCCCATTAATACTTTGAAATAAACAACAAATAAAACACTTACCATCAGCACTTTTCTCACCCTCACTTTCCTCGTCTCCTTCATACCCAGCACAGGACAAGTCTAAACTCCAATCGAGGAATTCTCCCAGAAGTGTATCCTCATGGTTAGATAATTCAACAATTGGAGTTGCCACAAAGTTGCCTCTATCTTCTCGAAAACTATCCTCTCTTCGTCTAAACATGAAAGATGAAAATGCTCAGACTAACTGGCAATAAACAAACATTCACCTATTTCAGCTACTGCAAAATGTTCAAGTCAAACTTAACAAGATTCTTTCCAGGGTTACAGGACAAAGGATCTTGATGAGATGGGCCAATGGACTGAGAAGTGGCAGATGGAGTTTAATTTAGATAAATGTAAGCAAATTTTAGCAGGACTTATACACTTAATGGTAAGGTTCTAGGGAGTGTTGCTGAACAAAGAGACCTATGCAGATTCATAGCTCCTTGAAAGTGGAGTCGCAGGTAGATAGGATAGTGAAGAAGGCGTTTGGTATGATTTCCTTTACTGGTCAGAGTATTGAGTACAGGAGTTGGGAGGTCATATTGCGGCTGTTTAGGACATCGGTTAGGCTATTGTTGGAATATTGCGTGCAATTCTGGTCTCCTTACTATGGGGAGTCCAGAACTAGAGGGTATAGGTTTAGGGTGAGAGGGGAAAGTTATAAGAGACCTAAGGGCAACTTTTTGAGCTGTCAGAGAAGTGGTGGAGGCTGGTACAACTGTAACATTTAAAAGGCATCTGGATGGGTATATGTATAGGAAGGGTTTGGAGGGAAATGGGCCAGGTGCTGGCAGGTGGGACTAGATTGGGCTGGGATATCTGGTCGGCATGGGCGAGTTGGACCGAAGGGTCTGTTTCCGTGCTGTACATCTCTATCACCTCAATCACCAGTGCAGGTCTGGTCAACCCCAGCCTCCTTACAGATTTAAGCAATTAAAATAATTGGACATTTCGGATTGACTAGAAAGGGCAGTCAGTTCCTGTCGTCATCACTACTGAATTCACAATGCAACACTTTAAAAGGAAATACAGAGTTCAACTTTAAAATGACAAAGCAGTAAAGAATATAATTTTTCTTAATATAAAAGGTATACATGTATCAGATTTAAAAATCACTCAAGTGCATTAGGAACATTTTTGCCCAACGAAAGGCAATTCATGCATCGATGGCCGAAGACACTAGTCCAGCACCAGAACTAGTTAATGCTCCAAGTCAAGTTGTTTCCAGTAGAGCACTAATAGTAACATCTACTTGGCAGTGTGGAAAATTAACAAGCCACATTCCACAAAAAGCAGGATAAATCCTACATGTTAAATTATTGCTCCAGCCTACACATGATCAGCAAAGAGATGGAAGGCAATGACACGCATTTTAAGACGTACTTACTCATCAATAACGATGGTCAG
The DNA here is from genome assembly GCF_004010195.1 of Chiloscyllium plagiosum. Taxonomy (NCBI): domain Eukaryota; kingdom Metazoa; phylum Chordata; class Chondrichthyes; order Orectolobiformes; family Hemiscylliidae; genus Chiloscyllium; species Chiloscyllium plagiosum. Next base: position 23,590,385 of record NC_057730.1, read on the forward strand.
TTTGGAAGCTGCCAAGTACACCTAGCTCCCGACCACAATACAGCCTTGGTCCAAACAGGGACAAGGTCATTGATGGAGTGTGACGTTGGGAGGAATGACTATCCTCAACATCAAAGCAGTATTTGACTGTGTGATATTAAAAATCCCTTTAGAAATTGAAGTCAATGGGAATTGGGGAAAACTATCCACTAGTTGCACAAAGAAAAATGGCTGTGGTTGCTGAAAGCCATTCATGCAGCCTCAGGATAAAAGAGTTCCTCAGGTGGTGTCCTAGCCCCAGTGACATTTAGCTGTTTTAATTACCTTCCCAAGTAAGGATGTTTGCTGAAGATTGCATAGTATTTAGCTCCATTTGTGACTGCACAGATACATTCGTAGCCTGTGTTCACATTCAGCAAGAAAGTAATATTCAAGTTGCCAGAGGATGATAACTAGCATGTTATATTCATCCTATTCAAATATTTAGCAGTATCCATCTTCCAACAAACATTGAACAGCATCACTGCTAAATCCCTGACCATCACCATCCGGGGGCTACCAATGATAGAAACCAAATGGACAAGCCATATAATACGGAGACTAATAATAGGTCAGAGGGTAGAGATTCTGCAGTAAGTGACAACTTGCAATTTCCCCAAAATAACTGTGCATCTACGAGGCACAAATCAGAGATAACATGACGGAATATTGCCCACTTGCCTGAATATGTTCATCTTCAAAAATTCTAAAGCAACTCAGTAGATTGAACAAAGCAGCCCATCTTACACATTCATTCCCTCCATCAACAGAAGCAGTGGCTATACACTTTACATAAGAACACTAGCATCCCGAGAAGGTTCCTTTGGCAAAATCTTAAAAAAAACCCGACATCTACAATAAAGATGATTAAAGGACAGACACACACAGGATCACCCCCAACAGCTTTCTAAACTGTGATTGCAGAAACACGGTCCTTCACTAATTACAACATGCAAGTGATACGAAGAAATCAAAACATCTGCTTTGCGCTGAATCAGGATCCAAACAAAATGACACCCGACTCTACCCTACCCTCAAAGCATAGAGAGGCCCTCAGCATTACTCTTGTTCAGTCAACCATGCCCTAAACTGTGTAATAAAGGTACATTGGCTCCATCCTAGAGTCTTTAAATGCTACATTAAAAATGTAAACCATTTATTTAAAAATGCACAGATCCTGCTCCTGGGAAATCTCCCCAAATGGCTGTTTAAGTGTCTGTAAATAGTCATTACAACACTCAAAAATAATTAAAAGAACATTTCTGCTTCAAAATCTTACTTGAAAAAAATTTGTTTTAAAAGTCCAGCAGTTAACCAACTATCTGTTAAAATGGATTGGTTCAAAGCCAATTAAATTGCATCCTCAGTATTAAATCACGAGGGGAGATATTTAGAATTATATTCAACCTTTATCAACACAATGGGTGCTTCTCGAGACATAAAAATTCAAAGATTTTAGGACAAAGAGACAGAAAAAGACTTCAAAGTAATTAGTTTCCTTTCCTGGTGGAACAATGGTTCATTTGAAATTAACATAACAGCAATTTTTCTTTGCTCATGATAAAGAAAAGTTTCAAAAATCAATTTTGTGCAGAACCCTCACAAATGACTCAGCCATCGGGGGAGCCAGAAGAATCACAAAGAGTAATGATACATAAATCAACTGTTATGCTTAAAGAGCATCCAAGCAATAATTGCAGAACTACCAAGGAACAATGAAGTTTTCTTTCTCTCTCAAATCCTGCAAACCTGAATTCATTCGTACACCCACAATCAATTTGACTACAGAAGTCATAATAGCTGATGAATAGGACTTAAGATTTCAATTCTTTTACTTTCTTACTTTCAACAAAAGGATAAGGATATGCATTTTCAACTGTAAATTGACATAGCTTTTACGTGGACAACAGTAGTTTTGCAATAAATTAACCTTCATCTTGTTTTAGACTAAGCTTTGCTACTGATTATTGTTAAATTAAGAAAAAGAAGGAAGCATATGTCAGGTATAGACAGGATAGATCAAGTGAATCTTTAGAAGAGTATAAAGGAAGTAGGAGTATACTTAAAAGGGAAATCAGGAGGGCAAAAAGGGGACATGAGATAGTTTTAACAAACATGGTGAAGGAGAACCCAAAGAGTTTTTACAAATACATTAAGGACAAAAAGGAAACTAGGAGCGAATAGGGCTCCTCAAAGATCAGCAAGGCGGCCTTTGTGTGGAGCCACAGAAAATGGGGGAGACACTAAATGAGTATTTTGCATCAGTATTCACTGTGGAAAAGGATATGGAAGATATAGACTGTAGGGAAATAGATGGTGACATCTTGCAAAATGTCCAGATTACAGAGGAGGAAGTGCTGGATGTCTTGAAACGAGTAAAGGTGGATAAATCCCCAGGACCTAATCAGGTGTACCCGAGAACTCATCGATAGTCACAGGTGAGGTGCCGGAAGACTGGAGGTTAGCAAACGTGGTGCCACTGTTTAAGAAGGGCAGTAAAGACAAGCAAGGGAACTATAGACCAGTGAGCCTGACCTCGGTGGTGGGCAAGTTGTTTGAGGGAATCCTTAGGGACAGAATGTACATGTAATTGGAAAGGCAAGGACTGATTAGGGATAGTCAACATGGCTTTTTGCGTGGGAAATCGTGTCTCACAAACTTGATTGTGTTTTTTGAAGAAGTAAAAAAGAGGATTGATGAGGGCAGAGCAGTAGATGTGATCTATATGGACTTCAGTAAGGCGTTTGACAAGGTTCCCCATGGGAGACTGGTTAGCAAGGTTAGATCTCATGAAATACAGGGAGAACTAGCCATTTGGATACAGAACTAGCTCAAAGGTAGAAGACAGTGTGGTGATGGAAGGTTGTTTTTCAGACTGGAAGTCTGTGACCAGTGGAGTGCCACAATGATCGGTGTTGGGTCCTCTACTTTTTGTCATTTACATAAATTATTTGGATGCGAGCATAAGAAATACAGTCGTAAGTTTGCAGATGACACCAAAATTGGAGGTATAGTGGACAGTGAAGAGGGTTACCTCAGATTACAACAGGATCTGGACCAGATGGGCCAGTGGTCTGAGAAGTGGCAGATGGAGTTTAATTTAGATAAATGCGATGTGTTGCATTTTGGGAAAGCAAATCTTAGCAGGACTTATACACTTAATGGTAGGGAGTGTTGCTGAATAACGAGACCTTGGAGTGCAGGTTCATATCTCCTTGAAAGTGGAGTCTCAGGTAGATAGGATAGTGAAGGCGGCTTTGGTATGCTTTCCTTTATCGGTCAGAGTATTGAGTACAGGAGTTGGGAGGTCATGTTGCAGCTGTACAGGACATTGGTTAGGCCACTGTTGGAATATTGTGTGCAATTCTGGTCTCCTTCCTATCAGAAAGATGTTGTGAAACTTGAATGGGTTTAGAAAAAAATTACAAGGATGTTGTCAGGGTTGGAAGATTTGAGCTGTAGGGAGAGGCTAAACAGGCTGGGGCTGCTTTCCCTGGAGTGTCAGAGGCTGAGGGGTGACCTCTATAGAGGTTTACAAAATTATGAGGGGTAAGGATAGGATAAATAGGCAAAGTCTTTTCCCTGGGGTCGGGGAGTCCAGAACGAGAGGGCATAAGTTTAGGGTGAGAGGGGAAAGATATAAAAGAGACCTAAGGGGCAACATTTTCACGCAGAGGGTAGTACGTGTATGGAATGAGCTGCCAGAAGAAGTGGTGGAGGCTGGTACAATTGCAACATTTAAGAGGCATTTTGATGGGTATATGAATAGGAAGGATTTGGAGGGATATGGGCCAGGTGCTGGCAGGTGGGACTAGATTGGGTTGGGATATCTGGTCAGCATGGACGGGTTGGGCCGAAGGGTCTGTTTGCATGCTGTACGTCTCTATGACTCTATAAATTGAAACATTTTTTAAAAATGGCACAAAAGTGGGGCGTTTAAGTTCACAGATCAGAGGCCACACCTAGTGTGTCTGTGACAATGCCAACAGTTTGTGGCCACAATATCTGGACATTAATAAAATGCTTTTAAGTACAACTTCTCTGAATAACCAACTTCTCCAAAGAAAACCCCTTTAAAAAAAAATCAAAGTTGACAGCAATGGCAGTCCATGTTAACAAATTGGGGTGCATAGATTATTTGACAGACAAGGTCAAGCTGCAGTATCAATCCACTTCTGAGAAAAATTAGTTCTGAAGACGGGTCACTGGACCAGAAACATTAACTCTGCTTTCTCTCCATAGATGCTGCCAGACCTGCTGAGTTTTGTCCATCAATTTCTATTCATGTTTCCACTTAGGAGAAATGTGATTGTCTTGAATAAATTCTGTCAGTCATGTAAAAATTTCAAATGGTATGAATAGTTCTGTCATGCAAGAGAAGTCACATTTATTAGTTAGATAGTTCTTTAGCACTATAAAAACTTATTCCAAGGAATACAATCAGAAAGTGAAGCATCAAATGCATATTTTTCTATCTGTGTTGGAAAGACAGAAGAAATCATCTTCAGCCACGGTTTACCAAAGAAAGGAATTGGAGTGGAGAAGCAGAGATTTCTGGAGTTTAAAAAAGTGCCTCAATTGTTGGACAAGTGTACAAGAGGTCAGATCTTAAGGAGTTATGGTATTAGTAATGGTTAGAAATGGTGAGAGGTCACACCTTAAAGCAATGTAGACATGAGGAATTTAGATTTTCAGTGATGTTGGGCGCTAACATATCAGCAAGGATTGGACTTGACAGGCAATTACACTTAAATACACAAACACAACAGCCCAATGCACACAAACCTGTGCCACTTGACCTGAGATCTACTAATAATACAATCAGGGCACAAATTAACTGAAGAATTGAGAGCAGTCTATGGAGTCTGAATGAGTCAAGGATGACAAAGGCAAAAAAAAAAGTGGAAACACTCAACTACATATTGTAGCTAAAAACTGCTGACAGCAATAATGCAAATTTCCCCATGTCTGTGAATTGGGGATTGAAAGAGTTGGTTGGCTGATAGGAAACAAAGAGTAGTGATAAACAGCTCCATTTCAGAATGGCAGGCAGTGACCAGTGTGGTACCGCAGGGATCAGTACTGGGACTGCAGCATTTTACAATATATGTTAATGATATAGAAGATGGTATTAGCAATAACATTAGCAAATTTGCTGATGATACTAAGCTGGGTGGCAGGGTGAAATGTGATGAGGATGTTAGGAGATTACAGGGTGACCTGGACAGGTTAGGTGAGTGGTCAGATGCATGGCAGATGCAGTTTAATGTGGATAAGGTTCTTCTGCAGCTGTACAGGGCCCTGGTGAGACCACACCTGGAGTACTGTGTGCAGTTCTGGTCTCCAAATTTGAGGAAAGACATTCTGGCTATTGAGGGAGTGCCGCGTAGGTTCACGAGGTCAATTCCTGGAATGGCAGGATTATTTTACACTGAAAGACTGGAGCGAGTGGGCTTGTATACCCTTGAGTTTAGAAGACTGAGAGGGGATCTGATTGAGACATATAAGATCATTAAAGGATTGGACAATCTGGAGGCAGGAAATATGTTTCCGCTGATGGGCGAGTGCGGAACCAGAGGACACAACTTAAAAATACGGGGTAGACCATTTAGGACAGAGATGAGGAGAAACTTCTTCACCCAGAGAGTGTGGCTGTGTGGAATGCTCTGCCCAAGAGGGCAGTGGAGGCCCAGTCTCTGGATTCATTTAAGATTGAGCTCTCAAGGATTGTGGAATCAAAGGTTATGGAGATAAGACAGGAACAGGATACTGGTTAAGGATGATCAGTCATGATCATATTGAATGGTGGTGCAGGCTCGAAGGGCAGAATGGCCTATCCCTGCACTTATTGTCTATTGTCTAATTAGAACATTTTAACACCCAAGATTTAGATTGGAAAATTCAGTTTGAGAAATTTAATTGTTGAGTGTTCAGAGTAATTTTAACATCACTCTGAATTCCCTCAATTTTTCTTTCTGTCAGGCAGGTTGTAGATTCCAAAGCAACTTAGTTCTTAAAAGACAAGGAACATTCACAAGGTGCAAGCACCCCACTTACTTCAATGCAGATAAAAATTCTAAAATCACTGTGAAGCTGTGTACCTTAGGAGAAGACATTGGCCCCAGAGGGAAAACATTTAGCTTAGGCTTACAAGTGGATTTAGTCCTTACCGTTTTGTTTTGTTGCCTGAAGGAGATGTCAAAAAAGTCTGAATCTCAGAATTATTGTTAGCAGAAAGTAGTGGTGAAGATTCCTTCTCCTCCTTAATTCCTAGTAGAGTACATAGTTCACTGTAATCCATCACCTACATCAATTACAAAGCAGGTTAAAAGAAAAGCAATTCAAGATCCATATTTCAAATTCAACAAATTGAGAACTTCAACCTTTAATCGGAATTCAGTTACATATATCTTAAAATGTTTCTAAAAGGATATTTAAAATGTTTCCTGTCTCACAAGAAAGTCGGTCTTGTTGGAGCAATTCCTAATAAATGGATTTGGCTAAATGGAGAACGTCAGTTGTTAAATATCTCATAAAGTGGTCATAATATTGCAAAACAATTCCTCCAGTAGGAAGCACTGATGCACCTCCATCATAGCAACATAAGAACAGGAGTTGGCCACTCAATGATTAGCATTGCTGCCTCACAGAGCCAGGGTCCTTGCTTAGATTCCAGTCTTGGGAAACTGTCTATGTGGAGTTTGCACATTCTCCCTATGCCTGTGTGGCTTTCCTCCAGGTGCTCCGGTGTCCTCCCACAATCCAAAGACATGCAGGTTAGGTGAACTGGTCATGCTAAATTGCCCAGTGTTCAGGGATGTCTTGGTTAGGTGCATTAGTCAGGGGTAAAAGTAGAGTAGGTAGGGGAATAGGTCTGGGTGGGTTACAATTCAGAGTGTTGGTGTGGATTTGTTGGGCCAAATCGCCTGTTTTCACACTGTATGTATTCTATGACTCTGATTTCACCCCTTAAGCCTTTTCCACCATTCATTGAGATCATGGCCGATTTGTGGCCTAATTCCACATGGTCTTTGCCACATACACTTTAAAATTTTCGATAAACAAAGATATTATCTCAGAAATAAAATTAACAACTGAACCAGCATTTCATATAACTGCACTCTTCTACTTCAGTCCTCCAGATAGAAAATGGCAAGCAATATGTTAGCTTTCTTGATTATTTTCTGCACCTGTTTGTAGTACTTAAAGATCTATACACCTAAACTCCAAAGTCTCTTTGGACATCCACTGTATTTAAATTTATACAGTTTATTCAGTTCAAAATGGATAGCTTCACATTTGCTGAATAGAATTCTATCTGCCTCAGTTTTGCCTATTCACCTAGTCCATCAATATTACTTTGTAATTTTATGCTATCATCTACATATTTAAAATGCCATTGAACTTTGGTATTAGCAACAAATCTGGATATGACTTTCTGTGCTATTATCCAAGATGTAAATAATTTGAATAATTATACCTTTGATATTCAAGGTTCCACTGCCTTGACAACTGAAACCTTTGGATTGTCTCTTTATATTGCCTGCCAATTAATGACAATTACAACCTGACAATGAATAGGGAAGTGATTAGGATATTTGATGAGATAGAGATGGTACTAAGAAGCTCTAAGTAGTATAAGAAGGCAAAGTAAAATCCTGCCTGTTTTGGATATTGTGCTGAAAGCTCCAATAGCAAAGATACTTTCATTTATATAGTTCACATTAAATAGAGCTACTTATATAGGTAACCATATTGCAATAATTGTACCTATAGAATATTCCAGTGAGCTGAGCAATTAAGTAAAGTGCTTTTGTTGGTGTTGGTCAGTAAGGTTTCTCAAATGTAACAAGAAAACTTCCTACATTCCTAACAGGAACCTTTAGCATCCATTCCAATCACTTGAACAGATGGACAGATGTCAATTTAATACCTAAATTTTTAGCACAATGCATGGGAATATTGTGTTGACGCAGATGTTCAGGGTTATACAGAATGAAAGAGCAAGCTCAAGAAGCTGAATGTTTGCTCCTGTCCCTATGCACTACTGAGGTGAACAATACTGAAGAATCAGCCTAGCTAAAGACTATTTAATTTTAGGATTGAAAGCTTTACTGTTATTTACTTGAGTTACCCACTGACACTTTTCTTCCATTTTAAAGACTATTCTACTAATGAGGGTCAATATCTGTTGTTGTTCTTCCCCCTTGAACAACAGCATGACATGAAAAGATATTATACGAACTTGAAAAAGCTTGGCAGATAACTGTCTGTCATTATCTAACTGCTGCAGTCTCGACAGTAATACCTTTACAGAATCCATCTGCCAATCAAGCAGCAACCTCTCTTACTCCAAGAAGAGGACATTTTCTCTTTACATTGATATTTTGTGCAAATTATTAATGACAAGTACAAGATGAGATACTTTAACAAAATAGGTCTTTTGTCAGCAATACTCAAGCTCTATGTACCAAACAACTACTGTACAAATGTTACCTAAACCTCAGCATCAAAGATATCCCACCTATTTGATATTATTATCTGGAAGGGTCTGGCAGGAATGCCAAATGGAAATACAAAAAAAGGTAGTGATTTTAAGTAAATCAGGAGAAATTGAAAGAATTGGTGTGTGTTTATGGGAAACAAGTAAAATGTGCGGGGTAGTTCTATGATATGCAGTTTGAAATAAAGCTGACTAGGGAAGTATATTCCTGGACCGTCTGGCCAACTTTTATGTCTGGTGTTAACAATGATAACAGAGGATAATTGAAAGCTTAGCATTATTCTAACCAGTACGATTTTTAAAAAGAGATTTTGTTTAAGCCACCCCCTGGAAGTTCTAAAACATTTTCCTGAATGGGAACCCATAATCTGGTGAAAGAATTAAAACAACCATGTGGATATATACTACTCCTTTACCGAATAGAAAACGAAGTATGGCATTAGCTCTTTATCACAGAGAAGACAGGATAAGCAGCCACATTTTCTCAGAATTGGAAACTGAGGATATGGACATGAAGAAAGTTTGGACACATTCTTAATTCGTACAGATAAAATTTATCAGAAAGGTGATTTACTAATTGCTGGAAATGCAGTCAATTTTGACAAATTTTAAAAAGCAAAAGATAATTCCATGCGAAGATTCAGAACAGAATTCAGCAGATTAATGCAAAACTGCAGAAATTCTATTTGGAAATTTCATAACTTGCAATGGCATTTTCCGTTCCAGACGATGTCAAAATACCAAATTTAAATAGACTTCTACTGTTGACAAGAGTTAAACTTGCAGATGAGCATCTGCTACAAAGAAGTCATAAACAAAGTTATTTGGAAAACACTTTGCTTTGGTAGTGCGCTGTTTGAAAATAAGGCAATTGGTCATGTTTGAAAATGGAGGACACTTAATGGGCTGGCGCAACCACCTAGGTCACAGTAAGAAGGTAGAATCTTAACTAGGAGAAAGTAGAATAAATTACTTTTGACAACTGAGAAACAAAGAGACTTCAGATTTTACAAGACGACAACAAACCCCAGAAATATAGAGGATGCAGCCATTTGGTGTTTCAGATGAGATTCAAAACAACAATGTGCCATTAACTATCTCAAACAGAATAAAAGAAACAAATGTTCAGAAGAAAATGCAGGTAAGGATTAAAGAGGGCATTATATCAGCCACAAAAAAAGCTTCAGCCAAGCTTGATTAGACAGCAGATGAAGATCTACAGTGTGTGGAATATAATGATTGAAATGCTACCTATAAAGGGGATCAGAAGAAAGTTAAGGAATTTGACAGTTCTACCAGCTTCAATGTTTGGAACGATGGTACTAAAATTTCATCCTCTCCTTCTAATGTCACTCCTTGCAGAATAGATCAAAATCAATCATTTTATTAGCATGTAGGAAATATTGTATTTCAGCAAGTCATCGAAGAAAAAAGAAAGTACAAATGAAACTGGATGTGGAGAAAGACAAAGTTATTGAACTTAGAAAATCCGAATATGTAATCTACAGTCAAAACATTTGTGCTCCTTTAATGGAACATTACCTCTTCACAAAAAGTGCTATTACATTGAGGGCAAAAACTTAAAAAAAAAACTGGTGTTGAAACTAAGAAGGCAACTTGCCCATTCATCCTCAAAAAGTTTAAATGTTTTAATTAAGTATTAGGAATAATGGATGAAGCATGCAATACTCTTATAGAAGAGATAAGTGATAAGATTGGAGATCTGGGAAGTAATGTACATTTTACATCTTATAGATTTGCCAACCAGATTTAGTCAGTCAACAATAACACACAGCAATGATTAAAAACAATTGTTCACATGATGGTAATGAAGAAATGGACAAACATGAGACTACACAATTTTTTGTCTTGTGGGGGCAGGGGAAATAGGATGGTTTGCCAACTGTGAATTTACAGGAGTCAGTCAAGATGAACATAATTGTTATGTGAGATGTGACAACAGAAAGTTCTTTTAGCAAGGAACCATGTAGTAATAGACAAAACCATTCATAACATTTGTCAGATAACCTAAACTGACAATTATCAGCTGTAGTAGCGCCAGTAGTTAATATGTGCCAAGAATTCAGTGCAGGTGGCATATAGTCCATGTCAGTTTTTTGTAGAAATCGTAAAGTACCTTCAATAAGAAGTGATCACACCTCCAGTTTGGGAAGGAAACTATGTAAAAGTCAGCTTTCAAATTAACAGACATGACTCAATTCAATGTGCCAGAGTGATTTCATTTAAAGCAGCATAGAAAGTAATAAGCTACGGGTTATCCAGAAAAGTGAAAGGAGACCAGGATGTCGCAATTAGTATGTAATGTGGCATCAAACTTTGTGCGTCATTTCTTTTATTGGCAATCCAAAACAAGAGCAATAATTATTTGCAAGATTTACAGGTAAGTAACAATTCAAAGTTGTCAAAGCATCACATAACGGGAATGTTTAAGACATCACTGCAGTCATGTTCTAAGTGCAACAAACCTTTTCCTTGCTAATTTGCTGATAACGCTCCTCTTCAAATCGTTGCTTTACAGCTGTGAGAGACACATGCCTATAATCCCTGGGTGCTTCATTATGGAAACTAGTAGAAAATAAAAAAGAAGTTTTAGAATAAATTAAAATGCAAGAGTTTGTTATACAACACTTAGTACTAACTTCTTGTCAAACAATTAATTAAAATGGGTGAATTTAAAGAACCACAAAGGTCTTACAATGCTATATCAAACAAATTTGTAAATTAGCTTGGGAAAGGTTTTCATGCAAGATTTAAGTGTTAATCTGACACAGTCTTTAGTAATGGGAAAGCATGAAGGAGAACTTAGGTATTAAACAAAGATAAACTTCTTTTGAATTGCTACGTACAGTTTCTTAAATGCAAGCTGCAGAATGCATATTACACAGAACATTAAAGTTTATCTAGAAATTCAGTTATACGAAACACTGCAATATAAACCATACTGCACAAATCGTCCCTTAATATTAAATGGACAAATATGAATGTTATTACTTCCATGAAAAACAGAACCACAACGGTCTTATAACACTATATCAAACAAAGCAACAGCTACTTCCCAAAGAGTGAAAACAGGTTTATGCATTAAGTTTGCTCAGAGGAGAACGGACATAAAATTAGAGAATCGAGAAATCTTCAGAATTTATGTTTATGGTATCAAGCAATTCTCAACACATATATATGTGAATTTCATGTTATTAAAATGTCACATTACAAACATCTATTAAAACAAAACTATAAAAATCACATTATTTGATAGATCTTACCATTTCTTATGTAGATCCACTACACATGGAATTAGATTTTCCAATGTAAAACCAGTGGACTCAGTCAGCTGACTTGACCATGGGAGGACTAGGTAAAAAGAAAAATTTCTTTTAAATCTCCATCACAAAAGAAGTGGCAGATTATGAGTTGCTGTGAAACAATACAGATCATGCTTTTATTGCTTTGAGCATTGGGAAGTATAGTCAAGTGCTGCCAGTGTGTTGCTTTCCCTATCACTGCCATACCACAAATAAAAATTGCATATTATACACAACCCGCTTTTTTTGGAGATTGGAAAAAGTTAATCTCTGGATTATAAGAGATTGGTAGGGGCTTCAATCTTCAAATGATATTCATTTTTCACAGAAAACAGTGAACTTAAAGAAAACAGGTTGACTCTGGAGAAATTATTTGATTTTGGAACATGCAATACACAAAAAAAAAAGAGGTTGACATTACCATTTGGTTCTCTGCTCCCTTATACTATAAATAGTCTTTAAATTTATTTATAGCATTTATTCATTTTGATAAAAAGCTAAACTAAAACCAGCCAAAACCACCAGGCTTATTTCACAGGGCTAAACAATGCATTAAACAAGATATTTGCAATACGAGCAGCAGCTACTTAGTTCAAGTTACTGTTTCAGTAATCTACACTAAATATCACTGCCTTGTATCTGCCTTTTTATTTAAAATATTTATCCATTTCCCTTAGGAAATGAAATGGTTTCATCCAAAGTGTAGATAAGCGGGTGATCTTGGAGGATGACAAGCTTCAAATACAAGCTTGATATGGTACATTCTAACAAAGACACAAGATACTGAAACCAAAGCCACACTGCCTTGGATAAGGGATATGGAGAATAAGCAGAAACAACAACAACAACAACAACACCACCACCACAAAAAAGTATATGATATACAAAGGCAGAGAAGATAAAAGGGAACCCATAAATCATTTTGAAAATAAGGGACAGTTTGGGTCTTGTAAGCATAAAGACTATATGCTTGTGAAGTGCAGGGAAAGGCCAGAATAATTAATGAAAGCTAACAAAGGTGTCAGTAAAAAAGTGACAGCAGAGGTATGGATGGGATAAAAGATCAAAATGCAGTAAGCACTGGAGAAAATGACTGTTTCCATTAGATAAAGTTAAAAATCACAACACCAGGTTATAGTCCAACAGGTTTAGTTGGAAGCACACTAGCTTTTGGAGCGTCGCTCCTTCAGCAGGTGATAGTTATCACCTGATGAAGGAGCGACGCTCCGAAAGCTAGTGAGCTTCCAATTAAACCTGTTGGATTATAACCTGGTGTTGTGAGATTTTTAACTTTGTACGCCCCAGTCCAACACCGGCATCTCCAAATCATGATATCCATTAGATAAGTAACCTAGCCCACACAGCATTTACAGCAGGTTGCTAAACAAAGTGGTATTGAAAAATAGAAAGGATCAGTTCCTGCAGATTGGAGGGTGGCTAATGTCCCACTTTTCAAGAAGGGAAGGAGAGAGAAAAAACAGGGAATTATAGACTGGTTAGCCTGACATCAGTGGTGGGTAAGATGCTGGAGTCAATTATAAAAGATGAAATTATGATTCATTTGGATAGCAGTAACAGGATAGGTCAGAGTCAGCATGGATTTACGAAGGTGAAATCGTGCTTGACTAATCTTCTGGAATTTTTTGAAAATGTAACTAAGATGATGGACATGGGAGAGCTAGTGGATGTAGTGTACCTGGACTTTCAGAAAGTCTTTGATAAAGTCCCACATAGGAGATTAGTGAGCAAAATTAGGGCACATGGTATAGGGGGCAAAATACTGACTTGGATTGAAAATTGGCTGACTGACAGGAAACAAAGTGATAAACGGGTCGCTTTTGGAATGGCAGGCGGTGACCAGTGGGGTACCACAAAGTTCGGTGCTGGGACTGCAGCTGTTTACAATATACATTAATGACATAGATGAAAGTATTAAAAGTAATATTAGCAAATTTGCAGATGACAAAGCTGAGTGGCAGGGTAAAATATGAGGAGGATGTCATGAGAATACAGGGTGACTTGGACAGGCTAGGTGAGTGGACGGATGCATGGCAGATGCAATTTAATGTGGATAAATGTGTAGTTATCCACTTTGGTGGCAAGACCAGGAAGACAGATTACTATCCAAATGGAGTCAAGTTAGGTAAAGGGGAAGTACAATGAGATCGAGGTGTTCTTGTACATCAGTCAATGAAAACAAGCATGCATGTGCAGCAGGCAGTGAAGAAAGCTAATGGCATGCTGGCCCTCATATTAAGGGGAATTGAGGTCCTTCTGCAGCTGTTCAGAGCCCTGGTGAGACCGCACCTGGAGTATTGTGTGCAGCTTTGGTCTCCAAATTTGAGGGAGGACGTTCTGGCTGTTGAGGGAGTGCAGCGTAGGTTCACGAGGTCAATTCTTCGAATAGTGGGACTATCATATGTTGAAAGATCGGAGCGACTGGGTTTGTATACACTTGAGTTTATAAGGATAAGTGGGAATCTGATTGAGATGTCCAAGATTATTAAAGGATTGCATACTCTGGAGGCACGAAGCATGTTTCTGCTGACGGGTGAGTCCAGAAACAAAGGTCACAGTTTAAAAATAAGGGGTAGGCCATTTAGAACAAAGTTGAGGAGAAACTTCTTCACCCAGAGAGTGGTGGATATATGGAATGCTCTGCCCAGAAAGAGATAGATAAAGCTCTTAAGGATAGTGGAATCAAGGGTTATGGGGATAAGGCAGGAACAGGATACTGATTGTGGATGATCAGCCATGATCATAATGAATGGTGGTGTTGGCTCGAAGGGCTGAATGGCCCACTCCTGCACCTATTGTCTATTGGCTCTACTATAATCTTTTTGTGTTACGAGAAATATGCCATTAGACTGAAGTGTGGCAAAAGGTGGCTTATTTAATATTTGATGGGAAGGATAGTCCAAGTTACACATGCCAAGTTACAAGAGTGAGTTTTACAAGAATGAAAAAAACTTAACAGTTGGGCAGGGTTTACATTAGTTGAGAATTGACACAGACTTATGAAAAACAGACTGTTTTGGCTAATCAACACTACTGTGTTTACTACAGCAAGATCTACATACTTCCACAGCATCCGGTTCTGCCTACCTACTGTATAGCCATATCTTTTTCATCTCTAGACAATTACTGCATGTTCTCCCAGCTCAATCAGACTTCCGTATACCTGCCACATTTATTTATTACATTCCAATCACATTTTTAAATTCTTGTTAAAGAAATTAAGTAGGTAGACCATATACCAATTAACCAAAAATATCTGTATGGATCACTATTTTCAGTGAATTTTGTTGGTAACAGATTAATTGTGCAATTTCTGCATAGAGTAGAGTCATAGAGATGTACAGCATGGAAACAGACCCTTCGGTCCAACCTGTCCATGCCGACCAGATATCCCAACCCAATCGAGTCCCACCTGCCAGCACCCGGCCCATATCCCTCCAAACCCTTCCTATTCATTTACCCATCCAAATACCTCTTAAATATTGCAATTGTACTAGCCTCCACCACATCCTCTGGCAGCTCATTCCATACACGTACCACCCTCTGTGTGGAAAAGTTGCCCCTTAGGTCTCTTTTATATCTTTCCCCTCTCACCCTAAACCTATGCCCTCTAGTTCTGGACTCCCCGACCCCAGGGAAAAGACTTTGTCTATTTATCCTATCCATGCCCCTCACAATTTTGTAAACCTCTCTAGAGGTCACCCCTCAGCCTCCGACACTCCAGGGAAAACAGCCCCAGCCTGTTCAGCCTCTCCCTGTAGCTCAGATCCTCCAACCCTGGCAACATACTTGTAAATCTTTTCTAAACCCTTTCAAGTTTCACAACATCTTTCTGATAGAAGGAGACCAGAATTGCGCGCAATATTCCAACAGTGGCCTAACCAATGTCCTGTACAGCTGTAACATGACCTCCCATACCTCTACATACTAGCATACAAACCTTGTTTGTGAAGTATTCGTGCTAATAGTAAGGCAGCTGCTGCTGTCATTGCAGGGGAATAAACAGAGAGGTCTATATACAGTAACGAAAGTTCACAGATGTAGTTAAAGAGGTGCTTGGTACGTCTTTCTAGTGGAGCTACTGCCAGTAGTACTTCTGCATAGTCTAAAATGGTGGGTATCTGCAAAACCAAAAAAAAACATCAACAATGCCTTACAGTTTAACACAAGAATTAACATTTTTTGCAAACATAAGTCAAACAAGGAAAATAGAGTTTATAAACTTTCAATGACTACACACAACTTGCCAGCTCCTGTGAGTTGGAGAGAGAAAATTGGTTGTTTACTTCTTGGCAACTCTATTTTTAAGAGGACTATGTCTGGCACCCGCTTCCTCTCTTTTTGCATCAAAGCTGTCCAAATAATGCAACAGCAAGAAAAGAAAACTGACATTGGATGTCATTTTCACTCAACAGCAGGTTTAACCATTTAACCACTATCAAACTTGAACTCCTACAAGTCACACAATATCCTGATACAAATCAAAAATTCAGGTATGTGAGAAAATTAAAAAATGCTAGAACTATTCTCAAAGAAGACTCAAGGACTTGAAATGTCAAGCTTCTTTCTCTAGAAGTGCTGCAATATTTACACAAACAAGATAGCTAATATGCTGACTTAGACACAAGGTTAGTGCTCCTTCATCAGTTGAATTAACATTCTGCTATCCTCCAATGTACTCGTGGACAGTTCATAACATTAAGTTTAAAAGTAGCTCACCACAACTTGAGATATAGGAATTTATTGCTGATCTCTAAAACAAATATAAAGTTTGGTGGAAGTTAAAGTAAAGCAGCTTAATTTCAAGACTGGCACCTTTTCTTGGTGACTCTAATCTTGCTACTACATTACTTTTGTTTTTAAAAACATTCCACTCCCCGCTCCCACAAGAAAGCAATTGTGTAGCATGTCTACCTCAGTTGTGTCACAGCATTTCTCTGATATCACTTATATAGTGGAGATTAAAGATGTGCTGTTATTCCTTTGGGAGACTAGGTCCTTTGGAAGTCAGTGACAAATAGACTAGTATTTAGTGTAAGCTTGGAAACTGTGATACTTAATGAAGATTATTCAGTTTTAATTAATTGCAATGCCCAAGCTTGCTTTATTGAATCATTATTGAGCTGAAGGAAACAGATCCTTCAGTCCAACTTATCCATGCCAACCAGATATCCTAAATTAATCTAGTCCCACGTGCCAGCATTTGATTCATATCCCTCTAAATCCTTCCTATTCATATACCCATCCAGGTGCCTTTTAAAATGTTGTAATTGTACAGGCTCCACTACTTCTTCTGGCAAATACATTTTTCCATTGCAAGAAAATGCCACTGGACCATTCTAATAACTTACTTTAATTTTTCCTCGAAGTGCAGAAATGATCTCTCCCATCATTCGTACTAGATCCTCATATTTGTATGTGTTATCTGTAAGCCAAACAGCTTCACGAATTGTCAGGATCTCTTTACTAATAAACCTACAGAAATTACCCAAATAAAGATGATAATCAGTAAGACTTCAAATCAAATAGTCCAAAATGCACTGGCTTTAGAAAGAAGAACAGAAGTATAAAGTTTTTTTGTTTCAAACTCACCTTGTGCAAATAACCATACAAGCAATCCCTAATAGCTGTAGTTGGCCTCTGGGTACACAGCGCAGCATCAGATACCGGTCCACATTTGCCACTGTGACATGCAGGCACAAGCTGGAAAAATCCTTCATGCTGGTCACCTCTACTAACCAATCAATTAGAATATATCTGCAGATATGGAATGCAATCAGTTAGACCACAGCCATTTCAGTAGAATTTTAAAATCATTTGTTCCTGAATGCTTCCACTAAATAGTACAACAGCTATTGAGAGACAGACAGGGAGAGAGAGAGACAGAGAGAGAGACAGAGAGAGAGAGACAGAGAGAGAGAGACAGAGAGAGAGAGACAGAGACACACACAGAGATTCACACCCCATGTGTGGACCTCCCATCAGCCACCCAATGAATCATAACAGCTTATATCCAGAGTAAATCAATCTTAAATCAGGGGTTAATTTTTTCCATATGCAGAAGACATTTCAAAAGTGCATTTAGAAGTTATAAATTCTCTAGTTAGTTTCTCTATCAATGTAAACTCTTTTGGTCAATTCATATCAACCACCTTTATTAACTACCAGTTGACAATGTTGAAAAAGCCACAGTGCCTTGAAAGTTCAAGTTGGACAGCTTGCTTTAGGTTTGCCAGAAAAACCTCACAAACACGATGCATATCAACCATTTTAGGTGGAAGATTGCTTCTTTGGCTTCACTCCTGACTGGTCTAGTTCTAATTTCAAGATCATGCCCCAAAACAAACTCATGTTCTGAATTCCAGAGGGTATACCCTCTCTTTCACTACTCTATTGAATTCACTTAAACAGTTCAGGGACATGCAAATTCACGAATATCACAAATTCATTCCTCGCTCTCATTGCAACATAAACACCTCAGTGTCCAGGTTTGGTTGAAGGACCTTTCCTATTATGAATATTTCACGTAGTTCTGCATTTAACCTTCCAAACTCAAAAGAACACAATCCAAGCTAGTGCAACTTATCCTCAATTTAACCCCTTTATCCCTGGCATAAATTCTGTCCAGTAACCCCTTCAAAACTAGTAGATCCTTTAAGATTCAGTGCTCAGAACTGATGGAATTATCTAGATAGGGTAAAGTACTGAGCTACTCAGAGCAGGTTTCAGGGTTCATTCTTCACACAAGTTCCCATCAATAAATTTCAATGGATTTAAAAAATTTACACATTTACCTCATTGTGTCATTCATGCCCTTTTGTACTTTGAACATTTTCTGTTTGTAAGAAGGCTGGGAAGACTGAAAAACTTGAACAACAAACTCTTTCGTAGCTACAGATGTCATACCCAACAGATTGGCACTTCCGCAGGCTTTTGCTAATGACATCTGAAACAACAATTTTTATTTTGTTAAAATCAAATATATGTTTGAGTTTAGGTTTTGCAAGCATAAGATATACACTTCAATTTATTTTAAATGCAGCTGCTCGGACAAGAAGCCAGAGGCAGGCCAAACTCTACCAGATGTTTGATAAATTAACACAAATAAGTCACTTGACCCCACCAGGGAAAGAATTGAGTGTTCCACAGCAGGAGTCGACCTAATTTAACATTCTACTGTTTATACAACCCTCCCAGTTAGCATCCAACTGATGTTTAGACATCAACATCAAAAATCAATACGGGCATTAAGTTCTACCTACCCTTTTGGATCAGCTGCATTTAACCAGACACCTGTTCATACCAGAGGGGCAAGTCCTTTACCTAATGAACTCAAAGATTATGTTTCTCCCAATCTAGAGAGATTCAGGTCACTCAAGGTTATTGCAGTATATGTCTAATGCCCCATTTGTTTCTCCTCTGTCATATAGTGTAATTGTATGGAGATCTATAATCTACTCCCACACAAGTGAATGTTTATAAATATATGATTTCTCTCTACTCAACCATGATCTTTCAAGTTCGATCAAAGATCACTACTATACTCATGACATCCTTAATTAATTGAACACCACAATAATTTCTTACTTCCCATCATCCTTCTGTTGAGTGAATTTTGCAGCTAAAGACTCATGCTGTCCCAAGAAGGTTATCAACTCCACTCAAATACTAACAAAATGAATGGGGCGTTGTCACTTCTGTATCCACCTAAGAATCTGAATTTCATTGACTGAAAACCACTTTCAGAGGTTCGCCTAGATGCAGCTTGCAGCATTAAACAAAAGTACAGGTGGTTAAAGCAATGGTGCTTTTGTGGTCGAACTTGCCAGTCTTGCGCTCAGACCCCAATTTGTTATTGCTCCAGTTGGTAAGCTCCCAAGTGAGGATGGATGAACTGGCTTAACTTCTTTACTCAGCCGTCCCTTGGCTAATCACAACCAGGCTAATTTAAAAGCAGATCATTTCCCTGTGGATACCTTTCTCCCAGAGCCAAATGAGCAATTTTTAGATGGAGCCAATTTACCAGGTTTGGAGTTAAGTTTATTAATTACCACACAAGAAGAATTAGTAACAAGATAGACAATTTTGAAGAGGGAAATTCAAAAAAGGTATTGAAATTTATAAAAAGTGAATTATGGATCAGTCTGAATTGCTTACGAATGGACAGTTGAATGTTGTAGTGGAGGTTACCAGTAGTGTTGACATTGGCAGTTGAGCTGTCAATTTCAAGATTCTTAGTTTTGTATCTTGTTTGCAATTCCTTTTGACAGTGACAGAATTCAAGCTTTCAGGGAGAGTAGTCTTTGTTTTGTTGTCCTGTTTCGCTATCCTTTTTTATTCATGAGATGGGGTCTCACTCTTGAGCTATCACTCAGAGGTTAGCATTGCTGCCTCACGCTGCCAGGGACCAGTGTTTGATTCCAGCTCTGGGCGACTGTCTTTTTGGAGTTTGCACATCCTCACAGTGGCTGTGGGCTTCCTCCCGTGATCCAAAGATGTGCAAGTTAGGTGAACTGGCCATGCTAAATTGCCCATTGTGTTCAGGGATGTGTAAATTAGTCTGGGGTAAATGTAGAGTAATAGGGTAGGGGAATGGGTCTGGGCGAGTTACTCTTCGGAGGGTCGGTGTGGACTTGTTGGACCAAACGGTCTATTTCCACACTGTAGGGGTTCTATGATTCTAAACCATGGAGGCAGACCTAGAATGCGGTTCAGGGGATATTTCAGGATTTTGGGCAATGGTACAGAAGGAGCAGTGGCGATATATTTCCAAATCGAAATGATGAGCGGTGTAGGTGGAAGAACTGGATGCCTGTGAAAGTGGTACCAGTCAAAGCTTTTGCTTTCTCCCGGATGGTATCAAGACAGTCGTGCTGCTAGGGCTGCACTTAACCATATGGGGAATTAAGGATGTAGATATTCACTGTGAGATGCTTGACTTGGTCTTGTAGCCACAGTATTTATACAGCTTGGCCAGTTCAATTTCTGGTCAAAGGCAATGGGGGATTCGGTGATGGTGATATCATTGAATGTCAAATTGTTAGATTCTGTAGCAGTCTCCTGGCTTCTAAAACACTTATAGACTGCTAACTTGGCCAAACAGCAAAGGATCTGGGTACGTTGGCCAAGTAAAACTCAACTCACAAAACCCACAACACCAGCCATAGTGTAAACAGAGCAGCCAGGTGCTAATGACATTAGCATAATGCAAATAGGCAACAGTTTTTCTGGACAGACATACCTCAACAACTTATCCACTAAACAAAGGCGAGGCCAGAAAAGCCACTGGGTCCTAGCATGTCATCTAAATGATTGACTTGGTTTCAAACTATTAAGTGTATCTCCCTGGTGTGGCAAAACTATAGGAAGCACCAGAAAACAAGCTAAAACGTATAAAGATAGGGTTCACCTGCAGACCTCTTTCGGAACTGCTCTTTATCTCTGGAATCATTGGAGGCCCTCCAAGGAGGCCAGCGTGACAAGAATGAGAGCAAGAAAGCAGCTTTGTAGACCCAAAGAGAGCCACAGAGAGCGTAGTTCAATACATTGCATCAGTTGAATGACAATTCGATCTTTTACTATGAATTCTGTGTCCTATGATGCAGCTCCACTAGCTATGGGCGGCACGGTGGCACAGTGGTTAGCACTGCTGCCTCGCAGCGCCTGAGACCCGGGTTCAATTCCCGCCTCAGGAGACTGACTGTGTGGAGTTTGCACATTCTCCCCGTATCTGCGTGGGTTTCCTCCGGGTGCTCCGGTTTCCTCCCACAGTCCAAAGATGTGCAGGTCAGGTGAATTGGCCATGCTAAATTGCCCGTAGTGTTAGGTAAGGGGTAAATGTAGGGGTATGGGTGGGTTGCGCTTTGGCGGGGCGGTGTGGACTTGTTGGGCCGAAGGGCCTGTTTCCACACTGTAAGTAATCTAATCTAATCTAAAGTTTACAAAAGACTCAGAAGTATTGTAACCTTAAGGAACCAATTAGGGATAGTATGCATAGTATTAAAGATTATTGTAATTTTGTTCTTAATAAAGTGGGATTGTTTTGCTTCAGTACGGATGTGTGTACACATTCATTTGACTGCTTTGGTAACGTGGAACACCTGGGCAAATTCATTCATAACATTCTGGTCGGAGTTGTCTGAACTGTACCAGACAGCAATTTTGTTTTTGGGAGATGGTCATTGCCTGGCATTTTGTGGCAACACATTACCTCCACTTTTCAGCCAAAGCCTGAATCCTGTCAAGGTTCTGCTGTATTTGGATGTGAACTGCATTGGTATGAGTGATGTTGTGAATGGTGAACATTGTCATGGATGGTTTATGGCACATCACAATTTCTGAACTGATGGAGGGAAGGTCATTGATGATCAACAATGAAGCAGCTGAAGATGATTGGGCCTACTACACTGCTGCAGAGATGCCCAAGAATGGAAATGGCTGATCTCTAATCACCACACCACCTTGAGTACAAAAGAATGGGATTCTTGCTATAACTTTACTAAAGACTTTGATAAGGTTCCACATAGAAGACTAATTAGAAAAATTAAATCATGTGTGATTCAGGGTGAGATTGCCAATTGTATACTAAATTCAGGACGCAGGTTTGCTCATTGAGCTGGAAGGTTCGTTTTCAGATGTTTTGTTACCATAGTAGGTAACGTCATCAGGGAGCCTCCGGATGAAGCACTGGTGGCATGGCCCTCTTTTTATTTATGTGTTTAGGTTTTCTTGGGTTGGTGATATCATTTCCTGTGGTTGGTGATGTCATTTCCTGTGGTGACACCATTCCCTGTCTCCCCCGTCCTGCTCAGGGGTGGGAAATGGGATCCAAGTCAATGTGTTTGTTGATGAAGTTCCGGGTGAATACCATGCTTTTAGGAATTCTTGCGAGGTCTGTCTAGCTTAACCTGTGTTGTCCCAGTCGAAGTGCTGCCCTTCCTCATGTATATGCAAGGATACTAGTGAGATTGGGTCATGTCATTTTGTGGCTGGTTGACATCAATGGTTGGAGAGGCCTCTTCTAGAGTACTGTGTACACTTCTGGTCATCCTGCTATATGAAGATTATTATTAAACTGGAGAGGGTTCAGAAAGGATTCACCAGGATCTTGTGAGGAATGGAGGGTTTTGCATTATAAGGAGGGGATGGATGGGCTGTGACTTTTTCAATGGACCACAGGAGGTTGAGGGGTGACCTTACAAGTTTATGAAATTATGATGGGTATAGATAAGATCAATAGCAAAGATCCTTTCAAAACTAGGGGGCACATTTTTAAGGTGACAGGAAAAAGATTTAAAAAGACATTGGGGGTAAAACAAAAGTTGTCCCCCAAACAGAGTAGTTAGTGTATGGAATGAACCATCAGAAGATATGGTGATGCATATACAGTAACAATGTTTAACAGATGTTTGGATAATTTCTTCAATACGAAAGATTTGGAGGAATATAGGACAAATGCAGACAGGTGGGGCTAGCTTAATTTGGGAATATGACCTGTGTGGACTAGTTGGACCAAAGGGTCTGTTTCCACGCTATATGGTTCTATGCCTATAATTGTAACAGGGCATTGGTGAGATCTTAAGTACTGCTTACAGTTTTGGACACCTTTATTTAAACGAAAAACTTGCATTGGAAATAGTTCAAAAAAGGTTCTTTCCATCGATTCCTTGGATGAAGAGGTTGCCTTGAGGAATGCCTACTCTAATTGGAGTTTGGACCGACTCTCATTGGAGTTCAGAACTGAATTTGATGAATAATTTGTCATCACACTATTGTTAATCTTTAAAATTATTTTCCAGAGATAGCACTGGAGGCGAGGTCATAAATATATTCAAGAGTGAGTTATACATATTTTGATTGATGAGGGACATTTCTTTTGGGGGTGCTAGCAGAGAAGTGAAGCCAAGACTACAATCAGAGCAATCATAATCTGGCAGAGCAGACTCGAAGGATCAATCAGAATATTGCTGCTCCTATTTCTTATGAATAAATTGTTCTATTAGTTTGCCCTCCACAGGCAATTTATGTCAAGTGCTCCAAAATATTTGGTCACGTAAATACCCGCTGTCAAGGAAAGGTCACCAGCATTCTCAAAGATCCATCCCACCCTGGCAATGTTTTTCTACAAACTCTACCATCGGGGAGAAGGGACTGAAGCCTGAGCACATGCACCAGCCGGTTTTGAAAGAGTTTCTACCCTACTGTTGTTAGAATACTGAGTGGACTCAAACTCTTAACATTCGCCTGTGCCTTTGTTTTTGCCACTGTTTACTTATCTATGCTACTTAACTCTGTGATCTGCCCGTATTGCTCGCAAGACTAAGCTCTTCACTGTGCCTCGGTACACGTGACAATAAGTTGAATTCAATTAAATGCAAGTGTTTTGTTGGGCCCTGTCTTTTGGAGTTTATAAAATATGGTATACCTCATGAGCCTATTGTGTTTGCTGATTTATATTACATTGTAGCATTGGTAGAGACAGATGTCCAAGCTGAATTTAATTAGTCTTCAAAAAGGTGCTTGACTGTCACTTTAGAACCTTTGAATTGACATTGACATGGGAAAAAAACATTATGTTCTACTTCATTGAGGATATACTTTAAATACCTAGTTATTTGATTCATGAGGAAAAGATTTTAGAGGCATTCTGAAGTGCTGAGTAGATAATGGAAATGTCTATTTTACGGTTTCACAATGATCAGAAATAAACACAGAATTCACTGAAAAAAGTGCCAAGAACATGAAGGGAAACGCTGTCTGGTCAAAGGTCTGGAATAATGTATTTGGTTGTTATTCTGGGTGGACTATATTTTTTGATATAGAAAACCTATAGGATAGGATAAATAACTTCTAGAAAGTAGAAACCAAAGAAAGTAGCCAAAGTCCTTGCAAGTATTTACTGAGGAAAATAAAAGACTCTCAAATCATTACTGTGTCTAAAGTGGCTTCAATCTTGTTTTAACAAAATACAATATTCTAGAATAGCAATTACAATTTTCATTTCATTCTTGTATTAATTGCAAAGCTGGTATAATAGTTTAACATTTCAGCAAGCTTTGAGAAGATTTGTAGCTCAGGTTGAGGTTCTGAATGTAGGTTTGCTCACTGAGCTGGAAGGTTCATTTCCAGACGTTTCATCACCCTACTAGGTAACATCTTCAGTGGGCCTCCGGCCAAAGCACTGTGCATGATTCCTACTTTCTATTTATTTGTTTGGGCTTTTTTGGGGTGGTGATGCCATTTCCTGTTCTTTTCCTCAGGGGGTGGTAGTCAGGGTTTAACTCGATGCGTTTGTTGGTGGAGTTCCAGTTGGAATGCCATACTTCTAGGAATTCTCGTGCGTCTCTGTTTGGCTTGTCCTAGGATGGATATCTTGTCCCAGTTGAACTGGTGTCCTTCCTTATCTGGATGTAAGGATACTAGTGAAAGAGAGTCATGTCGTTTTGTGGCTAGTTGATGCTAATGAACAGCAGCTAATGAATTTGAAAGACCCTATACAGGCAACAAGCAAAACTAATGTCATTTACAAAATACCGTGCAAGAACTGTAACAAACACTATACTGGAAAAACAGGCAGAAAACTAGCCACCAGGATACATGAACACCAATTAGCCACAAAACGACATGACCCTTTCTCATTCGTATCCTTACATACAGATAAGGAAGATCAGGCGCAAACTTACATCCAGTTTAACATTTTATTTTGAAAAAGGAAGACCTGTATAGAGTTTTTGAAGAACTGGACTTCTCAACATATTTTATGCCAATGGGGTACTTTTAATATGGAGTCACTATCAAAATGTAAATTCCCAATACCTTTGTCTCAAGAACAAGAGTGGATCTCTTGAAAAAGAGGGAACTTATTTAGTTAAGAGAGAACTTAATGAACCATATTTTGTTGTAGAAATGGTGAAGCTGTAAATGCTTACTGCTATTTACAAACTGAACAAAAATCTTGGTAGTACATTCACAATTGAAGAAATTCTTGAAATTGCTTGAGATACACAGATCTTCCATATGCTATGTGAAAATAGCATATTATTGCTTGCTTCCCTATTTAAATGTATTGAATACCTGTCCTGGTTACATTGATGCAAGCTAAGAACACCAATAAAAAGTTAGGCTTCATCCCTTCCACTGACAGTACCTGGTTAGTTGCATGATATCACAAAAATATAAGGAGGGATAGGTCGTATTGAGGAGGCAGAGAGGCTGGAGAAGGCCTTCGGCTGGGAGTGTGAGAGCAAAGAGGTGGCAATGGAATACTTTGGTTGTGAAATCATTTAGCTCAGTCTGTCATTTGCTGCTTGGCACACAAGTAGTCCTGTTTTGTTGCTTCACCAGGTTGACACCTTAATTTTAGGCATGCTTGATACTGCCAATGGCAAGACCTCCTGCACTTTTCATTGAAACTGCTAGTACTCAGAATGACAGTCACTTTACCCACAGGTGTGACTGATTTTGTTTTGAGTTGTTAGGAGAGCTTTTCTTGACCTTAATGTTTTTAGACAATTAACGTTGTCTAGTGCACATTGTCTAGGTACCATGGCCTTCTGGCACACATGAAAACCTCAGTCCCACTAACACTCTGGTCGAGTCGAAATTAGTTTTTTAAACCATTCTTGAATATTCTTCAAAAAAAAAACGCAGATAAAAGAAAATTTTTTTTCAGTTTGGCTCAATCCACAGGCATTGGCTTGTTGTTGTGTAAAGGTGGTCAGCAATCAGCATCGTCACAAGAAATCACAATCCAGTCTGCTTTGATGTGTTTCTTTCCACTAAGATATTTGTAGGTCCCTCCACACTTTTTGTTGTGATTTTCTGTCAGTCAACTCTTGCTCTCTTTCTCTCTAAACAACCACTTAATTTATTCCAGGGCTATTTTTGGCTCTATTAGCCCTCTTGAAATATATATTTATGGAAATACAAATTAAAAATATCTATATTACTTCCAGATTCTAATCTTTGGTCATGACACTAGCTGTGGTTTACATTTCAAATGGAAGTTTCTAGAATTATACTATTCTAGTGTTTAAAGTTTTCCAGCATTGCCTAACTTGCTAAGTGAACATCCTCTTTGAGTGGGAATTATATCTGGCATGAAGTAAGCTAAAAACTTTGAAATTCCATACACCACATTACAATTCGGCCATCCATATATTCTGTATCCTTTGAGAAGTCATACCAGAATACCAAAAAGGTTTTCAAACCCATTTGACTTACACTAAAAAGACTACCAAAAAGATAGGAGGCTCATCACCACTTGGAGATATGGACAAAAAGCCAAGCACATAGGTCTTAAAACTGTCCTTATTTCCTACACAGCTGAACAAAATGTAATGAGCCAATAGAGTTTCATATTTATTTGTCACAGATTGTGAACTGTAAACAATAATGCTGCAACCAAAACAATATCTGCAATGTTCATCAAAACAATATCTGCAATGAAGGCCTTAGACTTCAGAGGTATAATTTGAAATTTGACTTGCCAATTGAAGAGCCTGGCCAGTTTTGGTAAAAGAAATTAAGTTATTGCACCTATTGCCCATACCTGTGCTTCCCAGCATCCTTTAGTTGCGAAATCCCTGAGTTTCCTAAGGTTCTGAAGATGCCTACCAGGATCAGCCACCTAAAACGTAAAAGGCAAGAAAATTTCATACAATTTATGGACCAGAACAGACCTCTTTAAAATATATTAAGATAGTAACCTAGACCCTAACGTATTATTTTAAAAGATGAATGTGAGATGCTCTGTCTAAACAAAAAATCCTGCATCTGTGAGAACTTGACCACAGCCTCTCTGGCTGCTCCTCTTGTTCCAACTTTTAAAAATCCCAAAGTCTCAAGTTGTTTGTCTTCTCATAGGCTGCTCAGCACTATACCCCAATCTTTCTCTAAAAGAAGCTAGGACAAAAGACACCACTTAATATCACAGTATCGCCACAATGAAAATGCCATTCCTTTACCACATCAGAGTTAAAAATCCTGGAATTCCCTTCCTGATAGCAGTGTAGATGTAACTACATCCCAAAGTCTACAGTGGTTGAAGAAGGCAGCTCACTAACACCATCTCACTACAACCACCTCAAGGGTAATCAGGGTTAGGCTAGAATTGTTGGACTGAACCAGCAATGCCACATCAATGAACTTTAATAAAAAGCAAAGATTCTCTGAAATCTGTTTATTCAAATACATCAGGATTGTTACCAAACCAAAGCCTACAAGTGGTATAAAGTAGAGATGAAAATTGCAGGGCAATGAGTTGGGAGATTCCAAGACAAAGAATCTATAAAAGCTCACTGATCAAATGAAGACCCTTATTCATGAGCCTATGCCTCGCATTCAGTGATACACTAAACATATACACAAATTCTCAGTTTATTAATGCCTACACTTTAACACAAAGTCATCAAGTAGGCAGGGAGTGAGCCCTCAGAGGAAGCATGCAGCGGTATCTTGGTGCATAGAGAATAAGGATCAACATTAGCCATATGAAGAGACTGGTTGATGCTGAATGCACCCGATGAATGCCTGTCCTGCTGGCAGACTTGACTGGCACCAGCGCAAACATCAGCTTCTTCAGGAATTGCTCAATAACGATGAATCTAGAGCTCAAACAGCACAAGTGAGCAATCTACTCATGGTTGGGTGTTCACCAAAGACCATGAATATACACCATCTCCTTTTACAATCAATATTTTCTGCTTCATTTCTAGATATTAACACCTTACTGGAGGCCTCAAGCAAGACTCATCACCTGGACCATAATAAGAATTTTCAGAAGTTGGTCACTTTAAAAATTTTTCTAGGATTTCTGACAAATCAATGTTATATCCTGAATGCTGTAATAACATTGCTGAAATTTCAAACAGTACATCTGAAAACTTACTGTTTCTTTCCGGTTTGTCTCCCATAAGTGGTAAGAACTTGATAAGCATCCATAATTGGAAGACTCTTCAAACATTATTACAGCCTGTTTCTGTTTCTCTTCATCCTAAATTGTAACAAAAACTCAGTTTGTTAACAGGTCAAATTTTAAAAGCATAGTATATAACAATTTAGTTACAAGATCTTCTAAAGCATTTCATGGATGTAAACTTAAAAATGAAACCAAGCCCACGAAGAGATATGACAGGTGATCAAAACCCTGGTCACAATGAAAGGTTTTAAGGAAATCTTTAAAGGAGGAGACACAAGTTTAAAGAAGTAGTCCCAGAATTTCAGGATTAAGCAGCTGAAGACATAGCTGTCATTAATGGAGCAAAGAAAACTGGGGACGTGCACAGGATACAATTGCAGAAATATCAACATGTTAAAAGAGGATTATAGGACTGGAAGTGGGGTTTAGTGTGGTCCCAAGCTTATTTACAATGATACAAACCTCAAAGAGACTGAGAACTTTGGCCAAACAGTAAGTTAGTGACGCCTTCTTTGCCTAAGAAGAATGAAAAACAAGTAGAGTTGGGGAAAAAAACAACTTTGTTACAAAGACTTCAGTGCATGGATTCAAAACGTTCTATGAAGAGAAGCAAAGCTGTTCTAAGCCAAGGAATTATTTCAATTGTATGTAGCTTTTGCAAATTGGGTTCTTTCTACCAAATTTAATTTGCTACTTAAATAGGTGTGAAGAAACTTATAGCTGTACTCCCCTACACTACATAAAATTTCAACAATATAGAAGCTCAAAATCCCACAAATTTCAAAAAGTAACTTAATGGCTATATAGCACTTCAGGACATCTTGGAAAAGATTAAAACGTATCTAAGCATTAATGTTATATTCTTGGGATGAAATACACTGATAAGGTAGTCAATTAATATGCATTCTTACTTGCCCTGAGTGAATCAAAAATCATTGTGGTATTGGATAACATGTACAAACCATGTCTAGGTTGAAATCACTGGTTATAGACCCATGATCATAACTATTGAGGTGGGTGCAAAAACCTCTTATTCTTGTGACAAAATTAAATCTAACAAATTCACATGTTGCAAGAAGAGGTATATAGAAGGATTTTACAAAAATGAAAGTCAGTTTCTTTAAAACTGAGAACAGAGTTTGCAGATTTTGAAGAAGAAAACAAACAATTGGTGCAATGTCCACTCATAAATCCCATAGACCAACTAAAATACCAATTATTACACCATGTTATAAAAAATTCTGATGGACAAGATAACATAAAACTACAAACATAATATGTAAACATACTTACTGATTGCAACTGGCATTTGCTCTTTAAACTATCATAGACAACTGCCTTACAGCAACTCCCAGTCAGAGACCAGGGTGGTCTGATGAACAACCAAATAAAGGGGTTAGCATCAACATTCAGACTTTCAGCCAGACTAAAGAAGTGGGAGGCCTTCAGTCCATTCACTTCTGCACGACCTTCATCCGAAACAGAAACTGAAAAAAAAAGCACTTGTAATTATTATATTTTAAAATTGGCACTTTCATTATTACATTATGCCAGCCTTCAAGGAGTTGGATATTGCATTTCAAATCCCTCTACAGAAAGCATCCAACCCAACTAAACATTTTAACAAGCTTAAAATACTTTAAAACAAAAAGCCAAGTTACTGTGTTAAAACAAATTTAAATTAATTCCCAGAAAGGTGAGCATTTATACCCAGTTGCTGTTTCCTGTCCAGAAGCTGCTTAGCTGCAGACTACATATCAGCAGTATGGGTGTATTTGTACTAAGAAAGGAATCCCAGAAGTAAAAATAATAATAAAATGTTTACAATACAGTTATTTGACCCATTATGTCTGTACCAGTTCCTGAAAGAGCTGCCCAGCTAGTCAGATTCTTGAGCCTCATTTCTTTCAAATATAATGTAGCTCTCATTTGAAACTTCCAACAGAATCTGTCACCACAATTCTCCTAGGCAGCACATTCCAAATCCTAAAGTAGTTAAAAAAATATTGTCTCCTTATCCTAGTTCGCCTGCTGACAATCTTAAATTTGTGACCACTAGTTGCTGACATCCTAACCAGTGGAAGCAGAATAAGCTTCTTTATCCTGTCAAAATTGTTCATTATTTTCAACACCTCAATAAATTCACTTTAATCTTCTCTACTCCAAGGACAATAAACCCAATTTCTCTAATATTTCCTTTGCATCTAAAATCTCATTCCCAGTATCATTCTCATAAGTTTGCTTTGCGGTCTCTCCATGGCCTTAACATCCTTCCTTAAATAAAGCATCCAGAACTGAAGCCAATACTCGAAATGTGGTCTGAAGAGGTGTATCATCACTTCCTTGCTTTTATACTCTTACGTTTCTTATAAATAAACCCAAGGATCTCATAAGCTTTCTTACCAACTGTTTGAACTAACCAGGCCACCTTCAGAAAATTGTGCAATTTAGCCCAGAGGTCTCTCTGCTCCTGCAAACCCCTCAAAGTTGTAACATTGAGCTCATATTGTTTCTACATGTTTCTTCAATCAAAATGCATTACCTCACATAATGGCAGCATGGTGGCTCAACGGTTAGCACTGCTGACTCACAGCGCCAGGGACCCGGGTTTGATTCCAGCCTTGGACGATTGTCTGTGTGGAGTTTGCATGGCTTTCCTAGGGTGCTCCAGTTTCCTCCCACAGTCCAACAATGTGTAGGTTAGGTGAATTGGCCATGCTAAATTGCCCATAGTGTTAAGGGATGTGTAGGTTTGGTGCATTAGGCAGGGTAAATGCACAGTAATAGGGTAGAGGAATGGGTCTGGATGGGTTACTCTTTGGAGGGTCAATGTGGACTTGTTGGGCTAAATGACCTGTTTCTACACTGTAGGGATTCTACGATTTCTCTGCATGGATATTCATCTGCCAGGTGGCTGCCCATTTGGCCAATTTATCAGTGTCCCTCTGAAGTTGCTCAGTATCATCCTCATTATTCTCCCTAGCTTAGTATCATCTTCAAATTCAGAAATTTTGCCCTGAACATCTATTTTCAAACCATTTATACGAATCAGAAACATCGATCCCCAGGGAACACTACTCTCAACTTGTCGCTAGCCTGAGAACTGCTTTTTTTTTGTACCCACCCTCTGTTCCCTACCTTTTAGCCAACTTCTAACCAATGCTGCCAAGGACCCATCATGCCAAAACATTCTTAACTTGTTAACCAACATTCCATGCGGCATTGAATCAAATGGTTTCTGAAATTCCAAATACCCACAGCATTATGTCTCCTTGTTAAAGAATTCAATCGAATCCATCAGACCTGCCCTTGACAAAGCAATGCTGACTCTATAGTATTAACTTAATTTCTCTAAATGTATATTTATCATTTTCCATATTATAGCCTTCAGTAGTTTTCACATTAATGATATCAAGTTGACAGTGTTATGATTTGCTGCTTTCTTAAACATTCGGATACAGTGACATTGGGTCCAAGTTGATAAATGTCCAAGTCAAGATAGTGCATGATTTATAGGTGAATGCTGTTGCCATGTACCTGGAACTAGGGTAAGAGATAACAAGCAATTGGGCAGCACCACTATAGTAGTACATTTCACGAAGTATTCGCGAAGATTTGTACATACAATACCTAGTGCACAAGGATACTGAAGCAGCTACATTGAAAATATTATTTGAAATGACAGCGCATACCATTAAACCGCATAGCACATTTACTAACAGTAGCTGATCTGAAAACCCAAAGTTAAGTTTCTGCTTAAAATTTTTAAAAAAGTATTAGAGGCTGCAAGAAGAAAACAAAAAACTGAGCAGATGCACACCTTGAAAAGGGGTGGGATTGGGGTGTGGGGATGTAGAGCATCTAAGCAATATCATGCACTTGAACAATGACTTAAATTGTAATTTGCCTTATTTCTTTCTCATGCTTGCAAGTAAGACCATAATTACATTTCACAATTTCAATTTGTAAAAATCCAGTTTGCACATCTCGGGAATTGGCAAAACCTGTTAACTTTGTTTTCAAAATGAATCTTGACACTATCCAAATCTTTAAATCCATTGACAGGGAATCCAAGGCAAATTTAAAACCTGTTAATATTTCTTGCACAGAATTTGATTTTGTCATTAGGAAACATTTCATACATATCAAAAATACACAAGATTTGCCTGCCTTAGTAAAACAAATATTTAGCTATCCTAAAGGGTACAAATCCCATGTATTTTTTTCCTAATAATCATGTAAATCTGTAAATTCTGTTAGTAATATTGAATAATTGTCTATGAATTGAACTGAAGAACTGACAAGAATCAAACTGACCATGTGAATTTTTAATTATCAAGATCACAATTACAATTGTCAAATTTTCTAAAATAATCCTAAAAATGCTATTATAAAGCCAAACAAATTATTAATAGACTCAATAAGACAGACTAGTTTGCTGTCTAGCTTATGTGCAAAGTTGACTTTTTTGGCATTTTTCAACAATGTCATACAATTGGAAAGTGAAGGGTGCAAGAAATCACTTGTTCAAAGATAGCTGCAAAGCTATAGATTGCTAAACTATCTTCTAGAACATTACATGTTGCAATGCTTCTGTCAAAGTAGAAGCATTTAAGAACTGACTGCCCCCCAACTGTCATCCAGAGCCTCCCTTTTAATTAAAGAATGCAAATGCAGAATATCGAGACAAGATTTCAGAACACATTCGGCTCCAAGTGAAGGCTGAAGCAGAGAAAAGCCTACTTTTGCTTCAGTAGTACATGCAACTATTTAAGATAAAGTTTTTCTGCCTTGAAATAAAAAAAGTGTTAAGCAAATCCAATTGTCAATACACTACTGCCTCAGAGGAATAAAGCACTTAGCATTTAGTAAAAAAAAAATCCTTCAAGGAAAGAAAACAGGAAATGAAAAAATTAAATGGGGACTTAACTACCTCATTCAACAAGTCATTAGCAACAACCTACAAACCTATATTGCACTTACATTTCAGACTAGAAGTTCAACAATAGGTTGCAACAAATAGAACCCCCCCTCACCACAGGGGCAATATAGTGCTGTTGCACACTACATGAAATACCTAGTCTAAGCACACTTTCCTACTAGCTCACCAAATAACTTGTTAGTTTGATTCGCCTGCCCCCCCCCACCCACTAACTTATTCAATTCCCTTTAACGTTATACCTGCATGATGTGGAACTGGTGGACCCCATGATAGTTCATTGTGATCACATCCGTAGCAAGTGCTGGTTGCTTGAGAAACTCCAGTTCAGGAGCTAGAGTCTGAGCTTTGAACACTACAATACATTAGGGAGGGGGAAGAGTTACCTGGATGCTGTATTTCAAGATTTAGTCACACCTTAGATTAACTAAATCAGATTTGGTCAGTGATCAAAGACACGAGGGAGAGATAATGAGTGAAATAGGAGATAGTGCTGAAGGAGTCTCAGCCCTTGATCTTGTCTAACAGGCTTGAAATTCTTCCTGCCTTTGTGGAGGAGTTGTGGGGGACTGTTGGAAGAATGAGCAAGGTCACCATAGCTCCATGGTACAGAGAGCAATTTGGGAGGGGAAGTGATTGGGCAAAAAAAAAGGAAATGGATTTCGAAATCAGGGACCGTCACAATCTGTGGTTTCAGGATCTCTCATCTGGGATGCAGAGGTACTGGGACTGAGACAGGAAAGATCCTGTTGTTGTGATGCCCACAGGCACCAATGATTATCAGCAGAAAGAGGAAAGACATTCTGTGAGGGAATATGAGCAGCTAAGGGTTAAAATTAGAAAGCAGAATCAAAAAAGTAATAATCACCAGATTAACACCGAGCCATGAGCTAAATGGCACATTAGTGCCAATAACAAACAAGTGGCTCAAAGAGTGGTGTAGATGAAACAGGTTCAAATTCATGGGATATTGACATCAGTATTTGGGAAGGAGGATGTTCTGACTGAGCTCCATCTGAATCATGCTGGGACTGCAGTCTTAGTGAATTCCATAACTAGGCCTGTAGAAATGGCTTTAAACTAAGTAGTGGGGAGACTGGTTCAGTTGCATGAAGAATTAAAAAGATCAAAAGACAAAGAGAAGGTAGGTTTGCTATTTAGTGATGGGGTGGATTGTTACCGGAAAACAAAAAGGAAGGGACAGAATGTGACAGAATGTAGGGAAACTTGATAATAGAACAAAATTGAAAACTTAAATGCTTTGCATCTTAATACATGAAGCATTCTAAATAAGACAGACGAACTGATTAAATGAACTGAGGTAAACCAAAAGGTGCTTAAGATTTTAAACTAGTTTTTTTTGAGGTGGGGTGCTCAGTTGGGGGAGATTACTGAAGTTTTCAGAACAAGCAGTAGGACAGAGTGCAGAATGGTCAGGAATCTAACCTCAGGAACAGGTCAGAGGACAACGATAAGAACGAGCACAGTCACCACAGAAATGGCCATGTTGTACTCAAATGCACACAAATATGAAACAATGCAAATCAGCTTTTATTGCAGGTTGAAATTGGTAGATACAATGTCATAGCTGTAAGGGGATCAGCGCTGGGAATTAAATATCCAAGGACACGTATCCTATTGAAAAGGACTGGCAGATGGGGAAGGGTTGTCTTGTTAGGAATGAAATGAAGTTTTTTTAATTTCATCACTCAGTAGTCAAGTTCCTGCACGACCATGCGCTTTACAGGAATTGCACAATACAAATAACACTTCCAGTGCTGGTAATGCAATCGTGCTACAGCCAACACACGTTTAAAAAGTTCATGCTTTAGAAATAGCGTCCCCTATTCGTCAATCACTTTACAGCAAATTTGCATGGTTGAAACGCACATTATAGCAGAACAACCTGTAGACAGGAAGAAGCGATATAGGATCAGAAGACCTACACTGTGTGGAGAAAGTTGAGGAACCGCAAAAGGAAAAAAGATCCTGTTATGAGTAGTGCACAGACCACCAAGCAATAGTCAGAATATGGGGCAGAAAATGAATCAGGAAATAGGAGAACCACCTAAGAAAGACAACTACAATAATCACGGCTGATTCAACATGCAGATGGACTGGGAAAAATCAGGTTGGTAGCAGATCCCAAAAGGACGAATTTGTGGAGTGTCTAGGACATAGCTTTTTGGAGCAGCATGTGATAGAGCCCACTAGGGGCAATTATGGATTTGGTGATGTGAAATGAGGCAGGCTTGACCAGAGAGCTTAATGTGAAGGAATCCTGAGGGGGCAGTGACTGTGATATGATAGCATCACCTTGCAGTTTGAGAGGAAGAAGCTGGAATCAAATGCAAAGGTATTACAATTGAATGAAGATAGCTACAAAGACACAAGGGATGAGCTGGCCAGATTTGATTGGCAGGGAAGGTGGTGGAGCAGCAATGGTAGGAATTTCTGGAGGTACTGCAGGAATTCTTTCCAAGAAGGAAAAACATACTATGGGGAGGATAAGGCATGGCTGATAAGGGAAGTCAGGTTCAGCAATAAGCAAAGGAAAAAGCATACAATATGGTGAAGATCAGTGGGAAGCCAGAGGGATTGAGAAATGAGGGTAAGCTAACTGTTGTGGTTCTGTTCGCCGAGTTGGAAGTTTTTGTTGCAAACGTTTCGTCCCCTGGCTAGGCGACATCATCAGTGCTTGGGAGCCTCCTGCAAAGCGCTTCTTTGATGTTTCCTCCGGTGTTTATTGTGGTCTGTCCCTGCCGCTTCCGGTTGTCAGTTTCAGCTGTCCGCTGTAGTGGTTGGTATATTGGGTCCAGGTCGATGTTTTGTTGATGGAGTTTGTGGATGAATGCCATGCCTCTAACAAGTGGTTAAATTATACAGATCAGATGGAATACAACCCACGATTCTGAAGGAGATAGCTGAGGAGAGAGTAGAGGCATTGCTTTTGATCTTTCGGGTAGATGCCAGGAGACTGGAAAATAGCGAATGTAACATCTCTATTTAAGAAGGGAGGAAGGCACAGAATGGGAAATTACAGGCTGGTTAGCCTGACCTTGGGTTATTGTAAGATGTTAGAGTACATTACGACTGATGAGATTAGAGTATTTAAAACAGCATGGTAAAACAAGGCTGAGTCAGTAAGGCTTTGTCAAAGGGCGGTCATCCCATATAATTCTATTAGAATTCTTTGAGGCGGCAACGAGCGAGTTCAACAAAGCAGAGCCAGTGGATGTGATGCATTTAGATTTCCAGGAGGCATCTGACAAGATTTCACACAGAACGCTACTAAATAAGAGCCCATGTGTGTTAGGGGAAGGTACAGGCATGGATAGAGGATTGGCTAACTGGCAGAATGCAGAGACGGAGAATAAAACGGTCTTTCTTAGGATGGCAATTGGTGATTGCTGGAGCTCCACAGGGGTCAGTTTTCAGATCACACCCATTGACATTATACATTAACAGTCAGAACAAAGGAACTGAGGGCATTGTTGCTAAATTTGCAGATGACAAAGATAGGTGGAACGACAGGTAGTGGTGAGGAGGCAGAAAGACTGGACAGGTTAGGAAAGTGGGCAAAGAAGTGGCAGATGTAGCACAATGTGGTAAAGCGTGAGGTTATGTATTTTGGTAGAAATAGAGAAGCAGACAATTTGCTAAATGGGGAAAAGCTTTGGAAATCTGAAGCACAAAAGAGACTTGGGAGTCCTAGTTCAGGATTCTCTTAAACATAACACACAGGTTCAGTTGGCAATTAGGAAAGTGAATGCTAACATTGCTTTTGTCTCAAGATGACAAGATGCTGAGGCTGTATAAGACTCTGGTCACACCATATCTGGAACAGTGAGCAGTTTTGGCCTCCCACACCCCGTATCTAAGGAAGGATGTGCTGACCTTGGAGGGGGTTCAGGAGGGATTTACAAGAATGATCCAGAAATGAAAGGTTTGCCACATAAAGTAGTATTTGAGGACTGAGTCTGTCCTTGATGGACTTTAGAAGTTTGGGGTGGGCGTACTACAGAATACTGAAAGGCCTGTATACAGTGGACATAGAGATGTTTCCCTTGGAGAGACAAGGAACCAAGGGCACAGCCTCAGTGCAGGGCTTACTCTTTAGAACTGAGACGAGGGATTTCTTCAGCCAGAGGGTAATGAATCTGTAGAACTTTGTTTCAGAAGGTTGTGGGGGCCAAGTCACTGAGTGTATTTAAAACTGAGATCAATAGGTTCTTGACTAGCAAAGGGATCATAGGTTAGAGGGAGAAGCCAGGAGAAGAGTGGAGAAACAAATCTGCTACTCCCAGTCAGCACCTATTTCAATTCCCCCAACCACTCCCTTTCCTTGGCCTCCTCCATTGCCAAAACAAACCACAGCTCCTACTGAATGAACCACACCTTATCTTCAGTCATGACAACCTACAGCCCGGAGGTAACAACCTAACTCCCTTGCTCACACCCCCTCCCCTCACTCCCTTCCCAGCCCCTCCCCCTTACTGCCACTACCACTGTTCCTTGCCAACAATCAGTTGCATTCCTCCCATTGAGGTTATATCTTCCACCTGTCTTCATCTATCTCCACTTCACCACCCATGCTCCCTTTATTGCAGCTCCCCTACACCAACTCAGTCCTGAAGAAGGGTTACACCTGAAACATCAACTTCTATACCTCCTGATGCTGCCTGGCTTGCTGCATTCTTCCAGCAGCCTGCCTGTCTATTATGGTCAGATGGCAGAGCAGACATGATGAGCTGAATGGCCTAATTCTGTTCCTCCTCTTTTTAAATTTAATGGAATGCTTTCACAAGTCTGTGGTAAATTTAAGTTTAAAAATCATCTAAGACATTTGACTTGCTCCTTGGATTCAGTGACTGTTATTTTTTTTTTTAAAAAGAGTTATAAGGCAAGTGGACTTGTACTCACGTCCTTCGTTATAGAGGTAGGCTATTCCTAGTTTTACAGCAGCCTCAAAATTTCCACTTTCTGCAGCCCTGGAAGAGAAGGACTCATTAGAATCACTGGAAAGCTTTACTTCTCCCCTCCCTCAGAAGAAAGTGAAGTTAAAAAAAAGTGCATTTAGGTAGTCAGCAAATTAAATCACACTTCTAAACATTTGCAAGTTACCAGTATAAAGGACGCCGCTTCCAAATACTGGAGCAATCTGGCCCATGAATAAGAATGGTTACTTGAATATGGACAAAAGTAAGGAATTACAAATGCACTATCTTTTAAGAATTCATACTTAGAAACACTACGTTTGATCACATATATGCCAACTTAGCAAATTAATCTGAAGGGAAACAAATTCTCTCATTAGGAAGACATGGCAGAAGTCATATTGCCAGGAAGATTTTTATTTCAGAGATGGGCCAAATAAAACAGTTAGACATACTAGAGAAAATGCAGAATTGCATCTAAATGAGATGCAAAAATCAGAAGCTGAACAAGTACATATTTTTAATGAAATGTTAGGAGAATGAGTGCTATAAATTGCCAAGATGTAAAATAAATCACAGATGCTTTTGATGAAGTTCTAAAAGCCTCTCACAATACTTAAATCTCAAGAAATAAGTCTTATTCTTTCAAGAATTTTAACAGAAGAGTTCAGCATCACGAGATATTTCATTAATAATATCTATAGATTAGTCAAAAAATGCAATGATGGCAATTTAAAGCAAGAATTCATAAGTGACTACTATTGAAATTGCTGATGAGTCTTCTTCAGATTCATTTGTCAGAAGCAATAACTTAAGGGAAAGCCATTCAGCTGATCAGTTAAGCAGGAGTCCAAAAGTATCATAGATCAATAATTAAAGGAGAGAATCAAAAAAAAAATCAATGAACTGTGGATACTGGTAATCATTCAAAAAAAAAATTGCTGGAAAGACACAGGTCTGGCAGTAGCTGTGGTGACAAAGCAGAGTTAACATTTCAGGTCCGGTAGCCCTTCCTCAGAATCAAGTGTAGCCAGGAAAACTCTGATATCTATGCTAAAGAAAGTGTGAGGGGAGGGAAAAGGAGTAAATGATAGCTGGAGATGGAGCCCAGAGAGGGGTGAGATAGAGCACGTGCAACAGTGAATAAGAGAGAGAGAGAGAAACAGTTGAGCAGACAAAGGAACAGGTAAAGGTCAGCCTGAGAGAAAGAATAGTTGCTAATGGGAATCATTAGTAACTGACAGTGGGTTGTTTGTGATAGCAGCCCATGTGATGGCAAGCTCTGGGTCATTTCTGTGGACAGATGGAGAGGATCAACTTTATTGAAAATGGAGAGTTTTCTTGAGAGTCAAATCAAGGAAAGTGACCAGTCTGGACTGAGTCCCCAGCTGCGCGCTTAGATCCTGTGCGGACCAGCTGTTGGAGGTATTTACTGACATCTTCAACCTCTTCCTCTGACAAGCTGAAGTTCTACCTACTTAAAGAAGACCACCATCATTCTAGTACCAAAGAAAGCATATGCAACATACCTTAATAACTACCAACCAGTGGCTCCGACCTCTAAAATCATGAAGTACTTAGAGAGTCTTGTCATGGCTCACCTTAACTCTAATCTCCCAGCCTGCCCAGATTCCCTGCAATTTGCCCCAAAGTAAAAAGTCCACAGCGGATACCATTTCCCTTGCCCTGTACTCATCTTTGAAACATTTGGACAACAAGGTCACCTACGCCAGACTCATTGACTACAGCTTCGTCTTCACCACCATCATCCCCTCCAAACTGATCTCAAAACTCCAAGACCTAGGTCTCTGCTCTGCCCTGCCCTCTTCAACTGGATCCTCAGCTTCCTGACCCATAGTTCTCAATCAATGAAGATAGACAACTGCAACTCCTCCAAGGATGCGTTCTCAGCCTCCTACTCTCAACTGTTAGCAAAGTTTTGAACGAATGCCATCTACAAGTTTGCTGATGACACCACTGTGGTAGGACGGATATCAAACAACGATGAGTCAGAATACAGAAAGGAGAGAGGGGGGCTTGGTATCGTAGTGCAATAATAACAACCTCTATCTCAATGGAAGAGAACACGCCCTCACCTACACTAATGGAGCGGAGATTGAGAGGGTTGACAGTGTCAAGTTCCTGGAAGTGATGATAACCAACAACCTGTCCTGGACTTCTGTGTAGGTGGAACAGTCAAGAAGGCACAACAACATATCTTCTTCCTCAGACCGCTTAGGAAATTCAGTATGCCTCGAAGGACCATCATCAACTTTAACAGATGCACTATAGAAATATACTATCCAAGTGCATCATGGTCTGGTACAGCAACTGCTCTGCCCAGGACCATAAGAAATTACAGAAGGTAGTGTGCACAGCCCAGACCATCACAGAAGCCAATCTTCCAATCATGGACTCCACTTACACTTCTCACTTCTGCGGAAATGGATGCCAACATCAAAGCTCCCTCCCGCCCAAGGATGCTCTCCCAAAACCCCTTCCACCAGGCAGAGGATACAGAAGCTTCTTCCCTGCTGTTATTAGACTGATGAATGGACTCTCCATCTTCAAATAATGCTGATCTTGTTAATATTGATCTTGCTTTGCACACCTCCTGAGCAGTGTAACCTGTATGCATCTGTCTAAACACCTTATAATCTGTACGCCCATGCTTATGATGATCTGCCTGTACTGTTCACAAATAAAGCTTTTCAAACATGACTACAATTAGTCAAATCAAAGTCTCTCAACCTTCAAAAATTTCTCATCTATTCCAAAAAGGAGACGCCCAAGTTTTAAAAATGCCCCCTAGTTCTGGACTTCCCTACGAGAGAAAATATCCTTTCCACATCTACCTTGTACAAGATGTGAGCGACTACATGACTACAATTAGTCAAATCAAAGTCTCTCAACCTTCAAAAATTTCTCATCTATTCCAAAAAGGAGACGCCCAAGTTTTAAAAATGCCCCCTAGTTCTGGACTTGCCTACGAGAGAAAATATCCTTTCCACATCTACCTTGTACAAGATGTGAGTGGCCTTGACATTCAAACAAATTAATCCTTACTCTAATTTCCAGTGGAACTAAATCCATGCTATCTAACCTATCATCATAAGACAACACACTCATTCCAGGTATAATCCAGTAAACATCTGAACCGCCTCCAATGCATTCACATCCTTCCTTAAATAAGGACCAAAACAGCATATAGTACTTACGATATGGTCTCACCAATGCCCTGAACTAAAGCATAACTTCCTTACATTTACGCTCAATTCCTCTTATAATAAAAAGAGAATAGCGTCTTATTGGTCTCATTACATATCTGAACCCACATATCAACATGCGGTGACTCATGCACCAGTACATCCAAACCATTCTGCACCGTGGCATTTCAATTATTTTCTATTTAATGATGTTCTTCTTTCATTCTTCCTGCCAAAGTGATTAACATGGCAACTTCTCACATTGTACATCAACTGCCAGGATTTTGTCCCCTCTCAATATTTGATTTAATTAGGAGAGCAGCCAAATATCCACCACCAAAAACAGTTGTGGTGGAAGCCTATGGAGGACAGCAGTCTAAAGCTACCAACACAAAAGTGGTCCATGTTGAAAGGCCTATCAGAGAATGACCCCAGAAATTGCCACTGCAAATAAAAAGAAGTAGCTATGCAATCATTTTTGTTAAATGAGACATGGACAAATTACTTTTTTTCTGAGGTGAAATGTAAGCCCACATGCCAAATTTCTGGAGGAGCAGTTTCCATTATTAAAAATGCCATAGCTCAAAGCATTTCAAATAAATAAGAGGACTTATCATAAAACCTTTGGTCTTATATAGAGGAAAGCTTTGCAAAGAGCAGTGCTGGGTCCACTACTTTTCATCATTTATATAAATGATTTGGATGTGAGCATAAAAAGGTATAGTTAGTAAGTTTGCAGATGACACCGAAATTGGAGGTGTTGTGGACAGTGAAGATCGATGCCTCGGACTACAACAGGATCTTGATCAGATGGGCCAGTAGGCTGCGGGATGGCAGATGGAGTTTTAATTTAGATAAAAGCAAGGTGCTGCATTTTGGGAAAGCAAATCTTAGCAGGACCTATATACTTAATGGCAAGTTCCAAGGGAGTGTTGCTGAACAAAGAGACCTTGGAATGCAGGTTCAAAACTCCTTGAAAGTAGTCACAGGTGGATAGGATAGTGAATGCGGTGCTTGGTATGCTTTCCTTTATTGATCAGAGGACTGAGCAAAGGGGTTGGAAGGTCATGTTGCGGCTGTACAGGACATTGGTTACGCCACTATTGGAATACTGTGTGTAATTCTGGTCTCCTTCCTATCAGAAGGATGTTGTGAAACCTGAAAGGGTTCAGAAAAGACTTGCAAGCATGTTGCCAGGGTTGGAGGATTTGAGCTATAGGCAGAGGTTGAATAGGCTAGGGCTGTTTTCCCTGGAGCATCGGAGGTTGAGGAGTGATCTTATAAAGGTTTATAAAATCATGAGGGGCATGGATAGGGTAAATAGACAAGGTCTTTTCCCTGGGGTGGGGGAGTCCATAACTAGAGGGACTCGGTCTAGGGTGAGAGGGGAAAGATATAAGAGAGACCTAAGGGGCAACTTTTTCACGCAAAGGATGGTACATGTATGGAATGAGCTTCCAGAGGAAGTGGTGGAGGCTAATACAATTGCAACATTTAAAAGGCATCTGGATGGGTTAGGAGCGATATGGGCTGAGTGCTGGCAGGTGGGACTAGAATGGATTGGGATATCTGGTTGGCATTGAGGAGTTGGACCAAAGGGTCTGTTTCCATACTGCACATCTCTATAGCTCCAAGTATGTCATTAGGACCACAGACTTTTCTGATTTCAGTAAAACAAAAGCTTACATTATTTTGGAGTAAGAGCTCATCTCTCAGACTGCATCAGATTAATGATAATGGTTCAGGACAGTGAAAAGTCTGAAAGATTTGCAGCGAGTTTTGAATTTTACTCTAACTGTTGTCAAGTCAGAGACAAATACAGGCGATCTGCATGCATTGAATCGCAACAAATTGAGGTTACAGAGAATTTGTTTTCTTGAGCGGCAATGCATGGTGAAAATATTTTGGGGCTGATTAAGTCAACAATTCTCAGACTTCTGCTATAATTTGAAATATTACGTTGTCTTACTATGATGGTGCTCCATCCACAGTAGATCTCAGAATGGTTTAGTCGATCTAGTTAAGAAAGAAATGGACCACCTCAAATTTGTTCTGAATGAGCTGATGTATGTCTTTGCCTCATGCATGGAGAATCAGTGCGTAAAGTCACCATGGCTGAACTATGTAACGTCAAAA
Organism: Chiloscyllium plagiosum; assembly: GCF_004010195.1. Lineage (NCBI taxonomy): Eukaryota > Metazoa > Chordata > Chondrichthyes > Orectolobiformes > Hemiscylliidae > Chiloscyllium > Chiloscyllium plagiosum. The sequence continues at coordinate 23,634,383 of NC_057730.1, forward strand.
GTAGTATCAAGAATTAACTTCACTGAAATGCAAATCTTTAAACAACCACTAGTTTAAAGGGTTTAAGACCTTGAATCAGTATAATGATTCAGCTTGCTGTTGTGAAGTGAAATAGCTTAACCAGGGGAGTATGCTAATGCAGTTTTACAAGGAATGAAGCAAAAAAAGAGAAATTTTATGGAGAGAAAAGAGAAAATCTGTTGCTAAGTTGGATGAGTCCAAGTGGTTCTAAGACTTGGCATTCACGGTCAATATTATACAGAACATACTAGTGCTCATTATTACTGTCAAATTGTAAGGGCAGCTTCTTTCTTTTCTTGCAAATTTGGCATCATTTGAAGCCAAATTAAACCTGTGACAATTGCAGCTGGTAAGGGCAACAGTGCATTTTCCTACACTTCAGGGCAAAACCTACAGAGAAGCAGGACAGGAAGAGTGCAAATTTACTTCAATAATTGAGTTGCATCACTGTTCAGAACTACATTCTGCTGAACAATCCTTTTCAAAACTTTCTCTGGCAAAGGGCCATGTGTGTTCTGGAGTGACAGAACATGTACACATCCTTCAATTCATTTTGACAATGTGTCACTGACCTAATAAGAAGATTCTCTATCCCTGCTCTATAGTGAATTCAGAGCAGAATATTTGTTCACATCATCCACCATTTCCTTACCATCTATTAACTTCACCTACTCATTTCATATTTTTAAGGCCTGCAGAAATTCTTGGTTTTTTTTTAAAAAAAGATAATTTCTAACATGCTTCCTTTCAAAATAATTTCTTCCTCTTGATTAACATTTCAGTAATTCTCTGTGTAAATAGAGTCACAGAGACCATCTTACCTGCCATTTGTCTGTACAGTCATGCACTTCTTTCCTAAGTTAGATGCTTCCTCAACTTTTTTACTTAACCATGATGAGCCCTCACTTTAGATTTATAATAGAATGTACTTATTCTGAAATGTACCTAAAATGCCTATCACCACATCTGTGTTGATCTATCCATCAGCCTAGCTCACCAGTTCACCTCAGCTTTCAAGCTCACATAGCTAACATTGAATTAAAAGATTAATATTTCAAATTTAAATAATCATCTCCCTTGCAAACAGGATGTAAGATTCAGCTTTTTATGGTCACTACTACATATGGTTGCCTTTACTCTAGTCAATAATTAGCCTAGTCACATTAGATAATACCAAACTAACTTAACCGGTTCAGATTGGTTCTAAAACGTGCTATTCTAAGAAACTCTCAAGCATTCTGTGAAATACCCTATCCAATCCGACTTTCCAGTTTGTGTGTAAAAATGAATTCACTCATGGTCACCATCCCAATTTCACAGTCACCAAATATTTAAGTAAAAACAGAAAGTAAGAGAGCACGTGCACGCACAGAGTGGGTGTGCACACAAAGGGAGTGAGAGAAGAGAGGGGAGAGAGAAAACAAGAATTAAACGTTTCAAGTTGGTCTGATAAACAATTATACTGAAGTCAAATAGCATTGTATTTTTGTTTCAGGACTCCAGAATCTATCAAGAAGCCACGTATGGAAAAAAAGAAATTTGTCCCAACTTTCCAGAGAATCCCTACAATGTGGGAGGTGGTCATTTGGCCCATCAAGTCCACACCTACCCTCCAAAGAACATCGCACCCAGGATCCCTCCCCTCAATCCCTGTAGCCCCGCATTTTCCCTGGTTAACCCACCTAGCCCCTGGACTATGGCCAATCCAGCTAACCCAAACATTTTGGACTGTGGGAGGAAACCCACATGGGAGAATGTGCAAACTCGACACAGACAGTCACCCAACGGTGGAATCAAACCTGGGTCCCTGGCACTGTGAGGAAGCAATGCTAACCACTGGCCACCATGCCACCCTATGATTTATGAATTTTTAAATAATTTATTAATTTTAAATGGCACCAGCTTGTGGTGATGTATACTGGATTTTCATAAAATACATCTAACAATAAATTACTATTGCCATTTTATCCAATATTTAAGTATTCTTTGTCCAACATTGTCATTATTGTTAGGGGACCTGTAGACGGTTCACGAGTGAATTCTTTCCCCCACCTCCACCTAAATCAATTCTACGTTCTGATCTCCTGAACCAAAATCAACTCCAACTATTCCCATTTTTGATTAACAATGCTATCTTGCCATCTTTAGCTAGCTTATTCACAAGAATGTAATATAAATCAATATTCAGGATCCAAACCTGATCATCCTGCAGCCATGTCTCTAAAACTGCCATCAGATCATATTTATTTACTTCAATATATGCTATCAATTTGTTTACTTTGTTAAAAATGTTACACACAGATACATTCTAATGACGGTCACTGGACTCAAAGCGTTAACTATTTTCTCTCTATAGATGCCACCTGCTATGTTTTCCAGTATGTTTTTTGTTTGACATTTAGTTTTGTCTTGTTATTTTTGTAACATCTTGTCTTGATTGTTATCGTGTGTTCCTTTCTGTCTCTTCCTGACATTCCGTGACTCTCACTTCCCACCTTAGTTAACTTATGTTGTCTATTCTTTGACAAACCACCTTATTCCATGTTTCCTTGCCCCAGTATTTCTTTTAAAACCCTTTCTACTTCCTGAATTATCCAGCTCACTTGAACACTGGCCCCCACATGGTCCAGCTGTAGACTTTTCCATCAATACTGATGTCAGTGCCCAACAAACTGGGGCCCACACTTTCATCTCTTTATTTTTATGTACCCTATGCCAATTTGCATGCAGCTCAGGTCATAATCCAAAGATTATTACTGGAGTTTCTTTTCAATTTAATGCCTAGCTCCTCAAACTGTCAATGCGGAACCACTTTCCTGAATTTTCAACGCTGTTGATACCTACATGGGCTGCAACTGGGTCCAACTGCAAGCTGTTTTCCAGCCCTGAGCTGATGTAGTGTATACAATAGTGTAAAAGCCACAACGGAGATGGGATGCCCAATGTTCACAGAGACAAGACAATGTCAAGGAGATATTGCCTATTTTGAGGGGCAATATCATGTAAAGAACAGAAACTTGCAGAAGTTGTAGATCCAGGACATAGTTTAAAGAATGTTCAATTCAAAAGGGCAGCGATTTTATTGAAATAAATTCATGAATTAAAAAACATATTATAATTGCCCATTCGTGCAGCCTGATTGTTCTTGCTGAGCGGAAATTCCAAGAAATACATGGTTTTCCCATTTACAAGCAATTTCAGTTCTTAAACTGTCAGGAGCTAATAGTCTTCAACCCAAAGACCTACCAATCTTCCAAGCCCAAAGAGGCCAGTTTGAGGGAGAACAGTGAAACACCAAACTGCCAGAATTTATGAAGTCTGAAAGTTAGGGAGAGATGAGATAGAGCTAAACATAACTTGATACACAATGTGGAAAATTCTTAAAGGGAAATACAAGCTTTTTGGGGCGGGGGATGGGTGGTGTGATGCTGTACAAGAGCCTGAAAGATTTAATGCCTTATGCACCACACACCATGACGATATCATGTGGATTTGGAGAAAGTGAGGACTGCACATGCTGGAGATCAGAGTCAAAAAGTGTAGTGCTGGAAAAGCTGTGTGGAGTTTGCACATTTTCCCCATGTCCATGTGGGTTTCCTCCAGGTGCTCCAGTTTCCTCCCACAGACCAAAGATGAGCAGGTTAGGTGAATTGGCCATGCTAAATTGCCTATAGTGTTCAGGGACGTTTAGGTTTGGTGTATTAGTCAGGGGTAAATGCGGGGTAAGGGGAATGGGTCTGGATGGATGACTCTTCAGATGGTCAGTGTGGACTTGTTGGGCCAAAGGGCCTGTTTCCATGCTGTAGGGATTCAATGATTCTCACAGCCAGTCAGGCAGCATCAGAGGAGCAGACAAGTCGACGTTTTGAGCAGAAGCTCTTCATCAGGAACGTCATTCCTAATGAAGAGCTAATGCTCAAAACATAGACTCCCCTGTTTTCATATGGACTTGTTGAGAGGACTAAACCATAAAATCTGGGTCTTTCTTCAAGACATTATTACAGAGACAGAGACAATCATGTTAATGCAGCTTGCAAATAGTTGCTATCATGCAATAAGATACATATTGTTTAAGACATGAATCGCTTTTCTGTGGAATACCGAAATGGTTTTCTTTTACCACTGTAGACATCGCAAGCCCTGTACATTCTTAACAGGAAAGGGGATGATTGCACAAATACGCTAGATAGCATTGGTGACAATTAATTTTTACAACAAAATGAAAAGAACAAATGAAATAATTACATTGGTGGCAACTACATCCCTACAGGACACTAAAAAGCATACAAATTAAGGTTAGCTGATGCTCTAAAAATTAGACTACAAAAAACAGCAATGCATCTTACCGTACCTTTCAAACAGCCACCGATTTAATGGGGATGGCCAGATCTCCTGAAAGTTCGCATGGGCCCAAACACTAGAGTGACTATCTACAAGGGCTCGGAAATGAGAGTGCACCTGAAAGATAAGAGTACAAGATTTCAACACCGAACAAAAGGAAAAAAAATCTGCAACCCACTTTGCACACATGCAGCCCCTGCAGCTCACTTTATTTCAAATAGAGGTTCCTTTTCTCTGAACATAGTATTCAGAACCATTCCTGACAGTTAAACAGTTTAGAACTCAAGTCAAAAGAATAAATATGCAACTACTTTGAGGCCATGCCACCAATTAGGAGATAGCGAGGACTGCAGATGTTGGACAGTCAGTTGATGCAGTGTGGTGCTGGAAAAGACAAAGCAGGTTAGTTAGCACCTGAGGAACAAGAGAGGTGACTTTTCAGGATGAATTGTGCCATACCACCAATGCTTTGCAGTAAGTTGACTCTGCAGTACTTATTTGACCAATTTGTATCAACTTTAAAATTTAAACCAGGCTATTCAGTGTTAGAAGCATACCAAGGAAGGAATTCAGCCAAACTTCTCAGTCAACTAGTCAATAATGACAAGATAGGAATACTGCTGATCTAAAATAACACCAGCTGCATGGAACAAGTTGCAGTAAAATAATTTAATTAGATGGGCAGTACAAATAATACAATTACAGTAGCGCCTCGACATACAAACAACCCCGTTCACGAACAAATCGGTTTACGAACAGGATTGTACGTAAAATTTTGCTTCAACGTACGTACAAAATTCAAGGTACGAACAAAGGTATGAATGCAAGAAGCCTGTGTCCAACCACTTGGTTTCATTGTTCTGCTTTGCTACGCGCTTGTTGAGTGCAAAAGCTCTCGGGCTCCACGTTATCTCATTCAGTTCGTCTTTGGCGCATGCGCTGTGAACAGCGTTGTTGCTACGTCCAAGCATTCTTACGCTATCCGAACAGTGAGGAAAATTGATTCAGTTCGCGAACATTTCGATTCGCAAACTGGGTCCCCGAACGGATTAAGTTCGCAAGTCGAGGCGCTACTGTATAGCATTGTGAAATTTATTACTTTAATTATTAAGTTATTTCCAATCTTGCCCCAGTACATATACAATGACAACTCACTCACCGCTCTGAAATGCAGAATATCTTGAGCAGGAAGGCATTCCAATACATAAAGCAGAACATCATCAGGAAGATTGAGTAGCGTCAAGACAGGTGAACGTTTCTTAATTTTGTGTTTCGTGAGCAGTGAGAAACATTTTGTGCATTTACAATGCAACACTGAAAGTAAAAAAAGTTAAAATAATTTGATCTAGACTTTGCTAAAGCAATTATTGTTCCTTACCAATTATGTTTAAAAAAGGTACAACCAATCTGGATGAGCAAAAACGCAAAGTGTTTTGCTGCCTTTTTTCCTACCAGGATTTTCCAGAATTCTTCAAATTGTGTTTTACATTTCAGGAATGGTCTAACTATAGGCATTGGGAAAATTACATGCTCAGCCAAACAAACAAAAAGTTAGCAGAGAGGTAAAACTTCATTCTCAAAAAATGCCTATCTGCAGACTCCTGGACACATTTAATTCGACATCTATGCTTCCAGAGTTCCTTCTGCAAGTTTAGCTTCTGATACAGCAATCCAAGATTTAAAAAAAAAATCAGGCATAAAATTTAACATTGTTTATCTGCCACACAAATTTGTGCAACTACAGTACAAAAGGCACCCAATATCAATTTGGCTATCCATTGTTCTGTCATAGGATTGCCTTGGGTCATTAGTACCTGACATGTGGAAACACATTGCTTCCAAATCAAATTTACAAAATATTATCCAGATTTGCTTGGGGAAACATTTCCTTCTCTCAAAAGACTATTTGACGACTTGAGTGTTTTCCCCTAATGAAGACCATATGGGGCTCAGGGAGACCTTGTCAATTGGATTAAAAAAAATTGGCTTGACGATAAGAGACAGAGGGTGATAGTGGAGGGTTTCTTTTGGGATTGGAGACCTGTGACGTTCCACGGGGATCAATGCTGTTGTTTGTCATTTACATAAACAAATTTGGGAAACATCAAAATTAATGGGGACAGTGAAGGTTATCTAAACTTATAAAGGGAACTTGATCAATTGGACCAGTGGGCCAAGGAGTAGCAGATGAAGCTTAATTTGGATAAATACAAGGTGTTGCATTTTGGTATGACAAACAACAGCAGGGTTTATACAGTTAATGGTAAGGCCCTGGGTAGTATTGTTGAACAGAGACACCTAGGGGTTCCGGTACATAGTTCTTTTAAATTTGTATCACAGACAGACAGGATGGCAAAGCTCATGTTTGGCACATTTGCCTTCATTGTTTAGACCACTGAGTACAAGAGGTCATGTTGCGGTTGTACAGTGAGGCCACATTTGGAGTACTACACACAGCTCTGGTCCCACTGCTATGGGAAAGATGTTATGAAATTGTAGAGGGCGCAGAAAAGATTTACACAATTGTTACCAGTAATAGAGGGTTTGAAATGTAAAAGGGACAGCTGAACTTTTTTTTCCCCGGAGCACAGGAGGTTAAGGAGTGACCTAATCAAGGTTTATACAATCATGAGGGTATAGATGAGGTGAATAGCAAAGGATGGGGGAGTTGAAAACTAGAGAGCATATTTTTATGGTGAGAGGGGAAAAATTTAAAAAGAGACCCAAGGGGCAACTTTTTCCACACAGCGAGTGGATCTTATGTGGAATGAACTGCTAGACAAAGTGGTAGATGCAGGCACAGTTAGAACATTTAAAAGACATTTGGATAAGAACACGAATAAGAACGTTTTTGAGGAATATGGGCCAAACGCAAGTAAAATCAGACTAGATTAGCTTGGGAAACTTGGTCAGGATGGACGAGTTGGACAAAAGGATCTGTTTCCATGCTGTAAAACTCTGACTAAGAGGAACTAGCACCATGCTTTATGATCCTTTCCTTGGTCAGTAGACCATATGAAATACACATCGTGCAAGGACCCCACAACCAGCATTGAACACACTCTGCAAAGGACAGGACATGAAGACATGTGTCAGACTCCAACCAGATATAATCATGTTTACCATCATCCAAGTGAGACAGTTATGCTCCAAGCTTTGACACACCTCACCAGTACTGTCTCAAACAAAAAAAGCAGATTGAGAAGTTCACCCCCCATCCCTCTCAACAGCTACAAATGACAATACAATGGTGTATTTGCATCCACATCCATAGTATTCACCAATGATCTCAGATCATCTGAATTCTGACAATGCAAAAACCATACAGAACGCACCAATTCCATTTTCTACTTTGCTAAATGATACATAGTAGCCAAGACAGTGTGCATCAAATACAGGCTGGAGGAATGAACATAAACTCCCTGCATCTTATGACGTACTGCAATAAATCTATCCACTTCAAGCTGATAATTTTAATTCATTCATGGCATGAATGAATTAGGCGAAAGTGAGTACTGCAGATGCTGGAGATTAGAATCAAGAATGTGGTGCTGGAAAAGTACAGCAGGTCAGGCAGCATCAGAGGAGCAGGAAACTCAACATTTCGGGCAAAAACCCTTCAACAGGAATCACGAGCACGAGTACTATTCCCCATCTTCAACAGTCCTTAAAGTAATAAACCCATCATCCTGTACCACTGTTGCTCCTATGGCTTGGGTCAAATCAGAGAAATGCAAGAAACATTTACCATCATAACAATAAGGTTCTTTGCCAACTATCCAATTATTCAGACCATCTTTATACTGAGCTTTACTCTTTCATCCTAACGCTGGAGGAACATCAAATCCACATTTGTTAGATTAAAAAATGCAAGCCCTCAATTCATTTAAAATACAATGCAAAAAATTATAGACTTGAAGAATTTTGTTCTTTCACATGATACAGGCCTGATGTGAACACAAAAAAGCATTATTCCAAAACTCACTATTCTGTACTAAAGGAATCAGTTTCCCACCAGTATATATTCCAACTCACTCAGAAAGAACATTTGGATAGTAAACATTTGCAATTCAACTATTGTTCAAGTGCATGTTAGAAAAGTACAAGCCAGGTGATTTGCAGTTGCTGAAACATCTCACGCACCCCCAACCCAAGAAAAAACAAACAACTTTTCCAAACGTCAGACACTATTGCTCATTTGATCAGAGTGAGTGTTTTTTTGGCAACAGTCCGTCTAAAACTGATTTTTTTTAGACGCTCACTCAACATAACAATCCACAACGAACCACAGAAACCACCAAATCCTACTAAATCCATATTCAATTCCAGTCAACTCAAGGTAAACTCAACCTTGCTCTTCAGGCACCCTGATTTAGGTGGCCGATTCTTTTCCTTAATAGACATTTTAAGTACTGTAACCAAGAACATGATTAGGCCATCAAACCTGCTCTGTCATTCAACGAGATCATGACCTCGACATCAATTTCCCACGCTCTCGTTATATCCGTTGACATCTTCAACATCTAAAAACGTATCAATGCATTCAATGACTGGACCTCTCAGCCGTCTCAAATGGAGAACTCCAAACACAACAGCCGAGTGACAAACATTTCCCAGCTCAGCACTAAATGGCCTACTATCTCCCCCTTCCTCCCCTCCCCCCCGAGAAAATCATAGGCTCGAAAGTGTTTCTTTCCATCCTCTACCTCTAGCTTGAGTCAAAGTGTTTCTTCCACTATCCTCGGACTTACAGGCCCTTTCTTCCACATCCTCAGAACAGAACTTCTAAATGTGGGAGAAGGGCATTCATCGGGGGCAGAACATCCTGCACCTCCTCAAAAAAAGGAAGCCAAATCCTCCTGCTCGTTACCAATCTTCTCCCTGTATGTAGATCTATAATCTGGTGTTGTGTGATTTTTAACTTTGTCCAGCCCAGTACAACACCAGCACCTCCACATCATGGCTGCCGGTACAGACCATCCATTACACGCAGCCATGGTCAAATTTCAACTGATGATGAAACTCACCTCCCGGTCGCATTTTCAGCCAATCTGCGTCCCCTTCCCCCACCTTTCAAACGGAGAATCCTTTCGATCAGCCACTGGTTCTGAACGACGGAGTCCAAGAAGTTTTGGTACGAACTCAAACAGGGTATTGGGTGAAAAACAAAAAAAAAATTGAGTCCGAGAGTCTCTGTACCGAACTGTGCGAAACCAGAAATGTTTCTGTGCCGAGCTGGGTTGTGGGGTTGGGGTATCTCTGCACCGACTGTGAGGAAGAACGGAATGTGATTTGGATCAAGCTATCCCTCTACTAGAGTGTGAGAGATCGGAGTCTTCTTCTGCCGCTCTGTTTTTGGCGACACAGTACAGCGAAAACGCTATCCGCGCGCCCAACCGTTTCAAACCAACCTCACGTGAACTATTTCAAAATATCCTTCGCTGATTGGATACCAGAAACCTGTGCCCGTCTATTGGTGTGTCTACCAGTCAATCATCAGCCTCGCCTCCCAATGTCACATCGCAATTGGTCTGTTCCGCATCTTTGCCGCGTCGCCGGCCGTTCTAATTGGTTCCAAAGAATGCACTTTTCACTTGAACTGCAAACGCAGCGCCTCAGTTGGACCGGAGAAAGATGTACAGCAGCGCGGTGTTTGGAACCCACTTTGCCTTGGAGTGGTGGTGTTTGGTGTTTGGTGTTTGGTGTTGATAGTTCTCTGTACTTTGAGCAAAATCTCACATTTTCAATCAATGCATGTCTCTAACTAGGAGATGGATTTCAGTTGTTGACATTTTTAGTCGTTCTTGGGATGTGCCAGCGTTTTGTGACCATTCCTAACTGCCATGACCATGTCCTGGTGGTTAGAAAGTGAGGACTGCAGGTGCTGGAGATCAGAGTAGAGAGTGGTGCTCGAAAAGCAGTCGGTCAGGCTGTTTCCGAGGGGCAGGAGAATCGACGTTTGGAGCATAAGCTAATGAAGATGCTTAAACTCTAAACGTCGATTCCCCTAATCGGACGCTGCCTGACTGGCTGTGCCTTTCCAGCACCACACTCTGGACTGTGCCCTGGTGGTTGGTGAGCTGTCTTATCGAACTACTACAATCAGTTGGACCGGAGAAAGAAATACAACAACGTCGTGTTTGGGAGTGAGACCTAGTACTGAAGGAACAGTTGATATCAAATCAGGATGATGTGAGACTTGGGGGAGAACATACAGTGTTCATAGTGTCAGATGTCCTTGTTCTTCTAGGTGGTAAAAGTTGTTGAGAAGTGGTATTGATGGACCTTCAACAAATTATTGAAGTCCACCTTGTATGCGGTAGACATTACAGCTACTTGATGCTCGTGTTAGAGGAAATGAATGTTTAAGGTGATAGATTGAGTGCTGATCACATGGGCTGCGTTGCCCTGGATGGCATTGAGTTTGTTGGACCTCTACTTCTCCAAGCAAGCAAAAAAAATAGAATATAGAAGCAGAGGTATTCAGCCCATCACGTCTGCTGTGCTATTCAGTGCGATCAAGACAGATACTTTTCGTCAACACCATTCATCCACTCTCTCCATAACTTTTGGTGCCTTCAGTATCTAGAAACTGATAGATTTCTTTCTTAAACTCATCAACTTGGCATCCACAGCTTTTTGTAGTAGATAATTTCACAGATTCACCATCTTTTGAGTGAAGGAGTTTCTCCTCATCTCAGATCTAAATGGTCTGCTCCAGGGACCTTGACCATTGTAGACCTCCTAGATAAGTAAATCATACCTACGTCCAGTCTGTTTAGCCATGTCAGCACATTGTACACTTCAATGAGGTTCCCTCATTTATTTAAACTCCAGTGAATACAGGTTTAGTTGACTCAATCTCTCCTCAACAATGTTGGCATTGTAGGAATAATCCTGGTGAATCTTAACTGCACTCATCCTATGACAAACACGTCCAAAATTAGGGACCAAAGTTGCACATAATAACATGATCAAAAATGATTTCACCAAAACTCTATATATAGACCTGCAGTAAGACATTCCTGCTCCTGTACTCAAATCCTGTTGCAATAAAGACCACATACCTTTGCCTTCCTATCTGCTTGTTGTAATTGGAACACCACAAAGTCCCTTGCATTTTATTTGAACTGGCACTTGCTTACCCAAAAAAAGCTGCCAAAGTGCCTGGCAGTGAAATAACTTCAGCAACTGGGTGATGAAACCTGAATTAGCCAGTAATATATGTCACTATCTCCCACATTCAAGTGGAAATTATTCCATCACACTCCTGATTTGTGCCTTGCAGATACTAGACAGACTTACAAAAGCCAGAAGGTGAGTTACTTGTCTCAAAAATACCAGCATGCTCTTATATTTATATGGTTAGTCTAATTTATGGTACACATTAGGATGTTGATTATAGGCATGCAGCAATGGAGCTAAACTCAGTAGTGTAGGCAAGTGGGGGTTATTCCAATCATCCAAGCCTGAATATAGTCCAGATTTTGCAGAATTTGGACATAGATTGTATCAGGATGTAGGTTTGCTCACTGAGCTGGAAGGTTAATTTTCAGATGTTTTGTCACCATACTAAGTAACATCTTCAGTGAGCCTCCGGATAAAGGACTGCTGATGATTCCTGCTTTCTATTTATTTGTTTGGGTTTCTTTGGGTTGGTGATGTCATTTCCTGTGGTGACATCATTTCCTATAGTGACGTCATCTCCTGTTATTTTTCTCAGGTGGTTGTAAACCGGGTCCAAGTCAACATGCTTGTTGATAGAATTCTGTTTGGAATGCCATGCTTCTAGCAATTCTTGTATGTGTTTGTGTTTGACTTGTCCGAGGATGGATGTGTTGTCCCAGTTGAAGTGGTGTCCTTCCTCATCTGTATGGAAGGATACTAGGGAGAGAGGGTCATGTCGTTTTGTGGCTAGTTGATGTTCATGTATCCTGGTGGCTAGTTTTCTGCCTGTTTGTCCAATGTAGTGTTTGTTACAGTCCTTGCATGATATTTTGTAAATTACATTAGTTTTGCTTCTTGTCTATATAGGGTCTTCCAAGTTCATTAGCTGCTGTTTTAGTGTGTTGGTGGGTTTGTGGGCTACCATGATGCCAAGGGATCTGAGTAGTCTGGCAGTCATTTCCGAAATGACATGTAAATTGCTGTTTCCCCTTGAATGTAACTCTGAGCCTTGGGTCATGAGGAAGGCAGAGGTGAATGGGCAGTGTTAAACCGTCTGAGATTGCATGTCTTGGGGGTGTGAAGAGGAGTGGACCAGAATGTCCCAGAGGGACTGGTCCCTGTGGAATGGTGATAAGGGAGGAGAGGAATATGTGTTTGGTTATGGCATTCCATTGGAGGTTTTGGAAATGGTGGCTAACAATCTTTTGGATATGGAGGCTAGTGGAATATCTCCCACTTCCTCAACTCAACAACTTCTCCTTCCAATCCTCCCACTTCCTCCAAACCAAAGGGCTAGCCATGGGCACCCACATGGATCCCAGCTATGCCTGCCTGTTTGTCAGATATATGGAACAGTCCACCTTCTGCAATTACACCCGCACCACCTCCCACGTGTTCCTCCACTACATCGATGACTGTATCGGCACTGCCTCATGCTCCCACAAGGAGGTTGAACAGTTCATCAACTTTACCGACACCTTCCACCCCGACCTCAAATTCACCAGGACCATCTTGGAAACCTCCCCCCCCCCTTCCTGGATCTCTCTATCACTGTCTCTGGCGACCAACTAACCACAGCCATATACTACAAGCCCACCAACTCCGACACTTACCTCGACTACACCTCCTCCCACCCCAACACCTGTAAAAACACCATCCTTTATTCCCAATTCCTCTGCATTTGCCGTATCTGTTCCCAGGATGACCAATTCCACCTCAGAAAGTCCCAAATGGCCCCCTTCTTCTATGATTGCAACTTCCCTTCCCACATGGTTGACAATGCCCTCCAGTGCATCTCCTCCACTTCACGCACCATCACCATTAAACCCCACCCCTCCCAATGCAACAAGGACAGACACCCCCTGGTCCTTACCTTCTACCCCACCAACCTCCGCATACAGCGCATCATCCTCCGCCACTTATACCAGCTCCAAACGGACCCTACCACCAGAGATTTATTTTCCTCCCCACTCCCATCAGTGTTTTGAAAAGACAAATACCTCTATGACTCCCTCGGCAGGTCCACACCCTGCACCAGCACACACCCCACTCCTGGCACCTTTCCCTGCTACTGCAGAAAGTGAAAAACCTGCATCCACACCACTCCCTCACCTCCATCCAAGGCTCCAAGGGAGCCTTCCACATCTGTCAGAAATTTACCTGCACCTCTACCAATGTCATCGGCTGCATCCGTTGCACCCAGTGTGGTCTTCTCTACATTGGGGATACAGGACGCCTTCTTGCGGATTGTTTCAGAGAACATCTCTGGGACACTCGCACCCACCAACCCCACCGCCCCGTGGCTGAACACTTCAACTCCCCCTCCCACTCCATCAAGGACATGCAGGTCCTGGCCCTCGTCCACTGCCAACCGTTAACACCGGACGCCTGGAGGAGAAACGCCTCATATCCTGCCTTGGGACCTGCAACTACATGGGATCAATGTGGATTTTAACAGCTTCCTCATTTCCCCTCCCCTCACATTATCACAGTCCCAAGCGTCCAACTTGGCACTGCTCTCTGGACGTGTCCATCACTTCTCCCTCACCTTTATCCACTTATCGCTTTCTCAGCTATCTTTCCCCAAACCCCACCCCCTCCCTTTTATCTCTCAGCCCCGACCAATAAGCCTCATTCCTGATGAAGGGCTTGCTGTCTGCGAACAGGAAATTTTGAAACTGACAGTTTCAGAAAGTGTCAGACGAATCACAGATATAAGTGGGGTGGAACTGGACATGGGAAAAAAAATAGAATCAAGCAGGAAGAGATAAGTTCTGTGGGCAGGATCAGGAGAAAGAATGAGTCTGCTTGGGCGGTCCTGTTTGTGGATTTTGGGAAGAAGATGTAAGTGGACTGTAGGAGTTGGGGGATTATGAGCCAGGAGTCTGTTGTGGGGAGATCCCCAGATGAGACGATGTTGGCGACAATCATGGACATAAAGGCCTGATGCCTGATGGTGCGGTCATGGATCAGGGGAGGTGCCTGAGAGCTGACACTCAGCTTCTGCAGTTTGGAGGTCAGTATGCCAGACAACAGCACCTCACCCTTGTCGGCAGGTTTGATGACAGGATTGGATCTGAGAGCTTGGAGTACAGTCAGTACAGAAGGAGATAGGTTTGAATGGGTAAGGAGGGCAGAGAAATTAAGAAAACTGATAATGCATTGACATTTCTCATTGATCATGTTGAGTGCAGATAAGAGGCCAGAGGGAGGGGTCCAGGTGTGATATTAAAGAGTTAATTTGCTCTGCTGACCTGCAAGAAATTGAATGCTCCGGGGGTAGGGTGGTGTGTCTTTGTCTTATAGGTGGAATGTGGGAGGTGTACATGTTGATCCCTTGCCATTCAGGGATGATTTACATTTGCATCCCCTATTCAGAAATCAATAAGAACATTACAGTTGGAACATGACTACTCCCCTAGAGTTTTAAAAAAAACAATTTGCAACAGATTTGACCATTAAGGGATGATTTGCATTACATTGTTTCTGAGGATGAAGTAGTCACTGCATTGTGTCTTGAATGGCATGTGACAGTGGGGGAATGGCTGAGGGTTGTCTTGAGTGGCACGTTAACTATGAGGGAGTGACTGGGGATTGTCTTGGGAGCATTACTAACTGTGATGTAAAGATTTTGTATAAAGGAAGGACTGTTTCCTTTGTTGAGAGAGAGCTTCCCTGGACATGTCTTGCAAGCATGGTGAGGAGTGTTCAGGGTTTCTGCAAAGCTTGTATTGTACTTTGGTGTATGAAATTTGGTTGTTGTTCACAGAGGTTTGTACATTGTAGTTGCATCAAGTGTGTAAGGACCTCAGGAGAAAAAGAACATAACACAAGTAGAGGAAGAGTGTTGCAGGGAGGTGAAGGGATCTGTGGGACAGGGAATGGACTCCTAGCCAAATAATTTGACAGAGGCTGAAATAACTCCATGGAGGCCAGCATCCCATCACCAAGTCATCCTTTGTTTACATTAGATTACTTACAATGTGGAAACAGGCCCTTCGGTCCAACAAGTCCACACCGACCCTCCGAAGAGCAACCCACCCAGACTCGTTCCCCTACATTTACCCTTTCACCTAACACTTAGGGCAATTTAGCATGGCCAATTCACCTAACCTGCAAGTTTTTGGACTATGGGAGGAAACCAGAGCACCCGGAGGAAACCCACATGGACATGAGGAAAATGTGCAAGCTCCACACAGACAGTTGCCTGAGGTGGGAATTGAACTGGGGTCCACTGTACATGTGTTGTCCACTGTACATGTGCACAGTACATGGACTCTGACCACCTACCTCAGAGCCAATCCGGAAAATGAGGAGAATCCTTGAGAATCAGGTTTTCTTTTATATATCTGGCACTCCTGTTTTTATTTATTTATTTATTTTCTTTTTTTTTTACCCCCACACTACCGCCTAACTGCAGTAGTGCTTATTTTTTCCCCAGCACCCATGTTGTGTGTGTGCAGGTGTGAGACACAGTGAAAGACACAAGGTGCATGAATCTTTATTAAATTTCCACCTCCAGGAAGAAAAGAAACACCCGAGTGGCCTGTGACGAGCAGTGCCCTTCACATCAAAGGGCAACACTGTGTGATCAAAAAGATTCAGGTTTTTTTTGAGCAGAACCTTTCACACTCCTGTTTATTTTTTTTCTGTTTTTTTTACAGAACCTTGACACTAAGATTCAGGATTTTTAAAAAAAAATTTTTTTCCTTTGACACTCCTATTACGGGACTTGGAGCCAATGTAAAATTCCGTCGGGGCAGAGGTAAGTGTGGATGGGATCCCACCGCACACCTGAGCATCCTCCAACTGATGCACTATGTCGGATCCGAGCACTGCCGTTTTAAGACGTCGGATGGCGGTGGCAATGTACTGGACATCTACCGCTGCCCTGCTCGCTATGTCCTGCGGCACCAGCATGCGTCACCTTCGCCGCCATGGCCCTCCCCTCCGACAGCCACTCGAACCCGCGAGTACGGAGGTGCAGATTCCTGAGCAACAGCTCCCTGATGACAGCTGCTACTCCTGCCGGAGGGTAGGCACGACACGATTCGACCATGTTCCAGACAGTGATCAGGTCCTGGTAAAAGACAGGCAGCATCTTGAGGGCGACATCCAAACCGTCACGGTCGACGAACAGGAGCTGCGTGTCGTAGTTGAGGTTACGCACCTGGCGGAAAACGTACATCGCCAGGGCACACCAAGAAACAAAACCAGCTGCTCTTCCACCAATCCTTCTTTTTCTATTTGGGTGTATTTACACTCTGCACTAGTCAAAGTCCTGGATGTACAAGCTATTGGGCATTTCTCTCCAGTGGGCCACTAATGAGTTAATACCACCCCAATGCCATCTGGGGAGGCAATACTAGATCTTGCTTGGGATCATAGTGTGCCAACATATTAGAGCATGATAGTTGATTCTCTACTTCATTGATAGCTAGGGGCCCTTCTATGACACCATTTCCAAAGGTAGCCCCTTTCTTTAAGAGTTGATGCAATGGTGCCAGGCTCGATGCCAGGTTGTAATAATTTCCCATACCCAGAAATTACCTAAGTTCCTGGACAGACATGGGAGCCAGAGCACCTTTGATTGCCCTCACTTTATCTTCCAATGGGTGTAACCTGGTCTTGTCAACTTGGTCACTTGGGGAACCTGGAACACACATTTTTCCCTTCTTAGGCATATGCCTGCCTTGGAAAAGCACCATAGGACTATATCCAAGTTCTCTAATTGTTCCTTATTAATGATCTATACACAGTTGCAAGTAAGTTCTCGAAAGGTTTTAGTGTCTAGTGCCTCAGGGAAAGTTAGGCACCTAATGACAGAAAAAGCTGCAGCCCTGCAGGCTGTCAATAGAATTACTCATTGTTTCTCATCTGCCACAATGTTATTTGTCCAGAAAAAAATAATGCATTCTTTCCACATACTCAGCCCAGTCCTCAACAGTAGGGTTGAATGTGCCAAGCTTCCCAATTAGAGCTGAAAATGTGTTGCTGGAAAAACGCAGCAGATTAGGCAGCATCCAAGGAGCAGGAGAATCGACATTTTGGGCATGAGCCCTTCTTCAGGAATGAGGAAAGTGTGCCCAGCAGGCTAAGATAAAAGGTAGGGAGGAGGGTCGTGGGGGAGGGGCGTTGGAAGTGCGATAGGTGGAAGGAGGTTAAGGTGAGGGTGATAGGCCGGAGTGGGGGTGGGGTGGAGAGGTCAGGAAGAAGATTGCAGGTTAGGAAGGTGGTGCTGAGTTAGAGTGTTGGGACTGAGACAAGGTGGAGGGAGGGGAAATGAGGAAACTGCAGAAATCTGAGTTCATCCATTGTGGTTGGACGGTTCCTTGGCGGAAGATGAGGCGCTCTTCCACCAGCCGTCGTGTTGCTACGGTCTGGCGATGGAGGGGTCCAAGGACCTGCATGTCCTTGGTGGAGTGGGAGGGGGAGTTGAAATGTTGAGCCACGGGATGGTTGGGTTGGTTGGTCCGGGTGTCCCAGAGGTGTTCTCTGAAACGTTCCGCAAGTAGGCAGCCTATCTCCCCAATATAGAGGATGCAGCGGATGCAGTAAATGATGTGTGTGGAGGTGCAGGTGAATTTGTGGCGGATATGGAAGGATCCCTTGGGGCCTTGGAGGGAAGTAAGGGGGGAGGTGTGGGTAATGACGACAGATGATACGATGTATATGGAGGTTGGTGGGGTTCTGTCCTGGTGGCGATTGGAGGGGCGGGGCTCAAGGGCGGAGGAGCGGGAAGTGGAGGAGATGCAGTGGAGAGCATCGTCGATCACATCTGGGGGGAAGTTGCGGTCTTTAAAGAAGGAGGCCATCTGGGTTGTACGGTATTGGAACTGGTCCTCCTGGGAGCAGATGCGGCGGAGACTAAGGAATTGGGAATATGGGATGGCATTTTTACAGGGAGCAGGGTGGGAGGAGGTGTAGTCTAGGTAGCTGTAGGAGTCGGTCGGTTTATAGTAAATGTCCGTGTTGATTCGGTCGCCCAAGATAAGGATGTCTTCCCAATTAGAGGCATGGTTTAAGAAAATGCTTTACCTCCAACTGTGAGTGAGTTTGTCCAAGATCATGCTTTACTCTTGTTGCCATTGAAATAACTACTCAGCGTATGGTGTGATTACTGTCCTGTATTTGTAAAATCTTCCTTACTGTCCTGTTTTGACACCATCACCTGCATGGTGGCTCAGTGGTTAGCACTGCTGCCCCACAGCGCCAGTGACCCAGGTTTGATTCCAGCCTTAAGCGACTGTTTGTGTGGAGTTTGCAAATTCTCCCTGTGTCTGTGTGGGTTTCTTCTGGGTGATCTGGTTTTCTCCCACAATCCAAAGATTTGCAGGTTTGGTAAATTGGCCATGCTAAATTGCCCATTGTGTTCAGGGATGTGTAGGTTAGGTGCATTAGTCAGGGACAAATGTAGAGTAATAGGATAGGGGAATGGGTTTGGGTGGGTTTTTCTTCGGAGGGTCGGTGTGGACTTGTTGGGCCAAAGGATCGGTTTCCACACTGTAGGGATTCTATGATTCCATGAACTTATTATGATCTCTCTACCTTAATTAGTTTGTACAGTATTGGATTACTAGTTAATTTGGGATACGACTATTATACCTGTCATGTTATTCCAGCCATTTGGCTTGTCTCCACCACCATCTTATTTTAATTTTTTTCTAATTATCTCTCTGCATCAATTAATTCAATCATAGGTCATCTCTTCACTTGCTATTCAGCTGTTGCCACTTTACGCCTACTTTCTGACACTTTTGAACATCTGCAGAGACTTGTTACTCAACTTGTAACAAGTCCATTCACAGCATTTGTATGATCTTTTGATTTCTCTGCCCATAAATTCTGTCCCATGTGCTTCTTTTCACTTCACCTGATGAAGGAGCAGTGCTCCAAAAGCTTGTGATTTCAAATAAACCCGTTGGACTATTACCTGATGTCATGTGACTTCTGAACTCAATAAGTAGGGTATTCAGTACTCAATATCCCTGATATTTGACTTTCTATCTCACTTAGATAAAACCATAAGACCATAAAACATAGGAGCAGAAATCAGCCCATTGAGCATGCTCTGCCATTCAATCATGGTTGATAAGTCTCTCAACCCCATTCTCCTATTTTCTCCTCGATAAGACCATAAAACATAGATCTCCCTGATTGGCGCTGTTAATCTGGTCCAATCAGGGAACTTATCTTTGTTGAGGTCCAGCCAGATGACCTTGTTACAATCACTACAAATTAATTTGTCCCAGGTTTGTGTCTTTATATATTTTCATGTCATTGCCATTTGGCTAAAAGACCTGTAAATGTCAGGTTTATTCTACTCCTTTTAAAAAGTGTACAACAGATGAGGGAGAAATAGTGGATGTAGTATATTTGGGTTTTCAGTAAATGTTTGATAACGTTGCATATAATTAGTACACAAAACCACACACAAGGCATTAGTTGCAATATTCTGATGTGGGTTGAGAATTGGTTAGCAGGCAGGAAACAAAGTTTGGAATAAAACAAACACAGAAATTGCTGGAGAAACTTGGCAGATTTGGCAGCATGTGTGAAGAGAAAAACAGAGTTAACTTTTCAAGTCTACCCTACCCTTGCCTTCTGCCAATCCTCTATCCATGCCGTGCCCCTAACACCACAGGCTGTATCATATTTAGCAACCTCCTGTGTGACACCTTATTTGAAACTTTCTGGAAATCCAAATAGATAATGTCCACTGGCTCTCCTTTATCTAAATTGCTTGTTACCTCTTCAAAGAATTCTAACAGATTTGTCAGTACAGAGTAACGACTTCCCCTTGAAGAAGTTGTGATGATTCAGCCTGATCTTACCATGCACTTCCAAGTACTCTGTAATCTTGTCTAATAATACACTCTAAAATCTTACCAACAACTAAGGTCAGACTAACCGGTCTGTAGATCCCTGTCTCTGCCTTTTTCCCTTCACATGCAGGGGGGATATTACATTAGCTATTTCCAACCTCTGGAACCCTCCTTGACTTTAATATGATTAGGTTAGATCACTTACAATGTGGAAACAGGCCCTTCGGACCAACTAGTACACACCAACCCTCCAAAGAGCAACCCACCCAGACCCATTCCCCTACACCTAACACTATGGGCAATTTAGCATGGCCAATTCACCTAACCTGCATATTTTTGGATACCAGAATACCTGGAGGAAACCCACGCAGACACGGGGAGAATGTGCAAACTCAAAACAGACAGTTGCCTGAGGTGGGAATTGAACCCAGGTCTCTGGCGTTGTGAGGCAGCAGTGCTAACCATGCTGCCACCATGCTGCCCAATGATTCCTGAAAGATCATCAATGCCATGATGCAAAGTTCCTATTCAGATCTTCTGTCATTTCTTTGTTTCCCATTACTACTTTGATAGCTTTAGTTTCCAGTGGTGCAATATCCATTCTTGCCTCTGTCTTACCGTTTAGGTACCAAAAAAATGTTTGCAATCTTCTTTTATATTACTAGCTAACTTACTATCATATTTCATCACCCCCCCCCCCCCAAATGCCCCAATAACGTTTTGGTTATTCTGTGCCGGTTTTTAAACGCTTCCCATCCTCTATCTTCCCACTAATCCTCACCACATTGTATGCTTTTCCTTTTTGCTTTTGTGCTGTCCCTAACTTCCCTTTCAGTCTCATCCTATTCTTAGTATATTTCTTCTTCCTTGGGATGCATTCCTGCTGCGTCTCCTGAATTATCACCAGAAACTCCTGCCATTGCTGTTCCACGATCTTCCCTGACAGGCTCCCCTACCAAAGTGCAGAGTGAATTCTATCATGTTATGGTCACTGCCCCTGAATGGTTCTTTCACCTTAAGCTCCCTGGTCAAGTCTGCCTCATTAAAAATCACCAAATCCAGAACTGTCTGTTCCCTAGTCAGCTCTATCTCCTGATTTTTTTTCTCCCCCATATCCTGACTACTGCTAGGAGGCCTGTACTTAACTCCCATCTACATCTTTTGGTCCTTGCAGCTCCTCAACTCTAACCACTCAGATTCTATACCTTCTGAGTCTATGTCACTTTTGCTATTGATTTAATATTTTCAAGTTTTTTGATGACACAAAACTAGGTGGATTGTGAATGGTGAGAAAAAGGTAAAGAGGCTTTAGGATGATTTAGACAAGTTGAGTGAGTTATCAAAAACATAGCAGAATACAATATAGTGTGGATAAGTGTGAAGTTGATCACTTTGGTTGGCAAAACAGAATGTTTTAGAAATATTATTTAATTGGTGATAAATTGGGAAATGTTGATGTACAAAGGGAGCTGTTATCCTCATAAACTAGTGACTGAAAGCAAGCATGCACGTGCAGCAGAAGTACATGAGACCATATCTGGAGTTTTGTGTGCAGTTTTGGTCTCCTTACCTAAGAAGAGATAAGTGAATCTACATTGGACTGATTCCTGGGATAGCAAGTTTGTCATATGATGAAGGAGAAAGTGAGGTCTGCAGATGCTGGAGATCAAAGTTGAAACTTTATTGCTGGAACAGCACAGCAGGTCAGGCAGCATCCAGGGAACAGGAGATTCGACGTTTCAGGCACAGGCCCTTCCTCAGGAATGAGCAGAGAGTGTTCAGCAGGAGAAGATACAAGGTAGGGAGGAGGGACTTGGAGGAGGGGCGTTGGAAATGTGATAGGTGGAAAGAGGTCAAGGTGAGGGTGATAGGTCGGAGTAGGATGGAGGCGGAGAGGTCAAGAAGAAGACTGCAGGTCAGGAAGGCAGTGCCGGGCTGGAGGGATTCGGCTGAGAAAAATTGCGTCAATTGGGCCTATGTTTGCAGAGTTTAGAAGAGTGGGAGGAGTTCTCATGGACATTAGTAAAGAGCTAGACAGACTGAATGATGATGTATCCCAAAAGCCAGGAGGTTCCAGAATAAGGAGTCACTGTATCAGGATACACAATTGGCTATTTTGGACTGAGATGGGGAGAGTTTTCTTCCCTTGGAGGTCGTGAACCTGTGGAACTCTCTATCAAAGGTATCACTGTGGAGGTCAGGTCACTGAATATACTTTAGAAAAATAGCTAGGTCTCTAGAAGCTAAAGGTGTCAAGAGGTATGGCGGGAGAGCAAGAGTATGGCATTGTCACAGAGGATCAGCCATAACCATGTTGAATAGTGGAGTGGGCCAAGTAGTTTGCCTCTGTACCTATTTTCTATGTTTCTACATTTGCTAATCCTCCATTTGTTTGGTAACACCCCTTTATTAGAAAAGGATTTGAAAATTGCGAACAGAGCCTCAACAATTACCACCCTTATTTCCATCTGTAATCTAGAATGCATTTTATCCAGACAGGATTATTTTTCTGCTTTGAGTGCTTGCTAACTTGTTAAGTGTCTTCTCTTGATCTATTTTTATATTATCAAATTCCTCTACTGCCTCCTCCTTTACATATGACATTGGTATTGGATTTTTTGTTTCTTTAATGAAAACAGGTTGAAAGTACACATTTAGGCTTCAGCCACAAGCACACTTATCTCACTCCTTAATTAATTGGCAGTGTGCACTGATCCATTCATAAAAAAGAACCTTCTGTTCTATTTGCTGATGAATACATCAGGAATCAAAGTAATCATACTATTGTTTACAATAAATGTCTACCTGGGTATAATTATAAGAGTTAATGTAATTGAGTAAGAGAACAAAACACCAGCTCATAGTACAGAGCTAAGTAGGAAAAATAGGAAGTGTAACATGATTAAGATAGGTGAAAATTGTTTGGAGAGTACAGTACAGAGTGTATACAGTTCCTGTCCAGTCTCCTCAATTGTAATGTTTAATCTTCTTAGATTTAAACAGAAATAGATGGATTACGTGCATAGTGTGGTAACAATTCAATGACTCTATCCACTGTTAAAGGATAAGAGAAGCAGAGGCAATTACAGGAAAAGAAATAGCATGAACTCCCATCTGCTTTCTTCCATGCATTTACCATAACTTTTACAGAAGAGAAACCCCAATGATCCAGTAGGTAGCAATTCCAAGGAGAAAATTATGGGTTCAAGTTCCACTCCAGAACCTACAGCACAAAAGTTTGGCTGACTCTAAATGGTACTAACTGAATACTACATTGTCAAAGCTACTGTTTTTTTAGATGAGACATTGAACTGTGGTATTGTATTTCCTTTACAGGTGGATGTAAAAATTCCTATGGTTCTATTCTGAAGAAAAGCAGAGATTTCTTTCCTGTGTCCTTTTTTCATTGATTTGGGGAATTTGGCTTCATTGCTGCACCAGCATTTATTGCCCAGCCTGATTTGCTATTTAGAAGATGGTGATGAGTTGCTTTCTTGAACCATTGCAGACCATTTGGTGGTTGGTATACCCACAATGCTGTGAGAAAAAGAGCTCCAGCATTTTGACCCAACAACAGTGAAACAAAAAAAAAATGAACTGTAGATACTGGAAATCAGAAATATGTGTAGAAATTGCTGGCAAAACTCAGGAGGTCAGGCAGTATCAAGAAGGTGGAGACAACGTTTTGGGTCCAGCTTCAGAACAGAAGGAACAGCGATGTTTTCCAGAAAAGGATAGTGAATAGTGGTGAGTCCTGGTCAGCATTTCACTTTCAATCAGCATTCTAAAAATAAGATAATTTGGCTGTATGCATGAGCTTGTTGTATGCAAATTGACTGCTGCACTTTTCTAATTTATTCTTACAGAGGATGTAAGTGTTCCTGGCAAGACAAGCAGTGGATTGCCTATCCCTCATTGCTCTTGAACTAATTGGCTTGCTAGACTAATTCAGAGGGCAACTAAAAGTTAGGTGCAGCTATGCATCTGGAGTCAAACATAGTCCAGGACAGACCAGGTTAAAATAGTTGATTTCCTTCCCTAAAATACATCAATGTTGAGACAGGTTTTTTGACAATTGGTGATAGCTTCAAAGTCCCCATCACTGATGATAACTGGCTTTCAATTCCAGATTTTATTAAATTTGATTTCCAATTAGGATTTGAGCCCATGTTTGAAATGATTAGCCTGGCAGTCTGGTTTACTTGTTCATTGCATTACAGTACACACCATCTCCCACAACTTTCTATATTACAACACTGACCACATTTCAAAAGTACTTCATTGACAGGAAAGTATTTTGAGTTATCATCAAGACATGTGAAGTGCTGTGGAAATACAAATTTTTCAGAATTTTTTTTCTGAGATTCTACGGTTCTTCTGATGAAACGACAATGAAGAAGTGGGAAAGAGTAATGGAAATTCACCCCCATTCTTCAATGTTGTTTGAGCAAATCAGTGAAATTGTAATGTATCATGATTTGAGTCACTTTTGATTGCTTTCGGTATTTCTTTATTAAATGTCAAGTTGTCGCATGATGCTGTGAAGAACCTTCTGTTCAATGATTTCAAAACAGCCAAACTCTAACATTTATTAAAAGCTTAACTTGTTCAGTACAAGCAATTTTCACATTGTGACTCAGGTTCAGTGTATGTCAATCCAGATCCTGATTAGTCATTTTCACACATTGAAAGAGCTGCGATCTGCAGTGGTTTTTTTTTAGTTTACTCTTCCAGTAAGGATTTCGTAGATCTTAACAAATTAGGCCAGGTTCAGGCACTCCTCAATCAGCTTTGAATCCCAACAATTTAAAGGAGTATCTTATTTTATCCTGTTTTATAGGTTTAATGGTTAGGTTGATAAATACCTCGACTTGAGAATTGTCATATCCCTGGGATTGTAAGATTCTCTATTTCAAAAATGTAAGTACAGAGGAAGAAGGTTATTCATACAACAAGCTCATCTTCAATGTGAGAAGATGTCCTCTGTGTCTTCATAAGGAACAGCTTCATAATGAAGCAGAGATAAATTTCCCCAGTGTTAATCCACTGATTTCTAACTTTTGTTTTTAACTTGTTCTTGAATTGTGAGTGATAGTGACAATTTGCATTTATTATCTGTTCACTATAAAAATATAATGAGGTTACTTTGGGGGAGGAGGGAGTCAAAATGAGTCAACCACACACTATGTAATAGGACATTACTGAGGCTATCGGTTTTGTTACAATAATTTAGCAGCTTTCTCTTCTGACAGATTAAAAAAAACAGTTTTATTGAATTCAATGTTCATAAATGGCCACTGGAGGATTATGAATTCATAACCTCCAAGGTACTAGATGAGTATCAAATCTGTGGTAGCTTCAAACAGAACCATTGCATTACCTGTACACCTAAGATCTGAAGTGGTTGCTCAGGGAAAAATTGAAAAGGGAGAGGTTCATGAGCTTACTTTGAACAGGGAATCATATGCAGAGTCTACAGGCCAAAGAATCAACTAAAACCTTAATTCCAATCCATGCTTCCCATTTCTGAAGATTGTATTGAACTGGATTGGATCATTGTCAATGGGGACATTGAACTACCTTCCAACATTTATTATTTGCATTTACATTCGAAGAATGGCAACATCAGTGGGGCCCAAACAGATGTGAACAAACCACTTCAGAAAAGGGAAGATGAACATAGACAGCAAATTGACAAAAAAAAGACTAAATTGAATACCAAGAAATGTGTTTCTATAAACCTCATCGATTAAAAATGAATATACAGCTAAACTAATGCCCTACAATTCCCTGATGATTCAGGTTCAAGGTTTGTGCTACATTGCAAGTTGCTTGCTCTGCAATTATTTAAATTACTTTTATGATTTCCCAGTTGGCTCCTTTTTCTCCAATGCAGCATCTTGAAAGGCTGAAATCTAGAAGAAAGTATCTGCAATGTCAGGAAAAAGTGTAATAGCATTCAACTTAAATGCAGCCACTTCCTTTGAGTAGCTACATGCTTTTAAATCCTCTCCACTCCCAAGAGTACCTAGCACCTGGCCCAATATTAATCAGCATTAGTTAAATATTTAATGAAGGCTGATAAGAATAGCTCTAATGTTCTGCATGTTACCAAACAGGACAACCACTGTACCAATGCTGTGACAATCTTCAATGTTGAGCCAGTTATACAAGATTCCAGCTCTATGGGGGAAATTCGGACTGCCTGACCCACCAGCAATATCAGTCAGCAATATTAGCATGCACTACTCACAATTGTCCCATTGCTGGTGTAGACTCATAAAATTACCTACTAACCTTCAGAATGGAATATGAGGAAAAATATACTTGCATCAAATTAAGCCTCATGGTTTCAATAGCAGATTACCGTAACTGAGTTCTTTGGAAAGATTCACATCAGCAGCAGAATCATCTTTCATTTGAGTAGAAAATGTTCTTTATTTTATTTGTGCACGTTTTGCAGTCTATGAAGTCAATTATGCAGACTCCAACTAGTCTAGACAGCAACAAGCAAGGGAAAGGGCAGTGCACAAGGTTCAGAGCAGCCTGCTTTAAACAAGCATGTTCTATTTCTTGGCAGATGGTGAACACAATCTTTCAAGCTGTAATGCGCTGACTCTGTGAATTGAACTGCAGGAAATGCTTGTTTGCCAAAGAGCTTCAAGTAGATTTTGTATTGCATTTTGCCATGATATCCTTTTTTAAAATAATATCTTATTTCAAGAGAAGTTCTTGCCATGAAATTTCTCTTGAATAAAGGCTTAACTCATTAAGGTCCATTTAAAGGAGGCATCCTTAACATCACAAAATCTTTTCTTTAACTGATTTGATACTGTACAAGATTTTTCAGATAATTTTATCAGGTCAGGTATTCATAAAGAGTGCATATCATTGTCCATATTTGACAATATCCACAAGGGAATGAACTGAAGTTGGTACATAGCTATAAAGTTGGATACATAAGGGTGAGAATGCTCAGTACAAACATCACTATCTCTAAATGTTCACAGGGAGAGGATGAGCAACCAATGCCTGTTGGCTGTGGATATTGTGGCTTTTATCTTCAACAAAAGCTTGTTGGGTTGCAGGTGGGAAGCATGGGCGAGCTGAGGGCCTATATCTTTTGCCTCTTCTCCAGCTGCATGCAAAGTCCATCTGTGCTGCTACTATCTGCTAATAAGAGGCTGAGCTAAGGATAGGCTGTGGAGACCAGCACCAGACATATTCAGGAGGACATTTGTATGGGCTGAATTTCGTTAGTATCGATCGGCTGTGGTCATATAGAATTTTCTAAGCTTATTACAGATGAACAATGTGCATGGGAAAGTTCTCAGTTGGCTAGATTCCAATCTGCTACAGGTTGAAAGGGTCAATTTTGGCACTTTCCGCAGAGTCAAATATCATTGCTGTAGAATAAGATCAACTTCCCAAATCAGTGTCCTTATATGGAAGCAAACAATTCTACTAACTTCCCTCACAATTTTGTAAAGGAATAGAAGGTTCATTTATCTGTATCCCTGACTCTGGCAATCTGGAAAGAGTTTGCACACACTGTAACTGCTGCCCTCATTATGTCTAATAGGCTTTAGCACAAGACATTGAGTTACTGGCTTCCATTTATGACATTGCCTGGGTATTTTGGATCCAGAGCTGAATCTTTTACTTCCAGTAGTTAAAACAAACTATATCTCCCCCAGTATAAATACTGCCATTTTCAGATTCATAGTGCACTCAGCACTCATTATACCCTGTAAAGTCTAACACAAATCAACTCCATTATAACCAGTATTCTACAACATGACATGTCCCCACAGCATGGATGGAATCATAGAGGGCCTTGATAACATGAGCTATGGCAACAATCTGAGAGAATTTCATGACATCAGGACTAATTGCATTTTCCAACAGAGTTCTGGATTTGTGATTGAGATGAAATTCTTGCTATGGAGCAGTTGGAGGTCTATTATTGGGAAGTATTGCTTGCTATCACCAACAAATATATTTGGTTTCCTTTCGTACCACAAGATAGATAGAAATTAGCTGTTGAGTATTCTTGTCATGAAAGTCAGAGCAGATACCAAGACTGCCAACTTGGACATCTGACATCAACGTTTCAAAGCAAATTCCCAGTCAGTGGCTGCATACATTGTTTGTCCATGGATGCTGGCATCTGACATATGCGAAAGTGACACATCTCCATTGTACGTGGTCAATGCTATTGATTTCAGTACTGCACTTTGGTGCACAGCAGCAATTATCATTGAAATACTGCTGCAGTGACACTTTGTATAAAGGCTGAATCTGACTTGCTGTTTAACATATAATCAGAGCTGCTTGATATGATTGCCAATAGTTGTCATTCCAGATGGTGGATGTTAAGCTGTAGCTACAGTTCTATGTCATTATCTGCAACATGTGGCAGCTCCTGCAGGCTAAACATACTGTATGTCCTTCAACCAAATGGCAATGTCTGAAGTCTGTCGGTCGCACTCCTCAGTTGAGTAAAGGAGTCCTGATGTTGGGTCCTGTCTGGTCAGTCAGGACAGCATTTTCACATAGTCCTGGGGTGTGAGCATGGTCAGTCGTTTGTTTGAAGTGGTCACGGTGAGGGGTAAAATCTCACTGTCATATAGGCCCAGTGCAAGCAGTTGGGGAATCACATTGTGAGTTGGGGATCTGCAAGGAGAATAGTCAGGGGTCTGGTCAATCATTACTCAAGTTGTATGTCAGTCAGCCAGGGGGTAGAGACCAGTGAATCCTGGAGATCTGTAATTTTAGCCTGGGGGGAGAAGGGGTGTGCTGTGACAATAGGGAGAAAAGGGGAATTCAGTGCTAGGGTAGGAAGGCAGATGTCTGGGTTAAGGAGGAGACAGGACAATGAAGGGGGGAATCAGGATGTATAAAGGTGGAATCTGTAGTAAATGAAATGCTGCTGGAGGGAGTAACATAAGTGGTCACCACCCTGGCCTCCAGGGGGGCTCAATGGAGCACAACCGTGGGGCATTATAAAGCTTAAGTACTGTGATTCAGGGGATAAGGAGGAAATTTGAAGTTGTATTTCAATGTGGTTCAGTGAAGAGGGGCTCTCTGGTGAGAACAAAGCAGACCAGGACATGGAGGCATGGTGGAGGATACATGACAAACCGGGCTGAGCTCGGTACTGATGGTGTTCACTGTGACCTGAGTTCCCTGCCATGATTTTCTTACTTCTAGAAGCAAGTGGAAAATGCTGCAGAAACACCCAGGTTGGGTGGAGTCAATGTTAATTTAATGGGTGGACTCCACTTATGCTCAACAGGAGGCCACTGCAGGGGCAATTGCATCAATTATGATAGAACATAGAACATAGAAGAATACAGCGCAGTACAGGCCCTTCGGCCCTCGATGTTGCGCCGATCCAAGCCCACCTAACCTACACTAGCCCACTATCCTCCATATGCCTATCCAATGCCCGCTTAAATGCCCATAATGAGGGAGAGTCCACCACTGCTACTGGCAGGGCATTCCATGAACTCACGACTCGCTGAGTAAAGAACCTACCCCTAACATCTGTCCTATACCTAGCCCCCCTTAATTTAAAGCTATGCCCCCTGTAATAGCTGATTCCATACGTGGAAAAAGATTCTCACTGTCGACCCTATCTAAACCCCTAATCATCTTGTACACCTCTATCAAGTCACCCCTAAACCTTCTTTTCTCCAATGAAAACAACCCCAAGTGCCTCAGCCTTTCCTCATACGATTTTTCTACCATACCAGGCAACATCCTGGTAAACCTCCTCTGCACCCGTTCCAGTGCCTCCACATCCTTCCTATAGTATGGTGACCAAAATTGCACACAATACTCCAGATGCGGCCGCACCAGAGTCTTATACAACTGCAACATGACCTCAGTACTCCGGAATTCAATTCCTCTACCAATAAAAGCCAGTACGCCATATGCCTTCTTCACCGCACTATTTACCTGGGTGGCAACTTTCAAAGATCTGTGTACATGGATACCAAGATCCCTCTGCTCATCCACACTACCAAGTATCCGACCATTAGCCCAGTACCCCATCTTTTTGTTACTCTTACCAAAGTGAATCACCTCACACTTAGCTACATTGAACTCCATTTGCCACCTTTCTGCCCAGTTCTGCAGCTTATCTATATGATGTTTCAGAGTGCAGGTTCACATCATCTGCACATATCATTTGTAATTATATTATTGTGTATATGAAATATATGCAGTGTACAAAGTACATCGGTGAAAATACTGGTCACAGACAATGGTGCTTGCAAATTGCCCATATACATCTCTATGAAGCAGAAGTAATCACAGCTAACATTTAAAATGCTACTGTTGGCCACAACAGGCATAGTTCTTGCAAGACATCCAAGAGTATAGTGGGAAACTGACCTGAACCCCTCTACACCTGAATTGTAAGTATTATGCAGTACTCTCTTATATGCAGTGATAACTTTCATAGGTGATTTAGGCCTGGAAAGCTAAGGGTTGAAGAAGGGCTTATGCCCAAAACGTCGATTCTCCTGTTCCCTGGATGCTGCCTGACCTGCTGCGCTTTTCCAGCAACACATTTCCAGCTCTGATCTCCAGCATCTGCAGACCTCACTTTCTCCTTAAGGGTTGAATCAGCATGGAGTACTTCCACTATACCATGTCTTTGCCATGTGACCGGTGGAGTGAATAAGTGCCTTTCTCAAAGTGCTGTAACAGTTCAATACATGGCCATCTTTGTCAGGATTATTCACATCCTATTGTAGAGAGGAGCATGTTCAGCTAACATTTGTACGGTATTCAAAAATTTCTCATAGCTAAGGAACTGTTCTGTTCCTTATTTTCCTAACACTGGTTCATCACAAATATGACTGATGGATGCAACAACAGAAGGTTTGATTGTTGCAGAGTTGTCTTGTAAGGTGAAGTGAGATGAATAAGGAGCAGATGCGGCAGCAAACCCAAGAGCTGCAGTAATGTATTGCAGAAGCTGAAGCGCCCTCCAGCACTTGAAGAGATCATATCTGCAGGGTCCCTCAGGGTTACATCAAAGACACAGAACAGATGGTGTCTTTTATCCTCAAATGAACAAAGCACAGTGTTGATGTAGGCCCCATGTGTCCTGGGACACCATGACCGAATTGTGTTAGTTGCTGAATCAAGACCTGCAACCGGGAAGAATGGATGGCCATCTTACTCTGGTGGTTGTCAAGGTGACACCTGTGTTGAGCCTCAATGCAAATGGCTCCGTTCAGGAAGCCACACAGAATATGTGTGTGATCTTTCATTCACTCACACCAGTCCATTTTGCTCCCCCTGCAACCTAGGCAGTTGGAATTGACAGCAAAGCCAAGTTCCCTCAGGTGTAGGCCAAAATTGACTGCTCACACATCATGCTGAGATGCCTATATTACAACACAACTGCATTAATTATTAGGAATGGTTTCCATTCCATCAACATTCCATCATATACCTTGGCAGGAGCTTTTGCTGTAGGTGTGTTTGAAGGACCAGTTGTCTTTCAAGGATTGTTACTGGGGTCAAGGGTTATGCACTGTGACCATGGCTGATGACATCATTGTGCAACCGTCTGAGTGAGGCAGAGTGCATATACAATGACCAGAGGTACAGTGGAGCAGATGATAGGTCTGTAGAAGATGCATTTCCGTTGCTTGGAGTGGTCTTGTGGGGTGTGTAACTCTGAACAAAGCGTGCCACATCATGCTAGTGTGCTGCGCTCTGCACAGGTGGAGCAAGCAACAATGGGATGTGATGGATACTTTGAAACTGGGAGCATGGGAGAGTTTTCCATGGAGGAAAATTATGACATTGAGGAGGAGAAACCTCACCTTGTGCATGTCAGAGCTCAGCTGCATTGGATGCTGCAAACCAGACAGAACCTAATTCACACTATGTTCCAGTAGATAAGAGCTGGTTGCAGCAATCCTTGACTGTAAAATAGCAAAGTGTCTGTATTCAAGGAGAGAATTGCAGATTCTGTTCACTGTTTGTTCGCTATTGGAGGTTTTAATTAAAAGATAATTTTGGATTTATTTGAAGAAATAAATGTGATGATTTCCCAATTGCACAGAGATGGGATGCTGAGATATAGTGGGCATTGGGGAAAGAGTAATGGTGATTTTGAGAGGGTGGTTAGATAGGATGTGGCTAAGGACAGATAAGCTGTGTGGCCTGGTAGCTGAACAGTGATTGGGGCAAGAAGATAGAGTTGTATGTATGAGCAAGTGTCAGCCATGAGAAGACTAAGCCTGTGGCTTCTGTTCCACCACATTGATGTTGAAGGACAACTTCTTAGACTGCCACATTTATGAAGGTCTATAGGTGGTGTTCCAAACTAGTACCAGAGGTGCCAGTATGTTCTGGAGTATCCAGGCATTAGTGAATTCTTTTGGCTACAGTGAGTTTGCCTTGGACATGAGGGCCATCATAGATAGGTAGTCTATGAGATGCATTGGGATGATAGTGCAAGAAAACCTGCTCGCCCTTTCAGCGGGAAACCCTCTTTGAAACTTAATGAAAATAACACAGCCAAAAATTGTAAGATTCAGCCAGATGTGTTCCTCTTCCCCTCAATACAGCACTAGCCAGAAAAGAAAAAAACCAGATGTTTCCTGAGAGTATAACAGTCATTCTGAAGAATGATGGAGGAGTTCATACGGGAATCACTTTTAAAGAGAGAATCTATGCATCAGCATATCTTCTCAAGAGGAATAGATATTATCTGGTTCCTGTTTTAAACCTAAATTGGAGAAAAATATAAGGTTGTGCTCTTTGGAATTACAATGGGTTCAAACTAAGACATCTGATGGTAACAGTTCAGAACCAAACCAATTCAGCTCCTAGATCAGACAGCACGCAGCCAGTCCTATGAACCAATTAGCCTGGTTCATTTTTTGATGCTGGAACGGTGGCCATAATTTTCTGAATTAGTTAATGCTTCAGCGTCCATATAGTTATGACATCCCTGGCAGAACAAACAGCAGGAAACTTATCTTAATTATGTGCAGGAGAACTGTGGAGTTTTAGCTGGTTACCTTCAGCACGTGTCTATGCTTACATTTGGGAGTACTTAATCATTGTCTGTTCCAATCTTGGGATTTACCCCAACAAAGAAGGGATGTGCACAGATTTCTCTGCAGTTTAGCTCTCCAATGCAATGTCATACCACTGAGCCAACTGACAGAAGGAGCTTTTCTGTACCTCCTGGGTAATGTGCTTAGAGAGATCAATGATATTGGAGGATCCATCAGGAATATAGGTACAACATTCCTTTCATACAATGGCACACGTGCAACCCTTCTTAGCAAGTAGAAAGTCCAAGGCCAAATGATTCTGAAGGGCCTGACCGCAACTAGTTCAGCATTGATATTAGTCAGGGCATTTGCTGTATCATTAGTGACAATTTCCAATATTGTCTTTAACTTACTTAATTCTTTGCTCTGCAAATGGAGTCCAATAGGAAGGGAAGACATCCCAGTCAAGGAAAGAAATGGAAAGAGGTACTTCTTGGTCCTCGGGGGTGAAGGTAACTTATCTAAAACTCGAATGAGAGGAACTACATACCCTATAAAACATGATCCCCACCAGTCTGAGGGGAGCCACGGTTAGGCTTTGAGTACTCAAATAAAATAGGTGCCATTATAGGCAGTTAGGCTAGAATATCCACCTCTCCATGGCTTGGGAACAAGGTCATTCCAGAGGGACCTGATGTTTTATTAAGGATGGTGGACCAATCAAACAAAAATAACCAAATGTAATCAAATTTTGGCTAGGTTCATTCCATGGGATAGTAAAGGAGCACTGACTAGACCCCATATAAATGCCACTGGAGGAGTTCCCGTCTCTACTAAAGCAAATAGTGCCATTAATAGAAAAGGGAGTATATTGAATCTGTTATAGCCAATTTGGTACCAATTCCTGAATAGACTCATAATCATTCCCTGCTGATTGCCATTCTTGCAAATCCTTAGTTTATCAGAATCACCGGGAGAGTTCTGGCGTATTAGACATTCTGAATCTGTTATAGCCAATTTGGTACCAATTCCTGAATAGACTCATAATCATTCCCTGCTGATTGCCATTCTTGCAAATCCTTAGTTTTATCAGAATCACCGGGAGAGTTCTGGCGTATTAGACATTCAGCCACCTCGGGCCAGCTAAAGGAAACAGGCCACAAAGGAATACCTCCTGTGAATAGGACAGCACATAAGCACATACCCAACTATCAGCTGCTTTTCCCATCATTTGGGCACTTTGATAAGTCAAATACAAAAAGGCATTGTGGTGTATAGATTGTCTTAGTCGCCCTCCCAGGGACAAAAATGTTGATCCTTTCATGCTCAAAGTGAAACCCCCCAAAGTCACCAGTATTCACTACATTTTTCCCCTTAATCGTTGTCTATTCCTTCACTAACTTGTTTACAGTCGGTTCTATGAATCCAGTGGGGTTGTCCTTGCACTTTCACAGCCATAGGGGTGGTCAGCAACACCTGAAACGGTCCTTTTCACCTTGGCTCCATCTTTCCCCAGTCCCAGTTCTTAATCAGCGCAAAATCCCCAGGTTCTACAGTAGGGTACTCTC
Source organism: Chiloscyllium plagiosum (assembly GCF_004010195.1). Taxonomy (NCBI): domain Eukaryota; kingdom Metazoa; phylum Chordata; class Chondrichthyes; order Orectolobiformes; family Hemiscylliidae; genus Chiloscyllium; species Chiloscyllium plagiosum. The sequence continues at coordinate 23,669,339 of NC_057730.1, forward strand.
CCTCAAGTGAATCATCACGCTCTCGATAGGCTTGGCACACTTGTGAATGTAAACTTTGAAGAGTTTTGGTTAATTAATGCAGATATTTTCCCATTTTTTCACCACTGCTGTAGCAGTATTATCAGCCATTGGGAAGGTTTTGATCCATCTATTAAATATATCTACTATTACTAGATAATATTTATACAATGTACTCTATGTAATTCTGTAAAATCAAGTTGTAGACAAGTAAAACACCCACCAGGCAAGGGGGCAGTTCCAGAACTGCAGGGCATCCCTTTTCCAGCATTCATCTTTTACAAATCAAGCATGATTTAGCTTGTTTTTCAGCTGCTTTGTGGAAATCTGGGTGCCACCAGGTTTGTAATAAAGCATTAACTATTCCCTTCTTGCCCAAGTGTGTACAATTATGCATATCATAAACTAAGATAGGTAGGAACAAAGAAGGAACACCAACCTGTCCTTTAGGGGTCACCCATAGCTTGGTTTGAATATAAAGGGACCACCCCATTTGAGTCCATAGTTTGTGCTCCTCAGCAGGGGGCATCACCCTGTAATTTCTGTATCTCACGCAGGTCTGGCATACCTGTCCTATTTCTAACCAGGTTTTGCTGGGAACCCAATGGAACCAGAAGTATGGGGTGTAAGGCTGCCTGCTTGGCATCAACGTCTACCTGCTCATTGCCTTTAGAGACTGTAGCGCTTGCACCAGTGTGAGCCGAACATTTGTTTATGGCTAGACTGGCTGGCAATTGCAAAGTCTGTAAGGGGTTATGCACAAAAATAGCATTAATGATAGGTTGCCCTGTGGAAGTTAAAAATCCTTCATGTTCCCACAAGGCTCCGTAATTGTGCGCTACACCAAAAACATAACGAGTCAATATATATATTTGCTGATTTCCCTTTGCTCAGATGCAAGCGCGAGTGAGGGCAAACAAACTCAGCTTTCTGTGACGACAGCGGAGTTTCGAAAGCTGCTTGCTCAATAATCACAGAATTGCTGTCAACTGCATAAGCTGAACAACATTGTCCTATCCTAGGGAGGGCAAGAAGTTCACTAAATCTGTGGAATTGATTTCACAGCTGGACATGCTGTTGTTGACGACAAGCAAATCATCCATATACTGTACTACTGTCAGTCCCTGCGGTACCTCCATGGTCACAATAAGGATGTTTCACTCTCCAGTGGCCATATCTCCTACAGTTAAAACAAGGGCCTGCCATTTGTCCCTGGGGGAATTTCGCTGTCTTATTCCCAATCCCAAAGGTGTAGTACTGGGCTTGCCTGTCCCCTCGGGAAAGGATTACTCAGTGGTGGTTGCTGGGCGGGCATCTAAGGTAAGTTCCACCCCCAATGGGTATCCTGGTTCCAATCAACCTCATCAGAGTTGGTACATGGGGTATAGGGATTGTGAGGTCGCTGGACATATTTGGTTTTTACCTATAACTTGGATCGTGGTTTGGGCTCATTCTGGCCATCCCAGTAGAAGACCACCATGAAATTAGATTCTTGCAGTTGAGCGATTAAAGTCCAGTTCTGTAAACAAGTTTTAAACGGTGATTTGAGAATCTTGCTCATAAGCAGTGAGAGTTCTATTTGCATGTATTAGCAACCATCACTACATAATTTCACCTATGAAATGTAGTTACTATTCTTCCAACCCCCACACAGAAAATAGATGGTGACAGTTCCCAACATGAAAGTCGGAGCTGGTACCTGGCAACTCTAGCTTGCTCCTTCCTTCAGGTTTCCATCTTCATGGGCTGTCACCAACATCACAGGGCATGTTCCATGGGCAGTGACTGCTTGCACCCCTTCCATTCATGGATGTTGGTATCAGACACAAACCGGCCTCACCTCATCACTATCACACATCTCTGATCTGAATATGGCACAGTTCTGCTTCAGCGTTTCACTTTGGAGCACAACAGCAGCTATCACTGTGATGCTGCTACCAGGACACTGCTGGCAGGGCCAAGCATCCATTTCATGATTCAACCAGACTGCATCTTCGTGTTTCTTATTTGTTGACTTAGTATTCACTTACTCACTTTCTGCCTACTTAGATGCTCTCAGTATCTCTGTCATGCCTTATATTGTTGCATTTTGTCCCTTCAGCCAGCATTTAAAGACTTGCCTTCAGCACAGACACAAAGCCAGGCAGCTTGTCATGCTCAATCAAAGGGTGGACATGTTGCTGAATGGCATTGCACTTGTCCCATTTGCCAGCAGCATATCTAGCAAACACACCAAATGGCCATATCTCAAAGTCCATAGGCTAAGCGAGACAGCCTTCAGTCAGGGGCTACTGGGGTTGTGTCACAGTAAATCAAGGGCAGGCCCTGATATCAGTCCAAGGGCTTGGGTATGGTCAGTCAGCTGCTTGAGACATCCAGAGTCCAGGAGGAGCATATCACGTGTGTCTGGGAATTGGGCCTTCATTCAAGTCCAGTTTGACCAATCTGGGAGTTGCACTAAGTCAGTCAGAGAGCTGTACAAAGATTAGTCTGTGGTCCAGTCACCTATCAGTCAGGGCTGTTGGTCCAAATTGATCAAGGGGTGGCCTCAGTGACTCATGGGGTCAGCTGGATGAGAGTCAGGAGGGTATTATCTGCGGCTACTGCTCTGGTGGGGAATGATTTTCTGGAGACTGCAGGCACTTTCCTGGGATGCAGATGGGACAATAATTGTTAGGGGGGGGGGAGACTCAACATATAATGGGGAAGATGATAGTGCATATGGGTTACTGCAGCGGGAGGGAGAAGCAATGTTGGTCATTGATGGTGAAAACAACCCTGACCTCGCCAGGAGTACAATAGGGCATGATGGTTCGTATAACTAAGCTGCCAGGTTGGAGCTCAGAATGTAACGTTAGGACATGAAGTCGTAATTGTGTGGGAATGTAAGATGCTCGGTACTGATAGGCTTGACAGGGAATGTCAGGAAGGAAGGAACATGGAGGTTTAGGGAGGAGCTGTTGATTGCCAGGCTGAGCTTGTGATTCACTATGCTAAGTGCTACCTCTATTCCCTTACATACACATGTGACTGGTAAATGAGCACTGGAAGTGGGAAGTGGCTGTGACCACACCTAGCAATGGCAAAGTAAGTTTTTTTTAAAATTTGAGCTGTCCTTGTGAGCAATGTGAAGACCTTCAATAGCAATACAGTATAGGTTTGAAATCACCTGTAATCATAGGACCTTGTATGTAAAATGTTCAACGGTGTGAGATACAAATCTTGGTGACAAGCAATCTTGACCATGGCAGATTTAACACACTTCTGAAAAGCAGAAGTAAAAGTAGCACCTGCAGGATGCAATTCACAAAGATCATGCATGATCTCATGGCTAAATAAGGGCAGGAATTGACTTTCTCTCACCTTGGACTGTAAGTATGCGCCAACATGCTTTTTATTAGATTAGATTCCCTGCAGTGTGGAAACAGGCCCTTTGGCCCAACCAGTCCACACCGACCCTCTGAAGAGTAACCCACCCAGACCAATTTCCCCTCTGACTAATGCACCTAACAGTATGGGCAATTTAGCATGGTCAATTCACCAGACTTGCACATCTTTGGACTGTGGGAGGAAACCAGAACACCCAGAGGAAACACACACAGACACGGGGAGAATGTGTAAACTCCACACAGACAGTTGCCCGAGGCTGGAATCAAGCCTGGGATCCTGGTGCTGTGAGGCAACAGTGCTAACCACTGAGCCACCGTGCCACATTACATATAATGCTTCCTTTTCTTCAGTGAGGTGGCAGTGAGAGCACAAGATATCAATAATCATACAGAACTTACGATCTCCTGTACTTGTGTGACGACTTCTGCAGCATTCGTTGGAATAAAGTGCCTATGTCAAAAGCCCATATGGAAAGGTTTCATTGCCCTCCTTGTTGAAGTCTTCCATTTCCCACTGTATGGAGGAGTATGCTAAATTGTCATTTGTAAGTGATGCAAACGCTGACTGCTCATATTACTAAGGATCTGTTTATTCTGTTTCATAAACAGGTGATTGCCAACTGACAAACCTCCAACTTATCAATGCTCACACTTATTAATGAGATCCCCTATTACTATTAATTTTAAGGGTCCAAGCTGTTAACTTTTGTACTTCTGAACAGATAGTTTAAACTGTGCTACATCAACATACTCAGGAACAAAACTTACTCGTAGCCAACTGCCTGTATTTTCCACACAGATTCTTTGGAGGTATCATCAATGGATCCAGCACAGCAGGGGTTGTTGTTGCTCTGGTGCAATCAAGGTGCAGAGAAATTGATGAGCAAAATATGGTGCTGGCAAGTCCAGGATAAACAGCACCCTCCAGTGGCTACCAAACAGTCTCCACGGGAAGCTATCACAAAGGCCCCTAATTTGCACAGGAGGTTCAGAATCTATTGTCCTCTATGCCATTTCCTCCAAATGAATGAGGCACAACATCATCACAGACTGGGACATTGTCACAGAACTATGCCAACTACTGAGGTAGGACTTGTGATATGACGGGGTTCATCAAAGTGAAAGCTGTACTAAACTTTTATAAAACTGGCTGCTCCCAAGGTTCCACTTGGAGGCTGTGTGGGATCTCTCAACCGTTACAAATGTAAGAACGCTGTAATGGAAGTCATTTGTGGCAGATTAAATTGCTTTATCTTGTTTCCTCATCATGAGGTCAGGCTTTGCCAACATAGGTGCAGGTTGCTATAGACTGTAACACTCACCACATTGAGAGTGCCATATCATAACACAGAAAGTATTCCATGCCACCAGTGTACCAGTCATCTGTGATCACTAACACCACATCTTATAAGTCTGTGTCAGGTACCCTGGGAGCTGCCATGATGCCTATTTTCTTCAGAATGCTTATGTTCTTGCCTTGTTTCAAGGGCTGGATATCTTACAAGAGTGGTTACTGAGGGGGGAGCCCTGCACCACCTGAACTCATAGTCTGGGAACCCTGCACCGCCTGAAGACGCCAACTTGAAGACACCTCCTCCTACTGCCCCCTCGACCATGATCCCACCCCCCCCATCACCAAACCATCATCTCCCAGACCATACAGAACCTCATCACCTCAGGAGATCTTCCACCCACAGCTTCCAACCTCATAGTTCTGGGAATCCCAAACCTCCCGACTACCTCCTTCCCAAGATCCAAAAGCCTGACCACCCATTGTCTCAGCAGGCTCCTGCCCCACTGAACTCACCTCCACCTACCTTGACACTGTCCTATTCCCCCAGTCCAGGAACTCACCACATACTTTCGAGACACCACCCACGCCCTCCACCTCCTCCAAGACTTCTGTTCCCCGGCCCTCAATGGCTCATCTTCACCAATCCCTCTACACCTCCGTCTGCCATAACCAGGGCCTCCAAGGCCTCTGTTTCTTCCTCTCCCGACGTCCCCAACAGTACACTTCCACCAACACTCTCATTCGTTTGGCAGAACGGTCCTCACCCTTAACAATTTCTCCTTCGAATCTTCCCATTTCCTCCACACCAAAGAGGTAGCCATGGGCACCTGTATGGGCCCCAGCTATGCCTGTCTCTTTGTCGGCTATGTAGAACAGACCATCTTCCATAGTTACACCGGCACCACTCCCCACCTCTTCCTCTGCTACATTGATGACTGCATTGGCACCACCCCGTGCTCCCGCGAGGAGGTTGAGCAATTCATCAACTTCACCAACACATTCCACCTCGACCTGAAATTCACCTGGACCAACTCTGACACCTCCCTCCCCTTCCTGGACCTCTCCAACTCCATTAATGACGACCGACTTGACACTGACATTTTTTACAAACCCACCGACACCCACAGCTACCTGGATTACACCTCTTCCCACCCTACCTCCTGCAAAAATGCCATCCCGTATTCCCAATTCCTCCGCCTCCACCGTATCCGCTCCCAGGAGGATCGGTTCCCACAGAACACACCAGATGGCCTCCTCCTTTAGAGACCGCAATTTCCCTTCCCACATGGTTAAAGATGCCCTCCAACGCATCTCGTCCACATCCCGCACCTCCGCCCTCAAACCCCACCCCCTCCAACCGTAACAAGGACAGAACTCCCCTACCAACCTTCGCATAAACTACATCATCTGAAGACATTTCCATCACCTCCAAACGGACCGCACCACCAGGAATATATTTCCCTCCCTACCCATTTCCGCCTTCCACAAAGACCGCTCCCTCCGTGACTATCTGGTCAGGTCCACGCCCCCCCACCAACCCACCCTCCCTTCCTGGCACCCTCCCCTGCCACCGCAGAAATTGCAAAACCTGCGCCCACACATCCTCCCTCACCTCCATCCAAGGCCCCAAAGGAGCCTTCCACATCCATCAAAGTTTTACCTGCACATCCACCAATATCATTTATTGTATCCTTTGCTCCCGATGCGGTCTCCTCTATATTGGGGAGACTGGATGCCTCCTAGCAGAGTGCTGCAGGGAACATCTCCAGGACACCCGCACCAATCAACCCCACTGCCCTGTGGCCCAACGGCTCAACTCCCCCTCCCACTCTGCCGAGGACATGCAGGTCCTGGGCCTCCTCCACCGCTGCTCCCTCACCACCCGACGCCTGGAGGAAGAACGCCTCATCTTCCGCCTTGGAACCCTTCAACCCCATGACATCAATGTGGATTTCACCAGTTTCCTCATTTCCCTTCATTTATCTCTCTATTCTGCAGGCACCCTGCCTCTATTCCTGATGAAGGGCTTTTGTCCGAAACATCGATTTTCCTGCTCCTTGGATGCTGCCTGACCTGCTGTGCTTTTCCAGCACCACTCTAATCTAGACTCTGGTTTCCAGCATCTGCAGTCCTTGTTTTTATTTGTTTACTGAGGGACCAGGCCTATCATCTGTGACCATTGTTGATGACTGTGTTATGCAACATCCTGAATGAAGCTGAGTGTAGACACAATACTACCCATTCTTCGACTAGACCTAAGGTGGAACAGAAGTTTCAATGAATGGTTTGGTCAGTGGGACCTTTCAGTACATCTGGACACAGTGTGCCACATAATTCTAACACGCTAAGCACTGCACATCTGGAGAACACAAAGAGGGAATGAGATGAATGAGCTGAGAGAGTGGCAGCAGTGGTCCAAGGAGGAAAATGAGGACTTCACCTCCTGAATGATTGAGCACTGCAAAGTCAGGCACAACAAGCCATACAGGATTTAATTGACATGTGGTTCTAATGGAAGTGAGTTGGGTGTAGTGATCACTCATTGACTGTAAATGTTTTACTACTTGATGGCAAGCAGTCCCTGTATGTTATTATAGGCAAATGCAGCTTCTATTTATTTCTTCTTCACTGCTATTGCTGAGCTTTCCAGTGCATGATGGTTCTACAGTGAATGTGTTAGGCTAGTGAGTATTTAGGAGACAGTAGCAATCCCACAGAAAGGCTCCTAATATGGATGATGCTAAAGATATCTAAGCTTTATAGCTTGTTTCTTAAATAGCAATACTTTTATGAATGTGCACTTGTATCTGCAGTGAAGTATTAGCTGTGCCACTTGTATGTCCTCAGAACCATTTGTTTTTGGTTCCCTCTTACTGGATACGAGGTTGAGAACAGCTTCTGCCTGACTACTTTACCTAGTGCATGGCTGGGTTTAAAAAGATTGCACCAGTGCTGGAAATCTAGTGAGGTCCTGGCAGTGGCAAGTACTTCAGCCTCTGGAAAGAGGATAGACATGACAAGTGGAGTGCCACAGGGATCTGGTGTATAGGAAATGTGGCAAACTTTGAAGAATAGGATGGGAAATCTCACTGTACGGCTCATGGAGAGAAACCCTCCTGAAACTTTCCAAAATTGACATTTGGCCAATTTCTGGTAAAATTCAGCCCATAATCCTGAAAAGAGAAGTTGGTGAAACTATCCATAAGTTTGTGTAGGGGGAGAAATGGATTACATCAGGCATAGACGCAATTACAGAAATCTTTTTAAAATTAATTGAATATAGATCTATATATGTGCAGACTAATACCAAATGTGATTGTGAGCTGAAATCTGAGTGGGAGAATAACCTAATTATCAAAACGCATGATTTCTTACAGTCCATGAGCAATATTGCATGGCTACTGAAATAGAAGATAGAATATCTGGTTAGATAGTTAAGAGTGATCAAATATAAAACGATAAATCCTTGTATAAGACCTTGCTTACATCTCTTTTAGAATTCTTGATTAAGAGCAGGTACATTAATATGTGGAGGTGAATAGACATCTGTTGATAGGTCCACACAACCAGAAATGGTAATAGATATTAAGATTCTGAATAAACTGAGGGTTTGAAATGGAACAGAGGCCAGTTTCCTGACACCAAGTCATCTTTTATTTACTTGTGCACAGTACACTGGCTGCGGCCAGCCAGCTCAGTCAGTCCCCCGAGCTGAGGAGATTCCAAGTCCTCTGCTTTTTTTTATATTTTGTGCACTGGCCTTAGTCAGCCAGCTCAGAGTCAGTCCTCATGTGAGGAGATTCTATCTAAACCTCTGTTATTATATATAATCTCCTGGTTATATTTATTTTATAAAACTGTACAAAATACACAAAGACTGAACAATAAAGCATTTACAAATAAAACAGCAATTTACAGGGGAAAGGGGCAGCAAAGCCAAACCCCAGACCCCACCGTATAGCCAATTCACAGGGAAATGCAGATGAACCCCACATTGCACCTTAACTTACCAGAGGAAACAATAGACAACACAAAGAAGCAGCCCAATCAACCAAAACAATAAAACAGTGCATATTACACAGACATTAACCAGTTGGCAGGCCACCCTTCACACCTTCCAGCCACTCAAAGGTAGCCCGCCACACGCCCCTTCTGGCTCTTTGTCTGTCCCATGCCCTTCTAGTCTTTGGTCTGCCCTGCCACACCTTCTGACCACCTCTCGGACAGTCGGTCCCATTACAGCTTGTTTTTTTTTTCATCAAATTGTACAAAATATAAACAGTTAACAATGAACAATGAATAGCAATTTTCAAGAAACAGTAATTTACAGGGAAAAGTGGCAGCAAGACCAGAACCCAAACCCCACCGTACAATCAGTTTGCAGGGAAATGATGACGAACTCCAAATCCCACCCTATCTTAGCAAAAACATGTGGTAACACAAACTCATACAAAACAATCCAATCAACCAAATAATAAAACAGTGCATAAACACAGACACCCCTGGCAACCCAGCAAATGACCTGCCCCTCCAGCAACTTAAAGGCAGCCATCCCAAGCCCCTTTCGGGGCTTGGTCAACCCCATGCCCCTTCTGGCCCTTGGTAATCCTTGACACACCTTCTGGCGACCTCTAGGCCAGCCCATCCCATTACAATCCCCTGCTTATGTTGATCAGTCAGGGCTTCTTGAATGGCCCAAGTTAACAACCCCAATCAAGGATCTAGCAGTTTACAAGATCCACCTGGTTCCAATCACTACATCTCTTCCCCCTCCAAGTCCAGGGACATAGGTCTGGTGTTTGACTTGTAGATTTCCTGGGATGCTTTTACCCCAGGTCCATTTCCTATGACTCACACTCTGACATGAGTGGTGTGTACCTGACTGTAGCCTGCCTCTTGTGTCCTGAGTGACTCAGAAGTTTCCTCCTCTTTTTCCAGCAATAACGGTATCGAGGCAGCATCCATAGCAGACTGTGAGGCTTCCTCAACATTGGATGAAGGGGGAGCACCTACAATTTCTGACAGGCCTTCTGGCTGTTCCAAGGGGCCAGGTATGTTTTGTTCCTGCTCCATTTATAAGGTAACAGCTTTCACGTCATCCATGTTTGTTCAGGACTGCCTCACCAACCCAAACTTTGTAAGTCTTGAGATGTGATCTTGCATCAACCTAGCCTTGTGTATGTGTGTGTATATATATATATATATATATATATATATATATAAAATGACTATTCCCATGGTTCTGATACCAAACTTCGTCGCCTGAGTTAAATTGTCTTTCTCGCTTAGAGGAGGCATGTGGCCGGCATTGATGTTCCTGCTGCCATTTTTCCATTCGCGCCATTGAACAGGAACTGGGACATTTTGGTATCGAGTGACACTATAGGCTGCTTCTTTAAGCCTGCCTTCAATGTTGGACCACACTGTCGGCTAGACCATTGGATAATGGATGATAGGGAGATGTCCTTATGTGCCAGATGCCATTTGACTTTAGGAAAAATTCAAATTCCCTGTTGGTAAAAGACATCCCATTGTCTGTGATTAATATGTCCAAGAGTCTGTGTATCATGAATGATACTCGCAACTTCTCAATCGCTACCCCTGAGTTTGCCGGATCTACCTAATGCATGACCAAGCATTTTGAATGGGTGTCCACAATGACCAGGATCATTGAGTCCATGAAAGGACCAGTGTAATCAACATGTAACTGAGTCCAGGGTTTACCAATGTTGGAGGTGCTGCTACTAGCAATGTTTGTCCTTGGTGGCATTCTACACACTGCCTCACCAAAGCAGCTGTGTCAGCATCCAATCCTGGCCACCAGATATGGCTTCTTGCTAGTTTCTTTATCTTGGAAACTCCTGGATGAGCCTGGTGGTGTTCAGCCAGTATCAAGCAGCGACCTTTACTCAACAATCACCCTAGCTCCCCATAGTAATATGCCGTCCTCTGTGGTGATCTGGTCTCGCTGGGTCCAGAAAGGTTTCAATCCTGATTGTGATGACTCTTCAGTTTCCCCCATTCTGCTGATGGTAGAAGGTGCTCTTTCTCTGGCTAACTGTCAGAAATGCTTCCTTTTATACCCCAAAACATCAAATCGTCTCATTGGTTTGATGTTGTCAAAACAATAAAATTCAAATTCAGTTGGGTTCTGGTATCTTGGGGTATAATTTAAACTGATTGGTTAAATTCAAACTGCTGTGGAAACAACTCAGTGTCTAAGTTACAGTCCAAATATTACATCTTCAAATTGTCCACTACACTCTGTGACATCACAGGTGTTTGCCAGCTTTCACTCTGTCTTAAAGGTACAGTACACACCTTCAACTTTATAACACTTCCCTAAAGGCTACTTCTTAGCTACACAACCATTTCCAAGGCTAACCCTTTTTCAGTAGCAAGTGTAAGAATATCAAGATGGAAGTCAGATTATGTATGAATTTTCTGTAATAATTCACTAACCCAAGGAAAGACCTAAACTGCATTACAGATGTAGGAGGCTGAGCTCCTTTGATCGCCGTCACTTTATCTTCCAACAGATGTAACAGTTTTGTCAACTCTGTAACTCACGTACAGATCATTCTGCTATAATTCATATTTTGTTAATGCAAATTTGCTATAACACAATTGACGAGTTGGGGACACTGTTTCTAAAGCTCGAATGTTTAAAGTGTGTAATGGTTATAACTCAATTCTGGCTCCATTAGTTTAAATGGTGATGCTATTACACAATTTGCTTATAACACGGGGTTGCACAAGAACGGACCTACTGTGTTATAGCAGAACCGACTGTAGGTCACTTGAGGTGCCTGGAAAACACACTTTCTCTTCTAAGGAATACGCTCACCTGGGAGAAACATTTGATCATTATGTCCAAGTGCTCTTTATTGGTCTTTCTGGTTATTAGCACAGCATCCAGATAAATAGCAAACTGGGGTAGCCTTTGAAAAATGTTCTCCATGGTCCACTGGAAAAGGGCGCAGACTGATATATTGTATATTGTATTGTATATTAGTGTTTTGGGATTGTGTTCAAATAATGACTGAAATCAGTGAGTGGTGAACTTTATTTTATTTAGGAACTGCACTAGTACAGTTCGAGGTGGCGATGGAATCCCAAAATACAGTTCTTACATATATTAAAATTCTATCACTATAGTGTTACTTTGTTTTATCTATTGTACACAAAGATTTGGTGACTTTTGTCCTGGGGAAACAGGAGATTGTTTAAACATTTGTTAAATGGTGACTGTTACTGTGATGGGATTAGAATATCTGTTTAGTCTGATTTAAATGTGCTGGTGGACCGAGTTAAAAATCACACAACACCTGATTATGTTCCAACAGGTTTATTTGGAAGCACTAGCTTTTGAGGTGCTGCCTCTTCATCAGGTGGTTGTGGAACATGACCATACAACACTGGATTTATAGCAAAAGGGTTACAGTGTCATGGAGTTGTAAGGATATGTTTAACAGCTTTAGTTAAAAATCACACAACACCAGGTTATAGTTCTTAAACAAATTTAGATTAAATCTTTCATCTTTTAGAATGGAATACAGTGGTTTGGATTCTTTACTATGTTTTATTATTAGATAAGCTGACGCCACCTTAAGAATATATTTCTGGGATTTACATACTAAAGAACCTAAACCACCATATCCCACTCTAAAAGATGAAAGACCTAATCTAAATTTGTTTAGGAAATATAACCTGGTGTTGTGTGATTTTTAACAGTAGCAGCTACAATGGCTTGCCAGCCCAGATCCTGAAAATGTTTTAGCCACTTGGTGGAGGCTCAGCTTTGTTGTGGGGTTCTGCTATGCTGACAGGCCTCGGGTTCCTCTTCTCAGGATATGACCTGCATGAGGCTGTGTGATTGCCTACACTCAAGTGGTGTTCCCCAAGCTCAGTTGGACAGGTGAGGGTATCCACTTCCATTGGGATGCCCTGTAACTCCCCTGCTTCACTTGCTGCATTTTCTAATGATTAAATCCAGTTGTAGTGCCTGCTTGACGTCCAGTTGGGCTTCAGCCAATAGGTGCTTCTGCATGGTTAAATCATTAATCCCATATAGCTAACAGGGTCTCAGTACCTCATTCAAGGTTAACTTAAAATCACATCTTTGCCAGTTGTCTTAATCTCGTTAAAAATCCCCATATGATCCCCCAACAGCCAAATAAAACAGATAGCATCTCAGAATTAGAGGAGGTTTCAGGTCATAATATTCCTTAACCAACTATTGGAAGGTTTTAGTGTCTGGTGTCTCTGGGAAAGTTGAGCCCTTTGTAACTGAAAATGCTGCAGATCTGCAAGCAGTCAGAAAAGTTACTCATTGCTTTTCATCTGCCCCAATGTCATTTGTCCAGAAAAACATATTGCATTCTTTCCACATACTGGGCCTAGTCTTTGACAGCAGTCAAATGAGTCAAGCTTCCCAAATAAAGGCATGATACCAGAAATGCTTAACCCAAATCCAAGATGATTGTTGCAAGTAAATATTCTTCAGGCATGTACTGTTTTCTCCTGTCGCCACTGAAATAATTGCACAGAGGCCGGTATCCCGTCACCAAGTCACCTTTTATTTACTTGTGCACAGTACAATAGCTGTGGCCAGCCAGCTCAAACTCAGTCCCCCGAACTGAGGAGATTCTAAATCTCTTGCTTATTTTTTTTCTCTGCTTCACCAGCTTATTTTCCCCGGCAGCCATGTAGGTGCAAGACACAGTGAAAACACCCAGAGGTAAATAACTTTATTAATATTTCACCACCAGACAGTTGGCCATAATGACCCCCTTCACACTCCGCTGCCTGGACCTGATAATGGCCACCTTGGCCAGGCCCAAGAGCAGACACATGAGGAGATCCTCTGACTTGCCCCTTCCCTCTGCACTGGATGCCTAATGATCAGGAGCGTGGGGCTGAAGAGCAACCAAAAACAGAAGAGAAGATTCTGTAGATAACTAAAAGGGGAGTGTAAACACCCACACCCAATATATTCATGATCCATGGACGCCACAGCACCACAAACAAGTACACCTGTGGTTCCAAGGGACTGCTGCAAGCAACACCCTCCACACCGGATTCCTAAGGGAAGACTTTCACATAGGGAGCATGCCACTGGAGATCCCCACTGCCCATGGCAAATGGGCACGCCAAGGCGTGTCTGGACGGTGGATAAAGGAGAAAAGCTGGATGGTGTACAGCAGTAGCAACAGTCTGTACATGGTGCAGAGATTCCTTTCTTTAAAAAAAAGCATTCACGTCACGAGGTATGGGATCCTGGGACCAATGTGAAGTTCCATCCGAGCAGCGGTATGCATAGAATGGGATTCTGCCTCACACCTGAGCATCCTCTAATTGGTGCAGGTGTCCAAGCACCACCCATTTTAAGGCATTGAATGGCAGTGGTTGTGAGCCAGATGTCTACAGTCATTCTGTACGCAAATTCCTACGGCAGCATCCAGCCCAGGCCCCCACAATCCAGCATGTCTCCGATCCTGGTCACCCCTGCAGCCGTGGTCCTTCCCCACAACAGCCATTCAAATCTGCAATTGTGGAAGTGCGGATTCCTGTGCAACAGCTTTCTGATGATAGCTCCTACTCCTCACAGAGCATAGGCCCAGCACAAGTTGACCATGTCCCAGACAGCAATCAGCTCCTGGTAAAAGACAGGCAGCATCCTGAGGATGACTTGCAAACTCTTATGGTCAATAAACAGGAGCTGCGCATTGTTGTTGAGGTTATGCACCTGGCAGAAAAAAATACGTTGCCAGGTCACACCACTTAGGAAGAGGCTCAATATAAAGGTATTGCTGTAAAGCCTGAAGGCCTTCCTCAGGACGCAGACGCAGAACCTGTGCCGTGACCCAGTGTATCCTTTTGTCCCAGAAGAAGTGAACCAACATTCTGTGGACATCAGCGACAAAACCAGGAAGAGGGATCAAAGGGACCAGCTGTTATCACAACATGGAGGCCACCAGCTGGTTTCTGACCAGCACTCTACTCCTGTAAGATAGCACTTGTAGCAGTCCTGTGCAGTGATCTAGGCGAGCGAGAGTTTGGCCTCCAGCTCCTGCCAATTTGCCAGCCAAGATTCCTTGGCTGGTTTAGGTTTACCTCCAGGTAGAGGAGATGGGTGGTACACGAGCTGAACCCCCACAACTCCTCTGGCAGAATCCACCTGCCATGAACCGACCAGGAGTCTGGAACATTTGGCCCAGTTGATCCTGGCAGAAGATGCCACCGAGTACACCACATGGCACTCACGTATCCTCCCCAGGTCAGTGAATGTGAGGAGCATGTCGTCAGTGTAAACCTAATGGACCACGCCCATGCCCCGCCCGGGCAGAACTAGCCCTGACAACCTCCTCCGCAAGAAGTATGGGAGAAGCTCCATGCAAGGAAATACGGCTGGCTGGTCAAGGGGCAGCCCTGACATACTATTCTCCCAAAGTGAAGGGGCACCAGCAGGGACCATTTAACTTTCACCAGACATTCTGCGGTGGTGTACAAAAGGCAGATCCAAGCAATGAACTGCATCCCAAATCCAAATGTCCGCAGAGTCCTGAGCAGATACTCGTGATCAATGCTGACGAATATCTTCGCCTGATCGAGAGACAGGAAAGCACTCAACAGACCAGCCCTTTGACAAAAGTGGATCAGGTCCCAGACCAGGTGGAGACTGTCATGAATCATCTGGCCTAGGGACCATGTATGACAGGTCAAGGTGGATCATGTGGGCCAGCACAAATGCCAGGTGAGAAGCCAACACCACAGACAAGATTTAATAATCCATGCTGAGGAGCGAGACCGGACACCAGTTCTTAAGAGAACAAAAGTCCACTTTCTTTGGCAGCAGCATGATGAGCGCCTCGCACCAAGAAAGGGGCAGCTCTCCTCCCGTAAGACATTCCCCCGAGCACCTGTGCATAATCGCAACCCCCTCCCCGGGACATCCCAGGACACCTTGAAGAACTCCACAGTCAGCCCCAGGGACTTGCTCCTCAAGAGCCGAGTGAGGGTGGCAGTCAGCTCCCCAAAAGTGATTGGAGCATCAAGACTTCTGGCGTCCTCCAGGCTGAGCTTCGGTACATTCTTCCACAAAATTCTGCCAGCATCCTCGTTGAATGGATCTGGAAAGCACAGAGTGTAATAGATGTTAATCTGGGCCCTGACGCCCTCCAGATCAGAGACGAGAGATCTGTTGTTGGCCAGCAGCACAAGGAGCTGTTGATGGGTGCTACGCCTTTTTTCCAGTGAGTAGAAGGGGCAGCTGCAGTCCAGGTCCTGGAGGAGCTGGATCCGTGACCTTTCATACTCGCCCTGGGATCCAATGAGTTGCAGATCTTGGATTGCAGCCTTCGTCTCTTTGTACACCCCCTGCAGGGCTGGGTCCACATCGGGCTGACCAAGGGTGACTCCTTAGGTTGAGCATCTCCTTCTCCAAATCCTTGATCTTAGATTCCTGTCTCTTTGTCAATCCCCTCACGTAGTCTTGACAGAAAACATGGATTTGTGCCTTGCCAATGTCACACCATAGCTGGTCCAGTGCTGCCAGCTGGCTCCAATCCTCCAGTGACATGACCCCTAGGGTCACCGACAGGAACAACCTTGATGCACTCCATCAAGGCCTATTCTGAGTCTATCTAAGGGGGCCGGTAGAGCTGCAGCAGTAGTTCAGCCTGCCATAACCCCAGGACCAGACAGGTCAGGCCACATGGGAGGGGCAGGAAGCCCCAGGGGATGAACTATGCCTTACCCTGGCAATAGGGAATTCCTCCCCACAGGAAGCAGCCCCAATTTCTGTTTGTGCCAACAATCTTCCCTTCCCCACCTGCTCTGCTGGTCATGGGGTCTACGGGTCCTCTCTCTGGAAGAACACTATTGGCTGAGGGAAGGCAGGAGTTGTGGTGAGGGTGGGGAAAACAGGTTTCATCACTTCCTGCCCTACCTTTTGGCAGTCAGGTGACAGTGGTGCTGGAGAAGCACAGCAGGTCAGGTAGCATCTGAGGAGCAGGAAAATCAATGTTTTGGGCAAAAGTCCTTCATCAGGAATAGATTTCCAGCATCTGCAGTCCTCACTTTTGCCTTGGTGACAGTTGGTGGGGTATAGGCCAGCTAAAAGCTCTGAAACCACAGTCTTAGCCACTGTAGGTTGGGGTAGGGCACAAAGCAAGGAGGTTTGTGCATAGAGTCAGCATGGGCATGGGTGTGATGGTGGTTGTGGTTCCTGTGCTGGGATAATGTTAGTGTGGCCACAGGTGCATTATCGCACTGGGATGGGGTGGGTTGAGGTTCTGGCTCTGAGGGGGCAATAGGGTAATTGTGACTGGGGTGGGTGGAGTGGAAAACAGGGTGATAGATCTATGAGATTCTTAGTCTTTCACTGTGCCCTTCTCCCAGCTGGGTGCCCACCAATCTCCTTGCCAGAGGCTGCAGTGATGGTGATCTCAGGACCTACTTGTGGGGCTCCTAGTGTTGCTTTGGGGGGAAGGGGTGTGGCAGTGCTACCTACAGCTTCTAGTGTGGGCTTGGTGGCCTTCAGATGAGGCAATTCTTCCTGACCTGCCCCACCTCTTGGCAGATGTGGCACCACACAC
This sequence comes from Chiloscyllium plagiosum, assembly GCF_004010195.1. Classification (NCBI taxonomy): domain Eukaryota; kingdom Metazoa; phylum Chordata; class Chondrichthyes; order Orectolobiformes; family Hemiscylliidae; genus Chiloscyllium; species Chiloscyllium plagiosum. Next base: position 23,686,639 of record NC_057730.1, read on the forward strand.
TATCTGCCATCCAGAAGACACGGTAGGCTATGCCCTTGTGGAGGACTGTGATGGTTCCCTCAGTCACCTTCACCTGGGACAAGCAATTAAAAACCTGGCACCGGAAGAAGTAGATGTGTTTAAGGGCAGGGTCCCTTAGTCTGAGCAGGAGCAGGGTGACACCTGACTGGATTTCCCCCAGTGATTGTGGATGGGGGAGGAGAAGCTCACTGCCAATAAATGGTGGAATGTTGGAAATCATGACACTCTGGGCCATCACCTCCAGATGATCAACAGGCCAATATATCCCACCGAGACTGAGCCCCTTGCCCATGACCTGGTGCACCACCTGCTTGGACCTCAGGAAGAAAACGGCCTTTCAGTACATTTTGGCTGCAGTGACTATGGCTTGGGTCAACCGCACTAGTCATGGCCTTACTGCAGGCTTCAATTATCATGTAAGACCGGCGGTATGCCCTAACACCTCAGGCCTTAGTGAGGAACCTAAAGGGGGATGGGATTGCAGTTGGGGCTGAAGCAGCTGAGCCTAAAGCCGCGGCTACCCCAGCTTGAGTGCAGCGGGGGCCTGCTATTCTGGGGCTGGCCATGCTAAGCTGCCAGATGCTCCAAGGGGTCTTCTGACAGGCGGTCCCAAAACAACTGCAGCAGTCTCAGTTCTTAATGGGCCTAAGCAATAGCAGCTGTCCCAATTCTTAATGGGCCAGGCGACAGCAGCAAAAATGGAAGGCCAAGGTGACAGCAACAGAAGGGGAAGACCCAGGTAGTAGCAGCAGCAGAGGCAAAAGGCCCAGGTGACGGCAGCAGCGGGAAGTCCAGGTGATGGCAGCAGCACCAGTGGTGGAGGACCTAGGGAGCAGCAGCTACCGAACCAGCGACCCAGGTAGCAGCAAGAGCAGAGCTGGGACCCCAGGGAGCAGCAGTAAGGAAGAGCCAGGCAACAGTGGATCTGGGGAAGCACAGGCAGCGGCAGCAGTAGTAGTAGTACTGGTAGTAGTAGTAACAGCTCAACACAGCCAAGAGAGAAATGTGAGACAATTTTGAACCTGCAAAGGTCTTGCAGCCTTTGTAGGATGTTTGGATGGATTGTTTAGAATTGTTCAAGACTGTGAGCAATATACTGAGATTTTAAGTGCAAAAGCATTGATTTCAGCCTCTGCACATAATTTGCACCAAAATAAAAATTATATTTAGCCATCACACTGTAATAATGTGACCTCTTCAATTAGAACTCTCTAATCACTTCTTTTTTATATCCTTACCTTACAAATCCAATCCATTTTTGATTATGTTGCGACTTCTATTTTAATACTACTTTTGCTTTTGGGTTCCATATTCTAATATGTCTTCAGGAGGCAGGACAACCCATATGCCACAACTTTCACCATAAGAAGGGCAAAGAGGCAGTTCCCATATCCACCATAGCCAAAGTGGAATCAAACCCCATGCCATTGTCACCAATCTGATCCACACCCAATTAAGCCAACCAGTCTGAGTTTCTGTGGAACATGCATACTGAAGTCCTGGAACTATGAATGGTGATAGTGAAAGCTCCAATTTTCATTCCATTATGTGGATGTACAGAGATCTCTCCCACTTGTTACCCTGCCATTGGAAATGTTTATAGACTGGGTGTTACAAATCATCTTCCTTGGCCATCAATTCCTGGATTGGAACATAAACTCTCAGTTTCTGCATTAGAAGCAGGTACCTTACCCACTGCATCACAAGATTTCCTGTTGTAATACTCACCTTTGTTATTTTGATACAGTACTGATCATGGATCTGACTCCCTTTGTCACTGATTCATCAAATGGTGGAAACAACTTTTCACCTCTTAAATTCTTTCACATTTTCAAAAATGTACATTAATTTTCTTTTCAATTTTAAAATTTCCAATTATTTAATCTCTAATCCATTCTCCTGCCTGCAATGGTGTGCTCAGATCTGGTACAATATTCCACCTGTCTCCTAATCAAATGTCTAACTTTACTTTTATGCTGAGGGGTGGCCTAATTTTAGTCCCAGTCACCTCTTAAATATATTTTCTCTTGTTTTAATTCCATTGCGTTTTTAACCAAACTTTTGAATAGATTTTCTCTTAAATCACTAACTCCGGGACTTTCATGTCTTGCACAAATAGCCCTATAATTTCACTGTCACTTCACACTGTAAAAACTCTGCAGCAAATTGTTTAGCATACTTTTGCCATTTTCTCACTCTCAATTTTTCCACCTCTCAAGTTGTCTCACCATGTTCTGTCGATTTATACCTTATATGAAGATGGAACAGTAGAAGGATGTGTTTGGCAAATGTCATGTTGATAATGCATGCAAGAATCAGCTGATTAGAAAGGTCAGAGGGGAAATGGAAAAGGAAATAAAGCAAACACAAAGAAGAGGAAGAGACAGACAGCTATCATAAAGACAATCCAAAACTATATATATATATATATATATATAGTGAAAGGATTATAAGAATATTCACATTTTGGGACCAAAAGGTGATTTATGCATTGAGACTGAGATGTTAAGTCATTACTTTATGGTGGTCATTACTAAGGAAAATGCTGCAAAAGTTATCAGCCATGTTGTTATATTGAATGGCAAATTAGGCTCAAAGGGCCGAATGGCCTACTACTGCTCCTATTTTGTATTTTTTTTAAATGTAAGTATGTTCAAAAGCTCTTGTTATATTCCTTTTTGCTTCTGTTCTGCTGCATGTATTCTTTAAGATTGCTTTTTACTCCCTCAAGTCTCCCATTATACTTTCCTTTTCTCGTTGTCTCTATTTCCAGGATTTTGCTGCTGAGATTTTAGTCATCAAACAGAATATTCCCTATAGAAATTCACCTCTCATTGTCACTTTGCTCGAAGCACCGCATAAATCATGAATACCAGTATGGACTGATAGTACAATGCAGAAAAGGCCATTCAGCTCTATCTGTGTATTATCTACCTATCACTTGCTTGGATTATTTAGTTAATCACTTATGTGGGACATACAACATTCAATGAAAACAGTATTCTTCCCATTTTGATCACAAACATACTTCTTATAATTTTTAAATTCTTTCTTCAGTAAAACTATGATTGCTGCAAAACTCACGAAAATACTTATTAATCTCAATTCTGATCTATTTAACTCTCTTTTGTTGAGTTTGCCTTGGGGTGGCCTTCTCCTTTTGAATCAGAAGATTATGGATTGAAATTCTGCACTTAAAAACTGTCCACATAATCTAAGTTCACATTTGTAGTATTATCACTGGACTGTTAATTCAGAGATCCAGGTAATGTTCTGTGACTCCTATGTGGCAAATGGTGGAACTGAATTCAATAAAAATCTGGAAGTAAGAGTCTAATGGTGAGCCCATTGTCAATTGTTAGGTGAAAGACCCAATTGTTTGCTTGTGTCCTTTAGGGAAGGAAACTACTATCCTTAACGTCGATTTCGAAGCTCCTTGGATGCTGCCTGAACTGCTGTGCTCTTCCAGCACCACTAATCCAGAATCTAATTTCCAGCATCTGCAGTCATTGTTTTTACCATCCTTACTTGGTCTGGCTTCCATGTGACTCCAGGCCCACAGCAACGTGATTAATTCTTAAATGCCCCCTGGGCAATTAGGGATGAGCAATATGTGCTGACTTAGCCAATGACGCCCTCATCCAATGAATGATTCAAAAATATTAAATGAATTACATTAGAGATGCAATTTTCAGATTAATGTAGGATCTGTCTGATTCTTCAGGTAAGAGACCCTCTAACTTTTTTTTGGAGCACAGGGAGTTGTATGTAAATCCTTCAACCAAAAATATATTAACCAGTCATTAAACAAGACTATAAAGACCAGAAAGGTTGTATCTATAGGAAAATTATTGCCAGCAAAAGTGGTAGTAATATTTCTTACAAATATTACATGAGGTGAGGCCCTCAGTGGCTCAGTGGTTAGCACTGCTGCCTCACAGCACCAGGGACTTGCATTCAATTCCAGCCTTGTGTGACTGTCTGTGTAGAGTTTGCACATTCTGTCTATTGCACATTCTTCCTGTTGTCTATATGGGTTTCCTTCGGGTGCTCCAGTTTCCTCCCACAGTTCAAAGACGTGCGGGTTAGGTGGATTGGTCATGCTAAATTTCCTATAGTGTCCAGGGATGTGCAGGTAGGTTATTAGCCATGGAAAATGCAGGATCACAGGTTGGGGGATGGGTCTGGGTTGGATGCTTCACACTGTAGGGATTCTATGAGGTGTATATGTAAATTGTGTACATTGGGGAAAAAGTATTGTGGGCGGCACGGTGGCACAGTGGTTAGCACTGCTGCCTCACAGCTCCAGAGACCCGGGTTCAATTCCCGCCTCAGGCGACTGATTGTGTGGAGTTTGCACGTTCTCCCTGTGTGAGTGTGGGTTTCCTCCGAGTGCTCCGGTTTCCTCCCACAGTGCAAAGATGTGCAGGTCAGGTGAATTGGCCATGCTAAATTGCCCGTAGTGTTAGGTATGGGGTAAATGTAGGGGTATGGGTGGGTTGCGCTTCGGCGGGTCGGTGTGGACTTGTTGGGCCGAAGGGCCTGTTTCCACACTGTAATGTAATCTAATGTATAACACTTAGAAAACTAAGAGGTCAGCCGTTAGTGTTGTGCATGTGGGGATTAACAACAAATCGGAATGATGTAGATACATTCAAAGGCATGTATGCAAAGATCACCTTAAACCAATGGCTCAGATTTATAAAGTACCTTAAACCAATGGCTCAGATTTATAATGGGGGTTAGTTAGCTCAGTTGGCTGGAGTATTGTTTTGTGTTACACAATGATGCTAATGGCCCAAATTCAATTCCCAGAGGTTTTGGTCACCTTCAAGTTAAACTCTTCACTGGCTGTCTTTCTATAATTGCAGAGCAGCCTTATGGTCCTTTTACTTTACCTTTAATATAGATAACTGTACCAAACACTTCACAATGTGTTTAATATTTAAAAAAAAAAGGAATGCAATACAAAAAAGGCGTTCATAGCATCATGAACAGCAGGGTATTTTTATCATGAACACCAGTGATATTTGCACCGTGGTTGTTAATTATAGCAATGCGCCTGTCAAGTACAGTAGTTTAATGTTCTAATTAAACTGCTTCTGATTGCAAAAAAAATTCTGTAAGAAATAACAAACTAACATAACGTTCAGTGAAAGTAATTTTTGTTCCAAGTGATAACACACCAGAATATTCAACACAAAGACATTCTTTATGTATTTCAGTGGATTTCAGCACAGTTTACCAAAAGTATTTGTTTGAAGAATATGCCTATGATATAAAGTATAAAAATATACCACATTCATGGAAATGTGGGAATTATTAACATGATATTTAAATGTCACAAGGTAAAGCCTCATTCAAGAAACTTCTATTACCATTCTATATTTTCTGTGAGATTCAGGAAACTATCAAAGTGCAAATCCTTCAGCCCTGACTCACAGCAGCTTTAAGCGTTATCCAAAAAGTGTAAAGTAAAATTCTGCACAACTTTACATTATTTTGATTAATTCAAAACCCAGCATCAGCAAAGAGACAGCTTGTGGTCAAACACACTTCCCTTATAACATATCTTTCAATATATACAATGCAGCCAATCTCACTTTCAGAGATTACATGAAACAGAGAGTAATGTGAAAATCAGTTAAAATATTTGATTTAAAGTGCTTAAAATGCACAGGTTGGGAACCCATTATAAATAAAAATCTCCATCCCCCAAACCATATCTCTCACACAGATACACACACACACACACTCTTGGATATAACCAGGGTTGGTATTTTTCGTAGGATAAAGAGACAGTTGCAGTTCTCTGGTCAACCTCATTGCTGCTCAGCTACTTGAATGCAAGTGTACAGATGTTCTAAAGCCACAATATACAGGTCTTATATTTTGTTGCCTGGTCACTGCACAGTCAGGCTCCAAACCAGGTAAATAGACAGTCAGAGGATATGGCAAGAAGGTGGGTGGAGTTGAATTTGTAAAGGGTTGGGCTTTTGTGCCTATTGACCTTTTAAACATCCTTGTCCACATCACTTTAACTAATTGCAGAGTCAGGGTGTTGGTTGCTGGGTTATATCCTGCTTAGGTCACGAGAAAGAGAGATATACAGTGGAATATCATGACCTTGGAAATTGGTTGTCTCCTGCACGTCACCCAGCAGAGAAAATACTGGCAAGATTGTCAAACCAGCAATGAACCAAGTCATTTTCTATGGACACATGGAATAATTATTTCCTTCAGATGAATGGTTGTACAGTACTTGCAGTGAAACAATTATAAAATTAACTCCTTGCCGTGCTGCTAAGGAGAATATGAATTGTTAGGTTTTACTTGGTTATAAAGTGAACGACTTATAAAGGAAACTGTTCCATTTTAATCACTAGGAATTCTAGGTTTGCAAGCAAGTCCTGTCCTGGTCACCACTTACATGCTGGTGCAGAATGAAGACTAATTGTAAATGGTTTTTCAAGAACTTTACTATTTAACGCTGTTTCTTCATCATACCTAGCAAGTATTTTTAAAACTGTTCAGGATCATATTGGTCACAATCTGCCATCAGCGTAGACATTTCTCACTGTGACAGTGCTGTTGGCAACAAACACACTTCTTGGCCATCTGTTACTCCCTTGGCAAGGGATTTTTTTTTTAGTTCAGCAGTTCTTCCAACCAAGGAAAGCTAACGCAGCCCAGTCCATAGTTAACAATAACTTATTCGATCTTAAATGTTTTCCCAGCCATTTATTTTAAACCCCAGTCAGTTAATTTTGATTATACAGCGATATTAATTTATGTGATTCTGCATTTATAAACCAAAGAAATAAATCACTGTGAATGAGGTACTAATGGTTTGAAAGGATGGAGTAGGTGATCAAGGCATTGATTGATGCCGTGTGTTAAAAGATTGTATAATAGGTTTATAAACTATGTTAATGTAGGGATGCATTCGTGCAGCATCACTCTATCTTTTAACACAGATTTTTTCTAGGTCGCTGGAGACTAACCAAAGACCTTTTTGCTGCCCAAACAGATTTAGTCAATCCCATATTTTCCTTAAAGATGCTTGTCCAATTTGACCTTGAAGAGTTACTTGTCACTACAGAAGCTACAGGTAAACAATTATCGAAACAAATTAGTGCCTCTGCTAAGTGTATGCTTAGGCCAATATATGTCCGATCATGTCACAACCAGATTGAGCCCAAAATCTTTGATTTGGTCATTGAATCTATAAAAAAAATTAAAATGGACATGATTTGAGATTTCACTGCAACCAGAACTGTCTCTTTAAAAAAACACAAATTGCTATTGGAGAGGATAATATTCATGAGAATGAGTCATAGGTTCCTGGTAAGTCTGACAGGCTGTGATGAATAAGAGTGAACCATCAAATCAGGGTTCTGCTCTTTAAGTGTATGTATTAGAAGTTAGAAATAGTAATATCTGTGTGCACATTAGGGCAGTTCAGATATCTTCTGTGTAGGCAAATGGAATCCATACATTAGGATACTGGACTTCTTTGTGAGAAAATTAACAGGAAAGAGGGTGCAGTGGGTCAATGAAAATTCTATCAACAACACATTTTAGGCACATGGAAAATATTGTAATAGTGTCTACCATTAGTCAGAAGTCCATCCTCATTGCCTATCTGTTGTATACAGACTGTGAACACACATCTTAAATAACCCAGTCTGTTATTTGGCATCAGCACTATTCACATTCTAGTTTAAGATGGCAATACATTACTGCTTTATGTGGTAGAAAAGAATGATCTTGCATTGGGTTGAATCTGATCAATCCAATTTTCTTTCTTACACCTGAAGCTTTTATCCATCAGGAACCCTCCACTGCTTCAATCAGAAGTCCAAGTCTTGTGTTTTAAGCCATTCAACAAACAAGGTATTCAACTATAGGGTTAGGATACCTGTTCTCCTACTGCAATGTTAATACAGAAACTGAAGGAAAACAGTTATGAGTTACAGAATCAACCCCACTTCATTATACCATACACACCCTTATACTCTCAGTAACCTAATTTGCTTGAAACACTGAAATAGTTCACTAATCAATAGTCCTTATTCATTGCTGGTGATCTGATTAAAAGCAATCCATATGCAGCAATACCTCTTAGAGAATATCCAGGCTTGGTATTTTGGTAGCAAGTAACATTTGCCCCAATAAAACGCAAAACAGTACTATCACCAAGAGAAAATTAATCAGCTCCCCTTGATATTCAATGCCATTACCATTGTTGAATACTATCAAAATCCTGGGGATTATCATTGATTAGATACTGAACTGGAACAGCCATATAAATGCTGTGTCTATAAGAACAGATCAGAAGCTAGGAACTCTGAGGTGAGTAATTACCTTCTGACTCCCAGACATATGTCATCTACAAGGCACCAGTCAGGAGTGTGATGGAATACTGTCTATTTGCCTGGATGAGTGCAACTTCAAAAATACTCAAGAAGCTCAACGGGACAAAGCAGCCCATTTGATTGGCACCCCTTCACCACTTACTCACTCCATGACCAAGGGAGGTGCATTGCAGCAGATCAACAAGCCTCCTCCAATAGCACTGTCTAAACCTGTAATCCGTACCATCTGAAAGGTCAAGGAAGGCAGCAACTGCATAGGAACACCACCACGTACAAGTTGCCTTTCAAGCCATGCATTATCCCAACAAAACTGTCATTATTCCACTGTTGCTGCTTAAATCATGGAATTCTCATTACATAACCTTTCTTGTGGGTCTACCTAGCCCCCATATTCTGCAGCAGCTCATGAAGGCAGCTCACCAACACCACCACCTCCAGGGCAATTAGGAATGGCAACCTATCAGCAACACCCACATTCCACGAATGAAAACAAAACTGTATGGAGCTCTTTTTTAAAAAAAGACTTCTCGCTGACACTCAGGCATCTCCAGGTTCTGACACTGGCTGGAATGGGAACTGCTCACACAATGCAATTACAATGTACAATTACAGTTCATATGAATATATCACAGTCACTGCTAACGAGCATGTGTTTTCAATACACTTTAAAAATGAAGATGGTTATTAGCAGTTTCCACCTGCAAGGAATGGGGGTCTGTGGATGTCAGTCTGAACAATTATACATTAATTTCAAAACGTCTCTGTTAATTAATAAAAAGTAATTAAATCCTTTTACAATTTTCAATAATAATAAAGATTAGATTTGAATTCTTGCGGTTGTTAAGCGCAGCGTGACAAGGGGAAGCAAAAACAGAAGAACGAAGAGAGAGGAACAGTTGGACAAAAAGTGAGAATAGGGAAAGAATGGAAAAGAGAGACGTGAAGGGAGAGCAAGAGAGGAAATTGTGAAAATAATGGGAATGGGAATATGAAGGAAAAGAAGGGGGAGATGTAGAGAAGACCCATTCCTGCCTCACGCGCCAGGTGCGGAGCAGACACACGGCACCTGCTCCTTTTGATTTATAAACCCACAGGATTGGAATTTGAAATTGCCAAGTCCTCCACTCGTTCCATCTTGGCACTGGTTTTATTCACAGCCTCACTGGCTTTGTCTGGTTTTCCATCTGCTTCCCATTTGGCTCAATTTCCCGTAGAAAGTATGATTTGCAGAAACCCTGACCATGGTCCTTCCCGATATTATCCATTATTGATTCCTGTCCATCTCAGTCCGTTTCAGCCAAACCTTAGGCATAAAGTGAGGGATGGTGTGGGGGCGGGGGGGCAAACTCGGTCCCGAGCAACCTCTCCGACTATCTCCGGTGTGTGAGGTATCTGTCCGGGTTGCGAGCGCTCAGACTAGTCGCAGTCTCACAGGATGCTCTCCCCGGCTGGAGAACTGACCTCCCGCCGCTCCCTTCTGTCCCGGTGCACCTTCCAGCAGGCTAAAGCGGATGAGATAAGGATCAAGCTGAAGCCAAGTACCGATAGTGAGACCAGTTTAGCGGCGTCCATCCGCCTCTCCCTGACCGAGAAGGTGATGCTGGTTACCGCGATCCCCACCACCAGAGACACCAGTCCGAAAGGGAAGATGCAGCGGTACCAGGAGCGCTCCGTCCCCCCTGTGGTCACGGCTAGTCGCTCCAACACCGACACTGATTCCATCGTCTTCAGCCCCGAGTTCTGGTGCTGGCGCCACGCCATCGGGTTCGACTTACAGCCCATTACGAGATGGCTCATTCACATGGAGAAAAACGAAGGAACAATTAACAGCAGAGCTTCCACAGCTTCTATTCGATTCACACTTCTACCGTTAGATCCCTCCCTCCCTACTCATATAAGAACTAGCAGCAACATAGACTGATGTCATCGGAATAGGTGTGGCCAGACCCTATGTGTCTGGCTGCTTGTGTGTATGTCTATCTGTATGTCAGTACGTGTATATCTTCGTATGTCTATACATGGGTTAGTATTTGTATATATCTGTACATCTGTGTGCCCGCATCCCTAGGTCGTATTTGGCTCCAAGTATTTGCCCCTGTGTCTGAGTTTGCCTGTCTATGTGTGCAACTATGAGACGATATCTTGTCTGTATGTGGGTATTTCTCTCCACACTTGTGCATATCTGTATTCTATAAGTTACCTCTGGATAGCACTTCTGCATCTTCTTACTTTCCTCCTTTCATATGTTGTACCTGGACTTCCATTAGATTGGTACATGCTCATGAGCAAGATACTGCATTGGTATGCCATTGCCTTCTGCAGGATGGCTGAATAAGGAATCACTCTTGCCACCTACCGTCACAGGTTAGCAATTACATTATGACCACACCTTGCATAGCCTTAGTGACTCAAACCTGGAGCTTTCTGATCCAGAGGTAGGGATACTGCCACCAATGCTGAAAGGATGTTTCCCCTTATCGGAGAGTCTATGTTTAGAGGGCATGATCTCAGAGTAGGGGGGCCATCTATTTAAGATAGAGATGAGAAGAAATTTCTTCTTTGAGGATAGCAAATCTATGGAATTCTTTACTAGATAGGGCTACGGAGGCTAGGTTGTTAAGTATATTCAATGCTGACATAGATTTTTAATAAGTAAGGGAATCAAAGGTTATGAGGAAAGGCAGAAAATAAGTTGAGGATTAACAGATCAACCATGATCCCTTTGAATAGCAGAACAGGCTGAATAGCATACTTCTACTCCTACATCTTGTGTTCTCTGTAAAGGTGCAATGATCATCTTATGCAGCTTAATATCTCAGCAATTGATAACTCACCCTGAAGACCATGAAAATAAGTCCTCTTGTTATTTGTCTTGGGTATCATGGCCTCTTACAAACTACATGGCATAAGTTTTAGGTGAGAGTAGAATTTAAAAGCGACCTAAGGGGCAACTTTTTCCGGGGAGTGATGCATATGCAGAACAAGCTGCATGAAGTAGGTATAATTACATAATTTAAAAGACATTAGGACAGGTAGTTGGTTAGAAAAGGTTTAGAGGGCCAAACACAGGTAAATGGGATTAATTTAGTTTCAGAAACTTGTTTGGCATGGACAAGTTGGGCCTGTTTCTGTGCTGCATGATTCTATGAATTTGTCATTGCTTCCAAAAATAAACAGCAGAGGCAGACAGAAAAGCACTCTAAGGCGATTGATACAATTGCCAAGCTAGAAACTGGTAGCACAATGCAGTTTTCTGCTGAAAGATACTTATTTCCTCACAACATTGCGACTTTACACATATAATTCACAAATTATAATTTCCTGTAATTAACTGGTGTAAACAATGCAGTCGATGATCTGTTTCCTTACTTAGAGTTCTATTCTCAGATGGCAAATTAAAGGTTAACCTCTGATTCTTTTTCACTTCTCAAGATTAGCTTGTCAATCTGTTTTTGCTTTTGTTAAAAAAGACCTACTATTTTGGTAAGGGAACTATTTCAACTAAAATATCCATTTGATTAAGTTTCCCTGAAGGTCCAGTAGAATAAAAACAATAAAAGCTAATAATAAATGTAAAATTTGTCTACACGTATGGTAGTCTAACCAATTATACAAAGTATGGACAGTTTGACTAGCAAGCAAACATTATAGCACGAAATAGCAACTTTTATCAGAAATAGATTTGAATTCTGTGTAATCTTATTTTCTTTTTAAACCTTAACTAAAGGAAACCGCAAACATATCCAATATCTTCCCAATCTGTTTGGGGCTGTATCTTCGTGCCATAAAACAAAGAAACAAGGATGTTGAAGATATGAAACTAAACAGAAACTTAGTGGGTCTGGCAGCATCTGTGAAGAGAAAGCAGAGTTGATGTTGAGTCCAGTGACTATTCTTCAGAACCACCTCCAGGTCATATTTGATCTTGAGATGATCTGATAATCAGTTATCCTCACCATTGCTAAGACCACCAATTTTAATTTGTGCAATGTCATTCAACTGAACTCTAAACAGCATCAGATCATCTGCTGCTAAAATCCTCATTCATGTCTTTCTTACCTTGATACTTGACTATTCCAACACATTCATGCTTGATCTCCCGTATTTTATGCTTTGTAAACTTTGTCGTCTAAAAATCTGCTATCTATGTCCTTACACCAAATCTTTATCTTCTCATGTTCAGTTTTCTATGAATTAGTGCATCTGAAAGGTTGAGGCCTTCTTTATTGAGGAAAGGGTGTTGCTGAGCAACAAGATTAACAGCTCTTAACTTTCCTCCATTAAACTCATCCCTGAAAGCTGTACATTTTCTGACACTATGCAAAAACGCAGCTTCATCAAAAACAGGAGGAAAGAGTTCTTTAATAGGAAAAGAGGGAAGTAGTCTAGGTCGAGGACAGGGCTTTGCTTAGTTTGAAGACGAGGCAGGGTCTAGGTTGGAACGGGATACAAAAAAGCAAAGATGCTTGGGCAGATAGCACTGCTTATGCTTTTCCATTAAACTAATAGTGGCTTTGATTTGACAGCCTAAAGATCAACTGGAGCTTGACATCAGAGGAAACCTTAGCTTCCTGTAGCGGAGGAAAAATGACCGTAGTAACAATCATCCTTGTTGCACCATCCAAATTATCAGACGTTGCACAGCATCCACCCAGTTAAGTAGCAGGGAGTTTCCTTCCTGTCACTGTTAAAAAGAACAGATAGCAGACAAGCCTCCACCATTCCCAATTCAAAACTTGAGTGTTTATTGACTGACAGGCATTCTTCTGTGGGAAATTTTCTTGTCTCTGTTGTCGTTGTTTTCCGTTTATCCTTTTACTGCATTTAAACATTAGGAAGATCACTTAGTGACCATAGTAATGTCCCATGGTTCTGATTGGAAAAGATCTCCTAGTTGCTGGCTGTACTTGTTGGAGAATATTTTAGCAGTTAGCAGTATAATAGGGTTTGTAATTAGTTCAGCTTAAGACCAAAACTGATAGGAAATGTCTACATGCAAACCAAAACTTTGCTAATTTTTCAAAACAATAACTGCCAGCAAAACATCATGTGGAGATGCCGGTGTTGCACTGGGGTGGTCAAAGTCAGAAGGAGAAAGTGAGGACTGCAGATGCTGGAGAGTCAGACTCAAAAAGTGTGGCGCTGAAAAGCACAGCAGGTCAGACAGCATCCGAGGAACAGGAGAGGTGATGTTTCGGGCATAAGCCCTTCATCAGGAATTGGAGGGGGAAGGGGTCTGCGAGATAAATAGGGGGTGGGGGAGGTAGCTGAGAAGACGATAGGTGAATGCAGGTAGGAAGTAATTGTGATAGATTGGGGGGGGGGG
>NC_057730.1:23700444-23722972 GCF_004010195.1 Chiloscyllium plagiosum
GGTTACACTCGGACCCCCCCCCCCCCCCCCCCCCCCAAATCTGGTCCACTATTCTCAATGTCCTATCACAATTACTCCCACCTCATCCACCTATTGCCTTCCCAGCTACCTTTCCCCCAGCCCCACCCCGCTATTTATCTCTCAGCCCCCTTCCCACTCCACATTCCTAGTGAAGGACTTATGCCTGAATCATCGATTCTCCTGCTCCTCAGATGTGCTGCCTGACCTGTTGTGCTTTTCCAGTGTCATACTTTTCGACTCGAGTCAAGGTCAGAAGTCACAAGCCACCAAGTTACAGTCCAACAAGTTTATTTGAAATCACAAGCTTTTGGAGCATTGCTCCTTCATCAGATGAAATAAGTGAAGACAATTTTAAAATGGAAGGGCAAAATTTGTTGGTGCAGGCTTGGAGGGCTGAAGGGCCTGTTCCTGTGCTGTATTGTGCTTTGAAAGCTTACGATTTCAAATAAACTAGTTGGACTATGACCTGATGTCATGTGACTTCTGACCTTGGCCAGCAAAACAAAGAGCAGGAGATCGATCTACACAGTCTCACAAACTGGTAGGTACATAGGCAGCAATTTTCAAGCTGTATATAAAAGGGACACAGAATTGAGGACCATTCAGCCTGTTGAGCTTGTCCAGCTGTAGAAAGAGCTATCAAATTAGGCCGATCTCCTGTTTTTCCTAACCTCATCCCTGCATAGCTTTTTTTTTCCAAGTGCATATCCAATTACTGCTTGAATTACTGAATCTATTTCCACCACAATTTAAGACAGTGTATTCCACAATAAAATTAGGGACAATGTATATTCTTCCCTCCACCATAACATCCTCTTGTCCCTTTTGGAAATTTCTGACCTTTATGCCACTGGAAACAATTTCTCCTATTAAAATGCTTGGTTTCAACACCTCCACTAACCAGGTCAGGTTTACGGAGAACAAATCTAACGTCTCTAATGTCTCCATTAAAAAAAACCTTGATCCTGATATAATCTAGTAAATCACTTCTGCAGGACCACCAAGGACTTGTCTTAAGTCATAAAAAGGTGGCGTTCAGAATTGGACACAATTATCTACTGGAGATCAAACCGGTGATTTATGAATGTTTATCATAACATCCTGCTTTTGTACTCTAGGCTTTTTATTAAATCAAGCCAAGGATCCAGGATCCTGTACAATTTTATTTTGCATTTTTTAAAAAAAAGCATTATAACTAGTCATGCCACCTTACATGATCTCTGTTCCTGAGCCCCTTTAAATAATAAAACAGGAGGCCATATAGCCTATCAATCCTTAGTAACTCTCTAGAATAATCAGCCCAATATATTAATTATCTTCATAAGACTGTGACAGTGGAATTTATTGTGTGTTCACGGAAGTTTCCTCAAGCAGTGCATAGAGGGTTTTACTTGTGAAGGGGCAATACTTGACCCACTCTTAGGAAATAGAGCAGGTCAGGTGATTGAGGTGATAGTGGGGAAGCACTTTGGGACCAGTGACCATAGTTCTATTAATTTTAAAACTGTTATGGAGAGGGACAAAACTGTTCCACAGGTTCATGTTCTAAATTAAGGGCAAGGTGAATTTTGATGAAATTAGACAGGGGCTTGCAGAAGTTGATTGGAGTATTTATTCATAGGCAAAGGGCATTTAAAATTGAGATAGCTAGAGTTCAAGGGCGACATGTTCCAGTGAGGGTGAACAGCAAGGTTGGCAGGAATAGGGAATCCTGGATGACAAGAGGTATTGAAGCTCTGACCAGAAAAGAGGCGGCATGGCTCAGATATAGGCAGCTGGGATCAAGGAAATCCCTGGAGGTAGTTAGGGAATACAGGAGTTCACTGAAGTAGGAAATCAGGACAGGGAAAAAGGGGGCACAAGATAGTCTTGGCTGAGAAGATTAGGTGAATTCAAAGAGGTTCTTTAAGTACAGGAAAAAGAGTGACTAGAGAGAGAGAGAGAGAGAGAGAGAGAGAGAGAGAGAGAGAGAGAGAATAGAACCCCTCAAGGATCAAAGTGGACATGTACGTGTGGAATCGCAGGAGATGGGCAAGGTCAGCAATGAATATTTCTCCTCTGTGTTTACTGTGAAGGACAGTTAGTGGTGATATCTTGGGGACAGTCTACATCACAGTAGATGAAGTGTTGGACATATTAGAATATTTGTGATTTTGGAGAAGATTTGTAGCTCAGTTTGTGTATCAGGTTGTAAGTTTGCTTGCTGAGTTGGTAGATTTGTTCTCAGATGTTTTGTCACAATGCTAGGTAATATCATCAATGAGCCTCCGATGAAGTGCTGGTCTTCTGCCGCGCTTGCTATTTGTGGCAGTTGTAGTGGGTGATATCACTTCTAGTTCTGTTTGAGAAGTTGGTAAATGGGGGCCATAGCTGTATGTTTGTTAATGGAGTTCCGGTTTGAATGCCAGGCCATTAGGAGACTTGTGCGCATCTTTGTTTAGCCTATCCCAGAATGAATGTATTGTCCCAGTTGAACTGGTGTCCCTCTTCCTCAGTGTGTATGGATACCAGTGATAGTTGTTCATGTCTTTTGGTGGCTAGTTGGTGCTTATGTATCTTGGTGGCGAGTTTCCAGCCCATCTATCCAATATGATGTTTGTTGCAGTCCTTGCAGGGTATTTTGAATATGACATTTGTTCTGCTGGTTGTTGGTACAGGGTCCTTTAAATTCATCAGGATCTGTTTCAGTGTGGTGGTGGGTTTGTGGGCTACCATGATGCCTAGGTGCCGGCATAGTCTGGTAATCTTCGAGATGTCTTTGATGTACGGTAAGGTGGCTAGAATCTCTGGGCGTGATGGGTCTTCCTGTTTAGGTCTGTTGTGCAGCAATTGTGGACCTGTTGTTCCTGAATACATTGTATAGGTATTTTTCCTCGGCTTCTCATAGTTCCTGGGTGCTGCAGTGTGTTGTGGCTCATGTAAACAATGTCCTGATGCAGCTCCTTTTGTGGGTGTTAGGATGGTAGGTCCTGTAGTTGAGTAACTGGTCAGCCTGTGTGGCTTTCCTGTAAATTCTGGTCTGCAGCTCTCCATTGGCTTTTCTTTCTACTGTGACATCTAGGAAGGGGAGTCTGTTGTTGTTCTCTTCCTCTTTGGTGAACTTTATACCAGTAAGGATGTTGTTTGTGTTTGTGGGTTTCTTCTAATTTGTTGCGTTTCGTGATAACAAAAGTGCCATCAACACAGCTTGGGCTGGATCGTGGGAAGGGCTGTTTGTTCTAACCTCTGCATAACTACTTCTGCTAAGAATCCTGATATTGGTGATCCCACAGGCGTCCTGTTGACTTGCTTGTGATTTGGACGTTGAAGGTGAAGTTGGTTGTGAGGCACAGGTCTACTTGTTTGAGGATGCTGTTCTTGCTGTTGGAGTTGGTGCTGTCAGATGTTTGTGTCCTTGGTTCACCTAACAGCGAGGCCAGTGTTGTCTTAGGCTAGGGTGATATTTATTGATGTGAATAGGGCCGTCAGATCGAAGGAAACCATGACCTCGCTGTCCTCTACTTTGGTTGCAGTTAAGGAATTTCTGGGTGGAGTGGATGGAATGGCTTGGGTCTTTTACTAGGTGTTTCAGTTTTTGTTGCAGTTCCTTTGCTAGTCTGTATGTTGATGTACTAGGAAGTGAGACTATGGGTCTGGGGGGACCCTTGTTTATGCACCTTTAGCAATCCGTAGGAACGGGGTGTGTTGGATCCTTCAGGTTTCATTCTTTGGAGGTCTGTCTTGTTAATTTCACCTGTCTTGTGAAGTTTCCTCATGGTCTTATAACATGGTTTTCTAGCTGTTTGGTTTGGTCCATCACCACTTGTTGTTAGGCGTTGGTATCTGCGAGTAGTATGTTGCTTTGTCAATGTATTGTGTTCTGTTCAGGATGACGGTCATGCGCCCTTTGTCTACCAGTAGGATTACGATATTTCTGTTTTTTCTGAGTCCTTCCAGGGCTTTCCTTTCCAGTGTGTTAAAGGTGTTCCCTTCTTTCTTTCTGGTTAGTGCTAGTGCTACTGTCTGTCTGATGGCCTGCTGGATTTCTTCCATAAGTCCATTGTCTTTCAGGGTGGATTCCACTGCTGCTAGGAAGTCCTTTTTGTCTGCATCCCTGTGGTTGAAGTTCATCCTTGTACTGGATACCTTTTTCCATGTCTGAGAGTGATCAGTCTGCCAGATTCTTTATCCAAGTCTCTGAATTGTCTGTGTTTTTGCTGTGTGTGTGCTTGGCCAGTTTGTCTCGTAGAGCTAGTTTTTTCTTTGTCTTGATCCGCTGTTGTTTAGCATTGATGGCTCATTCTAGTGTACTTGTCCATTCATAGTCAGTCACATATGTGTATTTGTGGAGTCGGTTGTGGGCATCATTTATCATATCATCCTGCAGCCATTCTGTTCTGCTGTTCTTCTGGCTTGTGGGGTATTGAGAGGTGGTTTGTATTTGTTGCATTGTGGTAATACCTGTTTCCTGAGGCATTCATGTGCCTCACTACCCACTTCGCCTTCAAGAACAAGATCTACAAACAAATCAATGGAAGACCTATGGGATCACAAATATCAGGACTCTTAGCAGAAGCAGTTATGCAGAGGTTCGAACGAAAAGCCCTTCCCACAATCCAGCCCAAACTTTGGGTCCGCTTTGTGGATGACACCTTTGTCATCACGAAACGCAACAAATTAGAAGAAACCCACAAACACATAAACAACATCCTAACTGATATAAAGTTCACCAAAGATGAAAAGAACAACAACAGACTCCCCTTCCTAGATGTCCCAGTAGAACGAAAAGTCAATGGACACCTGCAGACCAGCGTTTACAGGAAAGCCACACACGGTGACTACATGAGCAATCATCCCAACATCCACAAATGGACCTGCATCAGGATATTGTTTACGTGAACCACAACACACTGCAGCACTCGAACTACGAGAAGCCAAGGAAAAACACCTATACAGGAACAATGGGTACCCGATAGGCATAGCCCGCCAATTCCTGCACAACAGACCTAAACAGGAAGACACAACATGCTCACAGTCTCTAGCCACCCTGCTGTACATAAAAGACATCTTGGAGATGACAACCAGACTACTCTGGTCCCATGGCATCAAGGTAGCCCACAAACCTACACGGAAACAGCTCCTGATGAATTTAAAGGACTCTGTACCAACAACCAGCAGAACGAACTCCATATACAAAATACCCTGCAAGGACTGCACAAACATTACATTGGACAGATGGTCAGGAAACTAGCCATCAGGATACATGAGCACCAACTAGCTACCAAAAGACATGACCAATTAATGCTGGTATACATATACACAGACAAAGAGGAACACCAGTTCAACTGGGACAGTACATGCATCCGAGGCCAGCCTAAACAAAGACACGCACAGGAATTCCCAGAGGCATGGCATTCAAACTGGAACTCCATTAACAAACCTATTAGACCCCATTTACCAACATCTCAAAACAGAACTGGAAGTGATATTACCTACCACAACAAACATAAATAGCATGTGGAGCAGAACACCAGCGCTTCATTGGAGGCTCACTGATGATGTTACCTAGCATTGTGACAAAACGTCTGAGAACAAGTCTACAAGCCGCCGTGGGCGGCACAGTGGTTAGCACTGCTGCCTCACAGCGACTGAGACCCGGGTTCAATTCCCACCTCAAGCGACTGACTGTGTGGAGTTTGCACGTTCTCCCTGTGTCTGTGTGGGTTTCCTCCGGGTGCTCCGGCTTCCTCCCACAGTCCAAAGATGTGCAGGTTAGGTGAATTGGCTATGCTAAATTGCCTGTAGTGTTAGGTAAGGGGTAAACGTAGGGGTATGGGTGGGTTGCGCTTCGGCGGGTCGGTGTGGACTTGCTGGGCCGAAGGGCCTGTTTCCACGCTGTAATCTAATCTAAAGCTCAGAGAGCAAACTTACAACCCGTATTAGAATGTTTGAATGTAGATAAATCTCCTTGTCCGGACCAGATATATCCAAGAACCCTGAAAGTGGCGACAGAAGAAATTGCAGGAGCCCTGGCTGATATTTTTCCATCCTCATTAGACACAGGTGAGGTCCTGGAAGACTGGAGGGTCGCAAATGTTGTGCTCTTATTCAAGAAGGGCTGCAAAGAAAAACCTGGGAACTATAGATCAGTTAGCCAAACATCTGAGAAGAATCTGAGGGATAAGATATACATGTATTTGGAAAGATAGGGTTTGATTAGGAGCAGGGAGAATGTGAGGACTGAAGATGCAGGAGATCAGAGTCGAGAGCGTGGTGCTGGAAAAGCACAGCAGGTCAGGTGGCATCTGAGGAGGAGAATTGACATTTCGGGCATGCTTATGGAGTTTAATATAGATCAGGGAGAGTCTTGAATTTGGAAAGTTAAATCAATGTATAGTGAATGGTATGGCCTTAAGGAGTGTAGTGGAACAGAGGGACCTTGGAGTTCAGGTGCATGGATCTCTGAAAGTGGAGTCACAGGCAGACAGAGCAGTGAAGGCGGCCTTTGGCACACTGGCCTTCATCAGACAGGGCACAGAGTATGGAAGTTAGAAAGTAATGTTGCAGTTATACAGGATGTTGGTGAGGCCACACTTGAAGTACTGTGTTCAGTTTTGGTCATCTTGCTATAGGAAGGATGTTATTAAACTGGAAAAAAATGAAGAAATTTATGAGGATGTTGCTAGGACTAAAAGGTCTGATTTGTATGGAGAGGTTATTTTTTTAAGAGCATAGGAGTCTGAAGGGGGGATCTTACAGAGGTGTGTAAGATCACGAGAGGCGTGGATAGGATGCATCTTTTTCTCAGGGTTGGGGAATCAAGACTAGAGGGCATCAGTTTAAGGTTAGTGGGGAAAGAATACGCAGAAGGTGGTATGCATATGGAATGATCTGCCAACAGAAGTGGTTGAAGCAGGTACATTAACAACATTTAAAAGGATTTGGAGAAATACTTGGGACAGGAAAGGTTCAGAAGGATATGGACCAAGTGCAGGGAAATGAGGTTAGCATTGATGGACATTTTGGTCAGCATGGATCAGTTTGCTGTAGGACTCTGTGGACTGAAGGGTCTGTTTCCGTGCTGTACATCTCTTTGACTGTATGACCATCTGGCGTTATGGGATTTGAACCTAGGTCTCCGGATTAATAGTACGGCAAAAATACCACTAGGGCATCACCTCCCTGATTTCACATTTCTCTGCATTAACTTACATCTTACATGATCTGTTCACTTCAGCAGTCTCCTGTTGCCATCCTTTTATTAGAATTCAGTAAAGTGCCCAAGTTTCACACCAAAAATGTCTTACATCCGTAAATCCATCCTGCAAGTCATTCATTTTTCCCAGTCAAGTGAATCTAGAAAAGGAGACTGACGCTTATATTCCTAGATTACCACACCATCCAGGTTCACCGATGTGGAGGTTGACAGTGTATTTGAGTTGGTTCCCAGAAATAATCAGAATCTTGGATGAAAAGTGAGAAATAAAGCAATGCCTTTGGGTGGAGAAGTTCAAATGAGCTGGCCAGTGACAGTTCTCCTTTGGATACATATACTCAAGGAATACATTTGATGATTTTTAATAGCTGTACAAATCTAAACTCTGGAATAATTGAATATTTTTTCATTCAACTAGCAATACAAGTACAGATTTTGTATGGTGTAAATGCATAATACAAAAAGTATATTGCTATATATCAGTATGAATAATGTTACTGCTGGAATGGAACATTAAAAGTCAGGTACAGTACAGGCTAGATGCAGTGTAAATACCTCAGCTATGAACACTGTATCTGCATAACATTTTTTCCATTTCTCATACCAAATAATCCACTGTTCTTTCCCGTAGAGATTGACCATCAAGTGCTAATTCTGGGCCTTCTTTGATATGGAAGTGAGTTGAAGTTGGCCAATCTTATTTCACAGAAAATCCTTACAAGTGGCACTTAAGGAGGAAATTGTGATTGGGCTGAGTATGGCTGGTCATGGGTGGTGCTGGAGATGAGCAATCTGTATGAAATCCTTTGTGCTTCTCCAGACAAACTTCTGGTCAAATTATTCTGAAATGTTTGAAACATCTTGTCGGCCTGGATCTTTGTCAGAATTATGGTCGCAAATACTGGTTGGCTGCATCAGTTGCTTCAGTCATTCGGGTATGTTATCCTGCACCAAGGCAGGAAATTGCTCTCCTCCTTCACAAAGCTCAGAGTACACTGCTCGATAAAGGTAGAAAATAGACTGCTCTAGAGGCATGGAGGAAAATAGAATGGGAAGCAGCTCTTCTGCCATAGCCTAAAGAAAACGAAATGTCAGCAAGATCAGTTCCCAATTGCAAATCAAATTTACATTCAGTTATATACTCAAATGCAAATGGGTAGACATTACTACAAATTCCTGAATGCCTCACTCCTGACCCATGCTGATTATTTCAACATGGCAAGCATCACAACTTAGTAAATTCAGTTCCTGGCTGCCTTCTGCAGTATTCTCTAGATAGTGTCCTGGAGTGGATTCAAATTATGCCAGCATGTATCCTCAACTGAGGTGGAGTCTAGACCTCAGCAGCCTCTCTGTGGTTTAGTACAAAATGGTAATGTACTTCCCCATCAAACAGGCACAATAGAAATACCTGAACTAGTCTGGTGTTATTTGGACTTGGAGAGATGTCCTGTTTATATCTTTGGCAATGAAAGAAATACATTGTTTTCTTGTGAGTAAGAATGTGTGTTATTCTCTGTTCCGTTAATCTGACACTATAACATTGCTAGAAATGAAGATACAACCATGTAAGGGGCCATTGTAAAACTTGTTTTCCATACTCATAAATTAAACCATTAGAACAAAGATCAAATATGATATTTTTCTTGTTTTGTGATCACATCCACTTGAATTAATCTGCATTAAGAAAACAAACAATTCATTTCACAACATGGCAATCTTTCTTCAATAGCACAAAAAAAACGGAGGGCAGTAAAGTGATGCAGTGAAAGATGTCATGATAATGTGTCTCAGTGAGTAGAACTCTCACTAGAGTCAAGACATGGTTCAGCAAAAAGCCCACAAGATACAATTCGAGCTGACCCATTCATGCAGTATTGTCTCAAAAGTTAAGTTTAAGACAGATGTTGGAGTAAGGCTTCATCTCCTGTTGAGAACGTGGAAAAATCTGAACAGAGTTTAAAAGATTAAGGGCCCTGGCTACTGTTCTTCCCTCAACCAATGTCACTGGTTATTTGATTTGTTGTTATTAGGCCTTGTGCAGAATGTGGCTACATCCTCGCCTATTTTTAATCTTCAATGATGTCACAACAAGTGAACTGTTCGTTATGCTGTTGTCAAATGGACTAAAGTGTTTCCAGTAACTACATTTTAAAAGTATATTGTTGGCTGTAAAGCATATGGCATTTCCTGTTATCATGAAAGGCATTTCACAAACACAAGACTGTTTCTTTAATGGCTCAAAAAAAATCATAACCAAAGCTGCTCACTGTTTCATGTCGTAATAATCAGGTAGCAAGAAAATCAAAAGGAAAATTCCGTGGGTACTTTCTTTGGAAACAGAAGCAACAGGGGCAATCTTGAATCTCTCATTAAAATATCCTGTTTTAATATTGCATATATGTACAGTAGTTCCAATGGAAATTACCTTTTGAATCTGAATCTGTCTTTGGAGAGTCTGTACTTGAAACCGGAGAGCCTCCATTTCCTTCAGCTCCTGCAGTGTGGAGTAGAATAGGAGAGGTGCAGACTTGCCACCAAAACATTTGCATTTTTTGAAGTTGACCGTCCAACAGCTCCCAAACTTCGCCCAAAACGTTTCAGCTATTCTCAGATAAAACACAGACAGTTAAATGATGACATGGGAAACACTAGCTAGCTCTGGTGGGTTAACAACCTCCAAAATGTGATTGAACCAGACAGACCATGGAAAATCCTGCCACAGCACTTGGGAAAATGCTCAATTAACTCAAATAAGCTGTGGAACTACAGATCTTAATCTCTGTTGGGAATTATCATTATGATATTTCCGATCATGAATAGTTTAGCTAAGGTAATTGCACTCTGTGCTAATATAAGCTGGAAATAAGTTTGGACCACTTGCAATGCATCGCCTGGTAGAACTGCCCAATGTCAATCACTGACTGGTTGACATTGTGAAAGATGACTCAATTGATGCAAAGGTAATGGTAAAATCGCCATAGTCTTACCAGACCATACAGCTGCTCTCTCAATAGAGAGACAAGACTAGTGGTGGCTTAACCTGAAGGTCACCACACCTCAGGTCAGGGGTAAGGTTAAGGAGGAGTCCTTCATGGTATTGTCAGCTGGAGCAGTAATTGAACCCTTGTTGTTGGTACTTCTTTGCACTTCAAACCAGCCATCTAGCCAACTGAGACCCTTGCACCACATGTTTTGACAGATTGTGACAAAGCTGCTCATTTAACAAGCCTTTAACTAGCCTTAGATTTTTCTTTGGCTGAGAGATTGTAAACAACACAGACTCTGAAAAGTCTGGGCTTGAAGGATTTTAGGGCCAATTTGATAATAGCTAAGAGATACTGCCTCAAGTAGAAGGCTTTCAAGTTTTAAAAAAGAACAAGTACAATGAATGGGGAGTGGCTAGTTCTCCCAACTCAGCTTTTCTCTGGTTTAGTTTGGCTTTAAGCAGTAGTGTGAAAAGAGCTGCTGGACCCAAATAAGCAGGTCCAGGCTGGTACTCGCTCTCTGACTTCTATCCTGTAAGAACCTGTTTTGATTATTCGTTTTGTGCCAAGGGGTCTTTATGGGGCATTTTTGCAAGTACTTGGAAAAGCATCATTAACAGAGTCGTTAACCTCTGTTGAGTTTTCAGAGACATTAAGTTGTTCGGTATTCTGTTTTCTGTTGTTTGTGTTTCATTCAGTAATCTTGTAAATAAATTCCATTTTGTTTAAAACTAAGTGGTTTGACCAGTAGCATTTCTCCTGGAATATTCATTTTACACCTGCTGAAAACAACTAGTAAAGTTAGAGTCTGGGCTACCTTCTTGAAATGTTTAGAGGGATCTGGCCTGGTCCATAACAAGATTTATGTCTGATCTAAACTTGCAGCGGGGTAACGCGGTTAAGAAATTCAAACTTACATTTTCTTTATGAGCAAGAGCTGATGACAATTCTCATCATATCCCTAGTGTACCATTGTATGTGTGAAGCAGGACAGGCCATACGTGCTCAGCCCAGTATTCCTGATTCTTAATAAAAACTGAAAAAAACTGGTATGGCAACATCAATGGAGAGAAATTAGAGATAACGTTTCAGGTCAAGTAAACCTTCCTCAATTCTGACCTCGACCTGAAATATTAACTGTGATCTTTCTCCACAGATCCTTATCCAACAATTTCTGTTTTTATTCCTGATTCTTCTTAGCAACTGCAAACTTGGAGAGGGTTCTGCCATCCTCAGAATGGTGATTCTGTGCAATGATGCTGGCATAAAAACCCAACAGTAAGATCAGTGGTAGCAGAAAAGGTATGATGTGGGGTGATGATCAGCAGCAGGAGAAGAGGCTTTATATTGGAAGTGTGCTTCTGTAACAGACTCTGAACAGTCAGGGCTTACAGAAGCTCTGGGAGGCATTAGATCCAAATAGTTGGGATTGGAGTTCAGAAGTAGTCCTGATAAGCAATCCGGTGTAGCTGAAAGTGGAGTTAAAGGAAGCCACAAGCAGCATGTACTTGGTAACTGAGAAATACTGGACTCAGAGGAACCCTCAGCATAGTATTAGTTTAGGGAGGCTTATTGCTTGCAAAAAGAACTGGAATTGGGCCTGGGAGTACGTTTTGGATGCAGTCATGGGAATTCAGTGGTAAGCAACTTCAGGGTAAGAAAGTAACAGCCCAAGAGCAGCCATTGAGAAATAAGTGACAAGAATTTTTAAAGAAGTTCAGAAGCTAATCTTTGGAAATGAAGAATTAGAAGAGATTAGGTCACATTTCGTATCAGTAATGTCAGGTGGTGGAGTGCGGAGAAACGATGTTGCTTAGAAGTCAGTGGAATCGATCTTAACTGCACCTCCGGGATATCTATGGGATATTTGACCACAATATTTTCTGTTATATGTACCTTTTGTTAATTCAGGATGTTAAAGTATAGCTTATTTCGTAGATAGTTTACTTCTCGAACTTTGGAAAAACTGTGCAACCTTGTGGCTGGCTAGGAATTCATAAAGGGGAGAAACAAGGCTGGCCATATATATGACAGCTGAAATAGCTGTAAATCAGAAACAAAAGTGGAGATTGCTAGAAAAACTCAGCAGGTCTGTCAGCATCTGTGGACAGAAATTGGGTTTCGGGTCAAGTGACTTCCTCGAAATTGACTGATGGGAAAATGTCAGTTTATAAGTAGAAGATGGGTGGGTGGAGGGGTAAGGAATAAATGATTGGTTGAGAGAGTCTGCTATTATACAAAACCCATTGTTAACCACTAACAGTCTCCATTAGTAGCCATGTCATTATCCATTCCTTGGTCTGTCCAACTGTTCTTCTCTCTCTTTGGGCTCTATCTCCACTATCATTTATTCCTTACTTCCTCTTCCCACCCTATCTTCTGCATACAAACTGACATTTTCCTAGCTACCATCAGTTCTGAAGAAGGGTCACTTGCCTTGAAATGTGAACTCTGGTTTCTCTCCACAGATGTGGTCAGACATGCTGAGCTTTTCTAGCAATCTCTATTTTTGCTTCATACATTGATAGGATGGAACGCTTGAAGGATACTGAGGAAGCAAGGGGAAAAATTGCGGAGGCACTGGTCTTAATCTTCCAGCCCTCCCTAGATTCAAGAATTGTGCCAGAGGATTCAAGAATTCCAATTGTTACACACTTAGCCGGTAAAAGGGTGCAAAACTAAATCTAGCAATTACATGTCAGTGAGCTTAACCTCAGTGTTGATTAATTAAAGACAAATCAGTTAACTTGATTGGAACCTTTGATTAATTAACAGGGAGGGATGGTAAGGATTATACAGTTGATGTGGACTTTCAAAGCCATTTGATAAAGTGCTAGATAAGTGCCAGCAAAGTCAAAGTCCATGAAACAAAACGGGCAATGAAAGCATGGATTAAAAAAAACTAACTGTGCGACACAAAGTAGTTATATGGCTTTTCGTACTGGAGGGACATATATACATGATTTCTTAGGGATCTGTATTACCACCAATCTTTTTCTTGATTTACAGGTTGTTCTGCGATTGTACACATTTCGTTAACGCAAATTTGCTGTAACACGATTGACAAATTAGGGACAGTTTCTAAAACGTGAATTTTTATAATGTGTGTTGGCTGTAACGCGATTACATCGCCAACAGTTTAAGCACAGTTTCTGAAGCACAACTTTTCAATTATGTGGGGTTGCAGAAGACTATAACCATCACGGTATTGAAGAGCTATTTGTATATTAATGACCTTGACTTGGTTGTGCAGAGCCCAATTTCAAAATATGTAGATGACACAAACTTGGGAGACACTGTAAACTCTGAAGTGAGTTAGTGATTGTAGTAAGTAAGACAGCCAGACTATAGAATCAACAGATATGTGGTACATAAAATATAATACAGAGGAACCTGAAGTGCTCCATTTTGGCAGCAAGAATGATAGAGAGACAATATGAAGGATACAATTCTCCTTCTACAGTGTCTTCTCACCAGTGATCTCTACAACCGAGGAGGACAAAAACAATGTTACCACATCCAGAATTCCTTACAAACCACATAACATCCTGACTTTGAACAAAATACTATTCCTTCTCTGCTCCTTTGTCAGAAACCTGGAACCATCTCCTTAATTGCACTATTGGTGCATCTATAGCGCATGGACAAGGGCAGTTCAAGAAAGCTACCACCTGCTCAAGGAGAACAAATATCTGTCTTACAAGTGATACTCCCATGCCAGGAAATGTCAAAGAGCGTTCCAAAGAGAATCCAGGAGAAGAAGGATATGGGGGTACATGGGTTCAAATTGTTGAGGCAGGGCAGGATGAGGAAGTAATAAGTTATACAGATTCCTGGGATTTTAAATAGAAAGAATAATAAAAGACATAGGTATGGTGAACCTTTATAAATCACTGGTGCATTCAACAGGAGTATTGACTCCAAATCAGGGCACAGAACTTTAAGAAGATATTACAAGAGTACTAGACAAAGACTTCAGATAAGTAAACAGGATAGAGAAGCTGTGGCTAGAGTTCGCCTTAGAGAAGCTAAGAGGAGATTTGATATGGGTCTTCAAAATCAAGAGGTATCAGGACAAAATAGATATGATAAATAGTATCCATTGTCAGTAGGGTCTAGATCCAGAGGACAAAGATTTAAGGTGATTGGTACAAGAACCATAGACAGACAAGGGAAAACATTTTATTCATCATACATGGTTAGGATTTCAAATGCACTGCCTGAAATGTTTTTCCTAGACAAACCTGATCAACACATTCAACAGAAAATGAAATAATTACCTGATTAGAAAAAATATCAATGGGGCGTGGAAATGGTGGTTGAGTAGGTCTAGTCGAGTTGCTGTCAAAGACAGCTGACACAAATATGGCAAGTCAAGTGACCTCCTTTTGTGCTGTACCCATTCTAGGATTTTATTTGCTCCAGACCTTTAGTGTATGAGGTATAGTCAGCCTGAGGTAACCGGAATCAAGCTGAAAATGTGTTGCTGGAAAAGAGCAGCAGGTCAGGCAGCATCCAAGGAACAGGAAAATCGACGTTTCGGGCATAAGCCCTTCTTCAGGAATCAAAGTATCAAAATCAAGATATAATTCACAGCATCAATTATTGTTTGGGTGAAAAGATCAATTACTCACCATCCACAAACTGCTCAATCTGCTGAATGAGGCTTGATACAGTATCTTGGCATCTCTCCAGTATCTGAAGACTCTCATGTTCATGCTGATAACTAAGGGGACCTTTGACAAATGGGAGTACAATTATCATCTTCTATACACACTATCAGGAATCCTAATACTGAATGAGAATGCAGATCTTTTGAGGAATTATTAAAATGTGTGTTAAAATGTGTGTAACACAATTATATTGCCAACACTTTAAGCGCTGTTTCTGAAGCACAATTTTTCATTAACAGGAACAGATGAATAGCTCAATGCCCCATCAGGAATGCAAATGTAAACAATTGTTTTGGTTAACTAGCTAATGATGTGTCTGTTTCCCAAAACAAACAAACAATGTTTGTTTCAAATATTAACAGTTAAATATGTTTTATTCAACTTCAATAATGAATAAGTGGCATTTAGAATAGGAAAAACATTTGAAGTAAAATATATACACACACTAGGAACACAATATAAAAATGTTGGTAATGGATTGATTTGAGCAAGTTAAGCACAACTTCTTGAATAGTTCAAGAATCTGTCAATTTGATGAACCGATTCTTGATTGTTGAGTTTTCAATTTCATTCAGTGACTTTGCTGAAGACTTAAAATATCTAAAACTTCTAATTTCTTCAAACATTTCAAAGAATTCCTTTGTCTAAAACAATACTTCTGAAAATATTCAGAAGTTGATCTTTCAAAACCAAGTGAAATTAAATCTAACTATACAAATGACATTAAAAATAGGAAGCATGACTTACCAAATAGAAAATTTGACTTCCAAAACTAACTTATGAATTTTTTTGATGGGTGTATACAAACGTATGAATCATCACCATAAAGCAAATCAAAGAGGCTCTAGTAGCACAGTGGTAGTGTCCCTATCCCTGGACAAAGAAGACCATGTTCAGGTCCAACCTGCTTCAGGTGTGTAGTAACTGATTCAATAAAACAGTTTGATCCAAGATTAAGGATATAAAGTGGACATTACATTTAAGGATCAAACTTAAGAATTGCTAAAAACTAAATGTGCCAGTTTGAATTTCTCTCCTTCTCCAATTAGGCGCATCTATACACATTTTTTCTCTCTCTCTCTCGGAAATGTCAAGTTTGGCATTTGGCAAATATATTGATTTACTTGCTTCTAGTTCAAATCTCCCTCTATTGCATTAATTATTGTCTGGCTATTTTAAATTAAGACAATCAATATTTTTCATTAACTGTGCTATTTATCCTCTTCCTTCCTTTATTCTCAGTGTTCAGATCAGAATCCACTGGAAGGTCTCCTACCCAACACTCTCTATACAGGAACTGCCACACTGATGTAGCCCTTCTGTCCCTGTCTTGACCTCACCTACTAGTTGCTTTTTGATATTTCTTCACTACTTTCATCTTTGCTTATGTCCTGATCCTTAGTTCTTCAATACAAGAAAAATGCTACAGTAGCTGATATAGTCAATGGAATCTAGAAATTATGCTAACTTTCTCTTGATTTCAAACTACCTACACCAGCTGGTCAAATTGTATAAGGAACATCCTGGAGATGAATAGCATGCTCACCAATTATCCTGCAGTGGAGGCTTTCTTTGGAGTACGACTCCATTCTGTTGCTTGCAATAAAGTCTAGGAGTGTTATTCCTATTCTGTCTTTTGGAAAGACAAAGTTCTTCTCTCAGAGAAATTGTCCTTCTGTACAAATTGTGCTTCACAACTAATCTCTTCCTATGGTCACGTTTAATAAGTTACAAATAATTTATAAAGGATATACCTGAAGAATTGAGTAGGAAATCTGTACGCACATATTGGTCAATACATTTGTAAAGTTCATAGATGTTGTCCAATTGTTCTTCAATCTGTGCACAACTTACAGGTGGGAGCTGTGAATGGAACTTGGTTGAGGTTAAGCAAAGCTCTGTAAGATTTTATAGTAAGTTTTCCTCTTCATTACACTGGCTTTTGACAGAATGTATTCAGACAATGAGCATGAACTGGAAATGGACTTGAAATCCTTTAAAAGGAAGCAGGTTACATGTCGGGAGAGGCTTAAGTGCATCAAAATCCCAGGAATGTTATTTTAGTCGATAAGTTTCCTTTCACTTTTTGCTTCTGTTACAGGTATTTGTCTCACAAGTATATATGAACAGACTAAAACTAAATTATTGGATTGGAGTTATATCTTTGTAATGTGAACTTTTGTAAATAAAAATTTAAGTAAATAAAGATTAGACTCAATTTCAATTCTTCACAAATGGGCTACCTGAAACAGAATATATGGTGGA
The DNA here is from genome assembly GCF_004010195.1 of Chiloscyllium plagiosum. Classification (NCBI taxonomy): domain Eukaryota; kingdom Metazoa; phylum Chordata; class Chondrichthyes; order Orectolobiformes; family Hemiscylliidae; genus Chiloscyllium; species Chiloscyllium plagiosum. The sequence continues at coordinate 23,717,586 of NC_057730.1, forward strand.
ATCAACATTTCTGAAGCTAAAATCTATGATGATAATCCAGCTTTCAAAGTGATCAGTAATTCCTTCCTGTGTTAACTCTTTCTATTGACATTAATTCAGATATTCAAATTCAGAAAACAAAAATAGAAAAATTCTGAATGATTTAACTTTGTGCTTGTTAATTGTACAACACATTCCACAATCTTCAACATGAAAGGATACTGCTGACTGAATGTTTTGCATGAAGCTTGCTTTCTGGATTTCATCAGTTTCACTGGCAGACACCTGTCCCCATAAGCTAGAAGACAAAAACAGAATGAATAATAGGTGTTTGCCTTTGCTCAGCTATTTTGACCACTCAAAATTATTACTGTGGTTAGGATATTTCTATGAGTAACTCCTTCTACAGTATGAGAGAGAAGATTGGGGCAATTTCAGATTTTGGCATAAAAGCGAAAAAGAAAAATGCATGGGGTGGTGATAGTGATAGTAGTTGGTATGTGTAGGTGTGCAGGGGAATCCTGCTGATCACCACTCTTATGTGCTCAGCCAGGAAATAATGGGGAGGTCAAGAAGTATTCTATGTACAGTACCCTTCTTTCTGCCCCACTTATTACTGAAAAAGTCAATGATGAGGCAGGACAAATATGTTAAAATACATCTTAAAACAGTGAAAATGTTTGAAATCAAGGCAACAGGATGTGTATTTCAGGTTATGAGGGAAACATATATTCAGCTTCTACAACTTTGTTCCAAGATTCTGCTTACCGTGCATTTCTACATCGCTGCTTTCTCCACTCTGAAGGAAGTTTCAGTGTTGACCTATGAAGAATTAAGGGTGACTTATAGTTCATAAAGTCCATCAACATCTCAATTTTGTCAACAATGGAAAACTGTTAATTATTCAAGCTACAATCAATCAGAACTCAGATATCCACAATAGAGTTTAAATTAAATCCAATTTCCCCGTTTTCTTTTCCTCACTGACTTACACTCATCCTCTATTATCTAACAGACTGAACTTTAAACTTGTCCCTCCATAACCTTGCCCCATCCTTGCTCAGCTACTCCCTCCATAAATGTCTTCTCACATGTTTCAGTTCTTAAATGCTTGCATTTTTCATCACCTCTTCACTCTGGCACCACACTAAGCAATCCCAATCCTACTCTCCCAATATCCTCAAATCCTTCCACTCCTTTCTGTAACCTTAAGAAAACTCAATTGTTTGTAAAACCTTCCATAATCTCGGAGAAAGCCTCACATTCATTCCTTTTCCCTGTGAAACATCTCAAGATAATAAAAGGAGTTGGTTCTATATCACGAGAAGATGTTGACAGGAACATTAGCACTGGAATTACCTTGGAAAATCAAAGTTTTGGATAAATAATGATTCTCGCAAAACTTTAAAAAAATTTAAATCTTTACTCCTCTAGGATTAATTATACATCATCTTAGTCCTGGGCATTGAGCACCCCCTCACAGTTGATTGAGCAACTCCATCTGCTTAGTGGTACTGAGCCAGAAAGATCAGCAGCTGCAAAACCTAGTTTCTGGTGAACATTGGCTCATCTAGAATGTAACAATACCTCATAACAACTCAAAGCTAGAGAGGAAGATAGGGATCTCATTAAGAGCTCATTAGATAATCGACCAGGATTGGATCCAATGAACAGCTAGCCTTCATTTAGAACTTTGTCACACATTACTGCCAGCAGAACAAGAACCCAAGAATCAAAATAAAAGTTAAAACAAAGAATCAGGACTTTGGCTTGCTGACGTCTTGTGGAGGAAATTCAAAGAATTTCACACAGTCAGCGCATACAAGTCAGCTCCAATATATTACATATATTCCTGTCTTCAGTTCAGGTATTCTATCTTTTCAGACAAAGTCTTTACCTTACTCGGATCTTCAATGCAACTGCATTAAATTTGAAGACAGATGTAAGGTACAGCATATCAGGAAAAAAAAAGACAAAAGACAAATGCTTGTTTAGAAAAATGCATAAATTAAGGTAAATTTATGATCCTCTTACCCACTTCCTTGAAGGGTGAATAATTTGAGTTTCTCCATGGAAGAGCTTTCATTTTGGAGCATGGTCTGTTCAGAAGCACTCAAATGTACAGTTTCTTTCATACAATTGGCCCTCTGCTGGCTAATGACAGGGGATGTCATTTTGGGAGCAGTGTCTGCAAATGCAGAAATCTGCACGCTGTGTGGTGTAACTGTTCTTTGAATAATGTCTGTATCTTCCAGGTTCAGACCATTATGAGATGCAATTGTTCTTGGAATGGTTTTTAAGGACCAGAGCCTACTTTGTTGAGCTCTGTTTCCTGCCCTGTCAACTGAGGCAGATCGTTTTGTTTGTTGTATAGCAGCAGTTTTAACTAGGCCTGGGGTATGCAAGGAGCCTCGAACTAATTTCCCCACAGCTGGTGACGTAGACTTTCTCTTCACATCCTGCTTGGTTTTATATGGCAGCTTCAATGTACAAGATTCTGGTTTCCTGGAAGAGACAGCATGTGCTGCAACCCTCTTCCCAGCAACTCCATCTGCTAAATGTCTTGATAAGTACCTCTCCTTACATACTGATGCTGTCACTTTACCACAAGTATTGTTCATATTGGCACCAGCTAGCTTTGTCTTGCTACCTGACCTCAGTGTCCTTGACAAAACATCCTCTAAAGGTTTATCTCTGTAGCTGGCTGCCTGCAGATGTTTGACAATGCCATATCCTGCATTAGTTGGCACTGTGCTGTCGTCAGAGGTATGTGGTTGGATCTGCTTTATTTCAAACACGCTTTGATGGGTTTGTCGAATTCGTAGAGCTTTGGCCAGAGTTCTATTCAACAACGCCAACTCCTGCAATTCCTCATAACTAGAAGCATGCTCTAGAACAGAAAAACAAAGTGAATTGAGACGAGGATTCAGCTCCCATTCTGCAATTTTAAACTCAGGCTTGTTAATCCACTATATCATTCAATAGACCAGTGATTCTCATGATCTTCTACCCATCACCCATAATGATCCTTAATACTCTGCTTATCACCCCATAGTGGCCCTCAGGACCTCCAGCCATGAGTCCACAGTGGTAAGCACATCATTAACTTGGTTCACTGGGGTGAGATCTGGAGAAAAAAAAAATTAAAATAGGCCACTGCTGATGGGGAAAACTCATTTCATGTATTTTGTGCAATAGAATCAAGAATTTATGATACGTTTCAGAAAGTAAATTGCCCACAGTGATTATTCAAGACGTGCACGTCACAAACAAAGACAGCAATTGTGGAAAAGCTCAGCAAGTCTGGCAGCATCTGTGTTCTTTCCACAGATGCTGCCAGACCTGTTGAGCTTTTCCAGCAATTTCTGTTTTTGTTTCTGATTTACAGCATCTGTGGCCTTTTCCGTTTTTATTTATATATGACATGCACGTGTTAGTGGAACGGGGTAAAAGGAGGATGACGATAAAAGGTTAAAAAAAAAAGCAAATTCCAGTTCTTTAAGAGCAGCTGAATGTTGCTGGGCTGTGTAAAAAACCATGAGATAAGCAGTCCTTAGAACTTCTGAAAAATTGTGGGGGTTAAGAATTATACAATTTTTGTTCCAGAATAGGGCACCATGGACTTACTGGATAATATGGCTGCTCTCTCCTTGGAGAGACACAACTGGTAGTGATTTAACACAAACATCTCAAACGTAGGGCAAGGGTGAGAAGGAGAGTACTTCATGGCCTCAGCCAGTGCAGGAATTAAACTCATATTGTTGAAAGAATCTCTAGAGGAAAGGATCCAATGAAACCAGGGATGAGGTATCTGAATCACATATTGGAAATCCCCTTGGTACAGGCTTATCTACAAAACAAAAAGCTTTTTTTTTGAAAACGAAAAATATTTGAGAACTTCTTTATCATGAGGATATTATTGTTAATTTTGCAGAGGCTATCACCTCGAAAGTCACATTTTAATAAGTGACTGAAAAAGGGACAGTGAGCTTTAGGCAAACTAATTCATGACATCACAATGCAAACAAAATCATGCTTCTAGAGAGAAGCAAGAAAAATAGGAATCATCTGAGATTAGTAAACAGACTGGACACATGCAAATAATCCTCCAGAAACAAAACTCTCAGATTACAGACTGCATTACCAGAGTTTGTAACCAAGTTAGACTTGGTTTGATAGGTGGCTGAAAAAAAGATGAAGGAATGTAGGGACAGAGTGCAGATGTATTTGATTAGAATATTGCTTATGAATAACCATCAATATGGACTGCTTGGGCCAAAGACCTTGTTCATGTGTTGAAATGGAATAAGCTCAAAGACCTGAATGGCCTGTTATTGTGTAGCTCTGTACAAAATAAAACATATGGTACATCAGATGCACAGATCCAAGTTTAAGGAGATTATACAGAAAACTGATACACTTCTTACAACACAAGTAGAGTATGGTGTTTAGTTTATCCACAATATTTACCAAAAGACTTAGTGCTTCTGAAGGGTTTAAGGAAGGACAACAAAGAGGTAGAATTCATGAACTATAAGAATTCTTTAAATTTCTACAAATTGAAGTAAAAGAAAATTCTGTTTAGAAGCAACTAACTAAGGGGAGGCATTGACAAAGCAGAAAAAGGTGGTACATGAACCAGAAGTCAACCTCTTGAGATGAAATTTTCAAGTTTCTAAAATATGAATGCTCTGCTCCTTTGGAAAATTCAGTCAGGCAAACCTGTCCTGCTGGTAGTGGCTCCATTCTTTGCTGGTTTCTCTCTAGCGCTGGGATTCCTGAGAACAGACATCAATAAAGTTTTAATAATAAACATGAGATGCTAGAAAGGAGTTTGCCTTTAATTAAAGGATTGATCTATTTTGGGCACTAATATTCTACTTAAAGTTTAATAACTGTACACATTCCTGAAACAAGATTGCATTGAAATTTGATTCAAACCGAGGTCTAACCACTGCCTGCACAAAAGCTAGACTTAAACAGGGATTGGTCTAAATTTCTCTGTACACTAAATTTAGTGCAAAAAGGGATCAGAGTAAAGCAATGCTTTCCACTCTGACTACATCACGTTCAGTGCCAAAAGTTACATATGGAACAATTGCACTCTTTTGAACTGTGATGTGTGGAACATAAAAATACTTTCACTTAGGGATATGTGTTGAAAAGACCAGTAGCAATGTATTCACGGTGTGCGCAGGTGTGTAACTGTCTGAAACAAGTTCTATAATTGCTGTGGTTCTGTTCGCCGAGCTGGAAGTTTTTGTTGCAAATGTTTCGTCCCCTGTCTAGGTGACATCCTCAGTGCTTGGGAGCCTCCTGTGAAGCGCTTCTGTGGTGTTTCCTCCGGCATTTATAGTCACCTAGACAGGGGACGAAACGTTTGCAACAAAAACTTCCAGCTCGGCGAA
>NC_057730.1:23723008-23728480 GCF_004010195.1 Chiloscyllium plagiosum
GCAGTCCTTGCATGGTATTTTGTACACTACATTAGTTTTGCTCATGCTGGGTATCGGGTCCTTCGTTCTGGTGAGCTGTTGTCTGAGGGTGGCTGTTGGTTTGTGTGCTGTTATAAGTCCTGGTGGTCGCAGTAGTCTGGCTGTCAGTTCAGAAATGTTCTTGATGTATGGTAGCGTGGCTAGTCCTTTGGGATGCGGCATGTCCTCGCCTAAGGGAAAGACAACGGAACGAGGACATGCCGCAACCCAAAGGACTAGCCACACTACCATACTTCAAGAACATCTCTGAACTGACAGCCAGACTACTGCGACCATTAGGACTTATAACAGCACACAAACCAACAGCCACACTCAGACAACAACTCACCAGAACGAAGGACCCGATACCCAGCATGAGCAAAACTAATGTAGTGTACAAAATCCCATGCAAGGACTGCACAAAACACTATATAGGACAAACAGGAAGACAGCTAACGATCCGCATCCACGAACATCAACTAGCCACGAAACGACATGACCAGCTATCCCTAGTAGCCACACACGCAGACGACAAGCAACATGATTTCGACTGGGACAACACTACCATTATAGGGCAAGCCAGTCAAAGAACAGCCAGGGAATTCCTAGAAGCATGGCACTCATCCACAAACTCCATCAACAAACACATCGACCTGGACCCAATATACCGGCCACTACAGCGGACAGCTGAAACTGACAACCGTAAGCGGCAGGGACAGGCCACAATAAATGCCGGAGGAAACACCACAGAAGCGCTCCACAGGAGGCTCCCAAGCACTGAGGATGTCACCTAGACAGGGGACGAAACATTTGCAACAAAAACTTCCAGCTCGGCGAACAGAACCACAGCAATGAGCACCTGAGCTACAAATCTTCTCACAAACTTTGAAGTTCTATAATTAGCAAGATAAGGACAATGGGACGTTAGACATTCTGTGTAATAGAAACAAATTGGGACAGTTATACCAGGGTTTCAGAAGTTTGCGAAAACTCTTTAGCTCATCTTCAAGCTTTCTCTCCTCCTCTGTACACTCCTTAATGGCTTCAACCAATAGTGAGGAAAGCCTGTAAAACATCCAACCGATAGCCAATCACAAAATAATTAAACATTAACATATTGATGTAATGTATTTTTATTCAAGCCTTGGGATAACACAATGTTAAATATAAAATAATCAGGGGACTGTGTTCATATCTGAGAACAGAAGAAATAAGAAAACTAAATTAATTGGTAAGATCATGAACTGATTTCTACTTCAACTGCACTTTCTTTTCTACTCCCCACATTCACAATTCCCTAAGAGTCAAAAATATGTTTCAATACACAATATATTCTAAAAAAGACACAAAGTGAAGAAATTTCTCAATATTTTTAAAACTAAGTGACTGACCCCATATCCTGAAGCTATGCTGCCAGCTTGGGTTAAAAAAAAACTCAATCCCCATCGTTATGCTCCTTCACAATCGTGTACACTTCAATGACATCACCTCACACTCTTTAACCTAATGGAGCACTGCACTGTTACAGAGTCAGTACTAAGAGAGCACCACGCCAGTAGAAAGTCAGTACTGAGGGAGTGCTGCACCTTCAGAGGATCAGTATTGAGGCAGTATTGCTCTGTGGGAAGGCTAGTCATGAAATAAATTAGGGCCCACAGCAAACTATTTAAGTATCTTCAGCACTGTGTAAAATTCTTATGAAAATAGATGATATAGTATTGATAAATAGACAGGGACCATGACAAGGCAGAGATAAAAGTCATAAAAAACTGTATGCCTTGTACTGAGGTCACTACATTCCTGAATTGATGTCAAGGCATTTTCCAGTGCTCTCTTCAACCACTTATTGAAGCAAATTTTAGAATGACCTTAAGCAGGGAGATGGTAAAAGAGGGAGGTAATTGATATAGGGTAGCTTGCCAGTGTCTAGAAATAAAGTATAACAACAAGTGCTTGGAAACAGGAACATACCTCATCAGGTAGCAGTGCTAGTCAGGCAGCTGCCTTCTTTAAATGGGAGATGGACCAGGAATGATGAGGAAAACCAAGGAAAGAGTTACTTGACACTTTAGTCAGAGAACAGGATACCACTAAGATCAACACTCTCCTAGGCCTGATTGCCTTCTAGTATGAGTGAACAGTCTTAACTGGCACAGATTGTAGTTTTTTCCTTTACAGAGACACATAGCACGTAAACGGACCCTTCGGTCTGACTAGTCCATGCCAATCATAATCCCAAATTAAACTAGTCCAACCTGCCTGCGCTTGGCCCACATCACTCCAAACATTTCTTATTAATTTACTTATCTAAATGTGTTTTCAACATTCTACCTATATCCACATCCACCAATTCATCTGGAAGTTCATGCTACACATGAACCACACTCTTTAAAAAAAATTATTTCTCGTCTTTTTCAAATCTTTCTCCTCTCACTTTAAAAATATGCCCCTAGTCTTGAATTCCCCCATCCTAGGGTAAAGACACCTGCCATTCACTTTATCTCTACCCCTCATGATTTTATAAATTTCTAACGTCACCCCTCAACCTCTTATGCTCCAGTGAAAAAAGTCTCAGCTTATTTAGCCTCTCCTTATAACACAAATCATCCATTCCTGTTAACATTCTGGCAAATCTCTTCTGAACCCTCTTCAGCTTAATAATACCCTTCCTAAAACAGAGAGAGACCAGAACTGGATACAGTACTCCAGATGAAGCCTCACCAACATCCTGTACAACCTCAAAATAACAGCCCAACTTCCTACACTCAAAAGGTCTGAGCAATAAAGGCATGCATCTTAAATGCATTCTTGTATGTGATGCAAACTTCAAAGAATTATGTGCTTGAACCCTTAGGTTTCTGTTCTACAACACTACCCAAGGCCCTACTTTTATAAGTCCTGCCCTTGATTGCCTTACCAAAATGCAATACCTCACATTTATCGAAATTAAACTCCATCTGCGACTCTTCAGTCCATTGGCCCAACTGATTATGATCGCTTTCTGCAAATTCCTTAATCTCACGTAAATCACTTATATAAATGACAAACAAAAGTGGACCCTGTACAGATCCCTGTGGAACACCGCCGGTAACAAGCCCCCAATCCAAAAAACAATCCATCACTTTGTGTATATTTAGCTAAAATATCTAAACTGCTGCTGAATAAACTCAAAAATTACTTACATATGGTCAATTGTCTAACTTAGGTACTGTCCATAATTTCAGAATCGGACCACCTTATATTTGGTCTCTACTTTTCTTACATTCTTCTCCCCACCCCAAGAGGTGAGTAATGCCGGAATCCAAATATATCGCTCCACAGATGTTGGCACCTGTTGAGTTTCTCCAGCGTTCTATTTTTTTTTCTGTTCTGCTTATTGTCCTAGACAATAACTTTCCTCAAAACACCGTTACTCAACATGTTGCCTGGTCAATAACAAATTGTTTTTGTGCTGTGTTGCCGGGTTCAAATTAATTATCGCGTTCCTTAAATTATAATACTTCAAAAATATTTCTGTTTGTGAAACACTTTGAAGCATCCTGAGGATCAAACACACCATAAAAGTATAACAGCGAGCATGACCTCATGCATTTTGCAAAACTACAGTGCATAACAAATGTACCTTCTTGCCTGAGGAGCCGGTAACATTGCCCACAACTAGGCCGTTTGCTCTGGTTCAGAATACCGCCCCTTCCCGCCTTGCTTGGCGCAAGCGCGGGTCATCGCAACCGTTGCTAAGCAACAAGGCGCGGCCCTCCAGCAATTACCACAAGATGGCACCAGAACCGAGGACTGATCCTTAAGGAAAGAGGCAGGAAGACAACATTTCAAAGAAATATCCTTTTGGGGACAATTAAGCAGGAAGCAGTCCTTAAAAGGACAGGTGAGGAGAGATTATTAAACGGCTGAGAGGCCGTGACCAAACCGCTCATATCATGGGGAGGGGGTAGAGTTCTGGCTGCTTACAAACACCTGGCTTTTCTCATACACTTACATGAGTTCTTCTTTCGTGTTGTATTACATCTTTATTGAAAATCACACGACACCGGGTTATAGTCCAACAGGTTTATTTGAAACCGCAAGCTTTCAGGGGCTCCGCTCCTTCCTCAGGCAACTAATGAGAGAATTCATTGGACACAGAATTTGTAAATAAAGGATCAAATGGTTATACAACTTATACGAATGTATTTAACAAATATGGATGGCTCTTAAGTCTTTAATCAGTTAAAATTAGGTGCAGGTTTCTATCGATTAACATGTAAATCCTAGACTTTCTTTCAAATCGCTGCTCCAAGATAACTTCAGATTTTATCAGAATGAAAGTGACACTCCAGTCAGATAATGTATTTTAGGTGTGAGGCAATGTTGCATGTCAGTTTGTATGTGTCAGACTGGTTTTACTTCCTAAGTAGGAACCAAACCAAATTCCTTCGACTGAATTGAGAAGGAACTTCTTCACACAGAGGGGTTGTGAATCTATGGAATTCCCTGCCCAGTGAAATGATTGAGGCTTCCTCAGTAAATGTTTTTAAAGCTAAGACAGATAATTATTTTGAATAGTAAAGGAATGAAGGGTTATGGTGAGAGGGCAGGTAAGTGGATCTGAGGCCACGAAAAGATCAGTCATGATCTTATTGAATGGTGAAGCAGGCTCAAAGGTCATTGGCCTACTCTTGCTCCGAGTTCTTACATTCAGCAAACATACCCAGAACAACTGCAAAGTAGAAATTTATAAAATGCCACATTGACTGACTGTCTACATATCATGTGCTTTTTGAACAAAATAGAATGTATCTGCAAATATAAATCTGCATTTGCAGATTCACCCAATAGATTTATGTGTTGAGAGTGTGTGTGTGAATGCACGTGCACTTGAGAGAGTGTGCATGAGTGTGAGGAACTATGTGCCTACGAGAGGGTTTGAGTGCAAGTGTCTGTGTAGGATAGACGGTGTGTGTGTTTGTGTGCGAGTGTATAATGTGGTGAGGTCACCAGTAGTGTAACATGAACCCAAGCTCCTGGCTGAGGCCATCCTCAAGGGTACCTTTCATAGCTATCAGCCTCTATTCAGCAACTCTGCATTGTTGGTCTGCTGTGGGGCTATACCAGTCTGTATGATGCGAAGGCGACCGACAGCACGGCCTCCCAGTCGTTCCTGTCCTCTATCACGGAGGTCTTAGACGACAGAACACGAGAGAGGCTGGACCAGCCGCTATCTCTGGACGAGCTGACCAAGGCCATCGAGTCCTTCGAAAAGACTAAAACTCCCGGAAGCGACGGCTTACCGGTCGAGCTCTATTCCGCTCTGTGGGACTTGATTGGCCAGGACCTGCTGGAGGTGTATGTCAGTATGCTTCGGGCAAGTACCATGAGTGAATCCATGAGGAAAGGCAGCATCACTCTCATCTGCAAGCAGAAGGGGGAGAGGGAGGAAATCAGAAATTGGAGACCAAT
>NC_057730.1:23729603-23730946 GCF_004010195.1 Chiloscyllium plagiosum
CACCGCACGCTGCCCTCGAAGCGGCTGCGGGGGGGACGAGGCTGTCACACACCTCCTTCTGGAATGTGCCTATGCAGAGGAAATCTGGAGAGGAATGCAGTGGTGTTTGTCGAGGTTCATCCCGAGCAGCGCCGTGACGAGGGACTCCGTGCTCTACGGCCTGTTCCCCGGGACGCACACCGCGACGAACATCAACTGTGCCTGGAGGATCATCAACTCAGTGAAGGACGCTCTCTGGGCAGTCCGAAACCTGTTGATCTTCCAGCTGAAGGAGTTGACCTCGAATGAATGTTGCAGACTGGCACATTCCAAGGTCCAGGACTATGTGTTGAGGGATGCGCTGAAGCTTGGGGTAGCTGCCGCCAAGGCGCGGTGGGGAAAGACCACCGTGTAACATCTGCCTGCCTAAAGAAGAACAGGGGGCCCGTGCAGTCATTTGGGCACTGCTGACGCCCCAGCTAAAACTGTAATCAAACAGACCTGTAAATAGGAATGATTACTCTGTTTTCTTGTAAATGTAAATGGAATGTTTGCATATGTATTGCATGTCCAACTGTATGGACCATTAAAGTATTTTATGAATAAAGTATATTTTTGAAAAAAAAAGTCTGCTGTGGGGCTTCATGAGGCGGGCCACATGTACAAGGCCTGCCCAAGACGAGGGGCCGCCACCTATGCACAGATGGCTGGAGGTGGCAACATGAGCCATAGACTGCCTAAGACCAGCAAGGTATCACAAAACAGCATGGGAACGGTGTCTGGAGGCACCCAGAAGGAAGGACAGGCTGTAGCGGACCAGACAGTGGGGGGATGCAGCAGCCGATCCAAGCTCCTTCAAGACAGATGGAGGAAATGGCAGAGGAGGGATCAAAGGAGGCAGAGGATTGGATTACTGTCAAAAGCAGGAAGAGGAAATCTCTGAAGGGCCCCAAAGCCACCCAGCAAAGGGGAAAGCGACACCTACACGACGAGGATATAGGCAGCTCTTCCAACGGTGAGGATGGGCACAAGGAGGGTCGTCACCAGAGGAAGAGACAGACGCCGCAGGGAAAAAGGAGGGCAGCACCGCCCAAGCAGGAAAAGACAATCCCTCTGAGGGGATGGGTAAAGGCCTCCCCCCACCCGGTGAGAACCAAGAGGTACCCACCGGCCCACAGCTCCAGGTAACTGGGAGCAGCGGTCCTGTGACAGCCCTGCTGTCAGATGGAGAACTGGACCATGCAGAGCCTGGGCCCGACCCGAAGACACCAGAGCGGGGAAATGGCTCCAGCGTAGAGCCGGACAGCTACCTCAGCCCTGGGATGGTCCAGCAGTTTGCCGTCACCACAGGGATGCACACAGCT
>NC_057730.1:23731039-23760477 GCF_004010195.1 Chiloscyllium plagiosum
GGCGGGTGCCTCCTCGTCACCGACGTCATGTACAGGAATGCTCCCCTGAGACTGATTAATGTGTACGCCCCAGTGGGTAAGAGCGAACGGTTGGCCGTCCTGCAGCAGCTTCCACTGTTGCTGGCTACATCCAGGCCGGTCATTCCGGCCGGAGACTTCAACTGTATCATACAGATGGACGATATGGCGGGGGGAACAGTAAACTGGACGTCACGTCCAGAGCCCTGATGTACATTGTAAAAGATGCCAAGCTGCACAACGTCTTCAGCACCCCTGCAGGCGGAGCGCAACGTACACCTGGTCACGGGCTGACGGGTCTATCCGCTCAAGGATAGATTACCTGTTTGTGTCCCGAACGCTCTCGGTCAGATCCAACGAGGGAAAAGATAGGAGCGTATCAGCAAAGTGAGGCAGAAACTGGGCAGATGAAAGCTACGGTTGCTCTCCATCGCGGGAAAAAACCTGGTCATCAGGTGTGAGGCACTGTCATTGCTGTTATACGTGGCACAGGTCTGGCCTATTCCCAGAACCTGTGCCGCTGCAGTCACCCGGACCATCTTCCATTTTATATGGAGATCAAAGATGGACCGGGTCCGAAGGGACTTGATGTATAAAGATCTGGGCAACGGGGGAAAAAACACACCTAATGCCACCCTCACCCTGATGGCCATCTTTGTGTGTGGCTACATCAAGCTGTGCGTGGATCCCTAGTACGCAAACACCACGTACTGAGGTTCTACCTGTCCCTGTTGTTGCGAATGATGGGCCTGGCCTCGCTGCCGCGGAACGCTCCGAGTAGTTGGACCGTTCCGTATCACCTGTCCTTTGTGGAGAAGTTTATGAAGAAAAACACTTTTGACCACAAGTCGATCAGGAAGTGGTCGGCACATAGTATCCTTGAGACCCTTCGGGAAAAGGAGAGGGCGGATCCTATCGAGTGGTTCCCTGAGCAGACTGTCAAAGCCATTTGGCAGAATGCCTCATCGCCAGAACTTTCCAACAAGCACCAAGACATGGCATGGCTGGTGATGAGAAGGGCTCTGCCTGTGAGATCCTTTATGCACACCCGGACTCTCAGCCGCACCGCACGCTGCCCTCGAAGCGGCTGCGGGTGTGGACGAGACTTTCACACACCTCCTTCTGGAATGTGCCTATGCAGAGGAAGTCTGGAGAGGAATGCAGTGGTGTTTGTCGAGGTTCATCCTGAGCAGCGCTGTGACGAGGGACTCCGTGCTCTACGGCCTGTTCCCCGGGACGCACACCGCGACGAACATCAACTGTGCCTGGAGGATCATCAACTCTCTAGGCGGTCCGAAACCTGTTGATCTTCCAGCTGAAGGAGTTGACCCTGACTGGCACATTCCAAGGTCCAGGACTACGTGTTGAGGGACGTGCTGAAGCTTGGGGCAGCTGCCGCCAAGGCGCGGTGGGGAAAGACCACGTGTAACATCTCCTGCCTAAGAAAAACAGGGGGCCCACCCAGTCATTTGGGCTCCGCTGACACCTTAGCAGAAGAGCTGGATAGTAAATATACAGACTTGTATATAGGAAAAATAAATTTTGGTGTTTGTATGTAAAGTAATGTAATGTGTGCACAAGAATGGCATGACCAATTGTAAAGAGATCCAAATAATTTTATGAATAAAGTTTATTTTTGATATTAAAAAAACAGTTGTGTGTCCCAAAGTCCACCTTGGAGGACGTTTACCCAAAGTTCAGCATTCAAAGATATTCAGCCTTGGAAATGTTCCCCCACTGGAAGGGGGCACCTGAAGGTGTTGAAGGATGCCGTCGTTAGGACGAGATATGATGCTCATCTCATTGATTGCCAATTCTGATGTGCCACAGCGTAAAACTGTAATGATCTCCGCAGAAGACAAACAGAAGATACCACCAAAAGGATACCCTTTGATGTCCAGTACTTCTTAGGAGCAGAGGGACTACGCCATGTTCTTTACAGCCTGCAATACATTATATCGATGACGATGAGCACCTCGCCAAGATCCCTATACCTCCACTTCTCATCTTCAAGTAATCGCCAAACCTTAAACAGACCATTATTCACAGCAAACTATCCAGCCTTCAGGACAACATCGACCACAACACCATACAATCTTGTCATGAAAACCAGTGCAAGACTTATCAAAGCATAGATATGGATACTACCATTACATGTGGGGACACCATGTGCATGGCAAGCACTCATGACTTGGCCAAAGTTATCTATCTCATCCACTGCAAGCAAGGATGCTCTGAGGCCTGGTATGTTGGGGAAACCAAACAGCTGCCACAACAATGGATGAATGGACATCGCGCAACAGTTACCTGATAGGGATGTTCCCTCCCAGTGAGGGAACACTTCAGCGGTCACGGACATTCAGTCTCAGATCTTCGGGTAACCAGCCTCCAAGGCGGACTTCAGAATATGCAATAACTCAGAGCTGCCGGACAGAGGCTAATAGCCATGTTCGGTACCCATGAGGATGGTCTCAAATGGAATCTTGGGTTCATGTCACACTACAGGTGTTTGTATAAGTTATATGACCCTTTGATCTTTTACTTATAAATTCTGTATCCAATGTATTCTACCTCCTGAGGAAGGAACAGAGGCTCTGAAAGCTTGTAGTTTCAAATAAACTTGTTGGACTATAACCTGGTGTGATTTTTGACTTTTTCCACCCCAGTCCAACATCAGCACCTCTGCATCTTTATTGAAGGCATTCTTTTTTTTCCCCAGCTCAAATTCTTTGGAAATAATAGTGGATTCATGGCTCCAAGCCAAACCTGAAAACCACATTTTGCAGGTCACAGGCATACCTGGCTTCTGCTGGGGAATACCAAGAACTTTATGGTAGCACAGCTGTTAAATTCTTCTTGTGTATCACTCCTGCCCTGGTTGACCATAGTGCCTGCCACAAATTTAAAATTCTCAAACTTGCTTTTTAAACTCCTAATCTGTCCTTCTCTATAACTTATTGTAGAACTACACTCCCTTTCTCCAAACTCTGCCTTCACGTATTCCACTCCTTCACTGATTCAATACATTATTTTTAAGAACAAGTTACAATTTTCCATGGAAGTGGGTGAGGATGAATGTTGAAATTCTAGCCTCTGAGTGATTTCAGCATAAATAGCTGCTTATCTCGATTTTACAGAAATTGTCAGTGGGAGAGGAAAGCAATGAAAGATTAGAAATGCAAAAAAGAGGGAGTGCAGCAAAACTGTGCCAAATTCATGGCTGTAAATTACAATGTTACTAACCCATGGATAACTTTCTGGCAAGTAACCTGGGGAGGAGGGAATATACAAAGAGTTCATCAGAAAATTAGCCAGGGTTTCATTCATCAATTGACTCCCCTCCTTGAAAGTTTTGTGTGAACAGGTTCAGAGCTCTGTGTGAAAAATTATATCCTGCCCTGTGCCTGAGTCTTTTATATTTTGTACCATACATAATATAGTTTCTCATGCTTGAACCCTCAGCAGTTGTATACAGCTTGATTCTATCTATCCTGTTCCATTCTTTCATAATTGGAAACATGTTTATGATTGTGCTCCATAACCTACATTTTTCAAAGAAAAATAATGATTTTTCATTCATCTTTCTTTAAAATATAATTTTAAAAGGTGGCATTCAGATGAACCTGTGTCATATCCTTACTAAAGCCTCAATATCCTCCCTTTTGTGATGTATTTTCTCTAAAGTTTTATTCTGGTGGTAACTTGAAAAGTGTACATATTACAGGGGAGGTACTGCTGGACATCTTAAACATATAAAAGTGGATAAATCCACAGGACCAGATCAGGTGTACCCTAGAACTTTGTGGGAAGCTACGGAAGTGATTGGTGGGCCCCTTACTGAGGTATTTATATCATTGATAGCCACAAGTGAAGTGCTGGAAGACTCGAGGTTGGCTAATGTGGTTCCATCATTTCAGAAAGGTGGTAAGGAAAAGTCAGAGAACTAAAGACTGTTGAGCCTGACATCAGTGGCGGGCAAGTTGTTGGACGGGATTCTGAGGAACAGGATTTACATATATTTGGAAAGGCAAGGACTAATTAGGGATAGTCAGCATGGTTTTGTGCAAAGGAAATCATGTCTCGCTAACTTGATTGAATTTTTTGAAGTAACAGAGAAGATTGATGAAGGCAGAACAGTGGACGTTGTCTGCATGTACTTCAGCAAGGCATTTGACGAGGTTCTGCATGGTGGACTGGTTAACAAGGTTAGAATTATCCATTTGGATACAAAATTGGCTAGATGGTCGGAGACAGATGGTAGTGGTAGAGGGTTGCTTTTTGGACTGTAGGCCTGTGACCAGTTGGTGTGTCACAGGGATTGATGGTGGATGCACTGCTTTTAGTCGTTTATATAAATGATTTGAATGTGAATATAGGAGTTATGGTTAGTAAATTTGTAGATGACATCAAAATTGGTGGTGTAGTAAATTTGAAGATGGGCTGAGGAGTGGCAAATAGATAAATGTGAAATGTTACATTTTGGTGGGGCAAATCAGGTAGAGTCTTGGGGAGTGTTCCTGAACAAAGGGACCTTGCAATTCAGGTTCATAGTTCCTTGAAAATGGAGTTGCAGGTAGACAGGGTAGTGACGAACACTTTTGGTATGCTTACCTTTATTGGTCAGTGCCTTGAGTTTAGGAGTTGGGAGGTCATGTTGCATCAGTTCAGACACTTTTTGAATACTGCATTCAATTCTGGTCTCCTTGCTATCAGAAAGATGTTGTTAAACTTGAAAAGGTTCGGCAAAGATTTAGAAGAATGTTGCCAGGATGAGATGGTTTGAGCTACAGGGAGAGGCTGAAGAGGTAGGGGCTATTTTCTCTGGAATGTTGGAGGCTGAGGGGTGACCTTATAGAAGTTTATAAAATCATGAGGGGCACGGATAAGGTGAATAGTCAAGATCTTTTCCCCAGGGTAGGAGTGTTCAAAACTAGAGGGCATAGGATTATGGTGAGAGGGGAAAGATTTAAAAGGGACCTGAGAGGTAACTTTTTCATATAGAGGGTAGTGCGTCGATGGAATGAACTGCCAGTGGAAATGGTGCAGGCCAGTACAATTATAGCATTTAGAAATGGGTATATGAATAGCAAAGGTTTGGAGGGTTATGGACCAAATGCTGGCCAATAGGATTAGATGAATTTAGATATTCTGGTTGGCATGGAGGAGTTGGACTGAATGGTCTGTTTCAGTGCTGCACATCTCTATGACTCTATATGGCCCTTCATTATCTGTTGGTTTTTAAATTTCATATCACTTTGTCATAAAGCCTAACATTCCAGAAGTTTTCTTTAAAAAAAAGATTATCAACTTGAAGTACTGATATCAGCAATGTCCCAAGGAACCTGGCCCTCAAAGCCTCCTGCTGTCCCAGGATGATCAGTGTCAGTACATTAAAAACCTAAGTGTAGAGCAAGTTTTACTCTGTATCTAACCTGTACTGCACTTGGCCTGGGAGTGCTCTAAAACACTATTCTGTATCTAACCCTATGTTGAACCTGATCAGAGGATGCTAGTTGCTGACACCTAGTTGTCAGAATGAAAGATGTCTCCTTCTGCAATACCAGTATCTTTCCTTCAAAGAGCAAGAATTTTAACAAAAACATTGTTTTCAAAATAGTTGAAAACAAATAATGTCAAAGCAACATTTAAACACAAACATCTGGTATTTTTTGCTGGGAAACACAGCTTGTGATAGTCCTTTATTCCCAAAGCACCGTTGAGCAGAATATTTGATTCGCTTATGCTTTCTCTTGATAGATGAGCCAAAATGCATAAATAGCTTTTTAAAGCTTTCCAAGTACAGCATCAGTTTCATTAATATTACATTTGCCTGAGATGGCAGACGAAGCTTCAGTTTAATGCCTCATCCTAAAGACAACAACTGTAAAAAGTATACCTATTCCTCAGTGTCAGCCTGGGTTCCATGCTGAAGTCTTGGAATAGGCTCCTTCAGTGGATAAGAATGATATTGACATTTCTGCCATAATGATCAAAAACTAATCTTTCCCAGTTAATTATTGATTTCATTTTTCTTTTTTGTAAAGCGGTTAAGTACTGAGTTTATATGCAGAGAGATATTGCTACAGAAAAGTCAAATACAAATCAGAAAAGTCAAATATAAATGAACTTAATTAATCACATGGTTTCGATCTTGTCAACAAACAACAAAGGAACTACCTCACCCCATTTAAAGTAGATTTACAATGATGTTGCTAGAATTGGAGGGTATGAGCTGCAGAGAGGTGCTGATGAGGCTGGGGATTGTTTCCCTGGAATGTTGGAGGCTGAGGGGTGACCTAAAACAGGTTTATAAAATCAAATAGGGCGTGGTTAGGTTGAATAGCAAAGGTCTTTTCCCCAATGTTGGGGAGTCTAAACTAGAGGGCATAGGTTTGAGAGAGGAAAGATTTAAAAGGGACCTGAATGCAGCTTTTACATGCAGAGGGTCATGCATGTGTGGAATGAACTATCAGAGCAGGTGGTGGAAGAAATACAATCAGAACATTTAAAAGGCATCTGGATGGGTACATGAATAAAAAGATTATAGGGATATGAGCCAAATGCTGACATATGGGACTAGATTAATTTAGAATATCCAGTCAGCATGTATGTGTTGGACTGAAGAGTCCGTTTCTGTGCTGTACATTCTTTATAACTCTATATGGCCCTTCATCATCTGTTGGTTTTTATATTTCATATCACTTTGTGATAAAGCCATTCCTGTAGTTTTCTTTAAAAAAATGTTTGCTACCTTGAAGCACTGATTTCAACAACGCCTGAGGAACATGGCCCTCGAAGCCTCCTGCTGTCCAGGGATTATCAGTGCCAGTACATCTGCATGTGTGAAGCTTAGAAACACTGACATACACAAAATGATAGTAGGGATTGTATATAGATCCCAAAACTGTAATGGTAATGTTGTGGAAGGCAGTAATCAGGAAATTAGAGATGTAAGAAATAAAGGTGCAGTTGTAATTATGAGTGACTTTAACCTGCATATAGGTTGGGCAAATCAAGTCAGTAACAATACCACAGAGAAGGAATTCTTTGTCGTTTTCTGGATCAATATGTTGAGGAGCAAGCCATCCTAAATTGGGTATTGTGTAATGAGAAAGGAATAGTCAGCAAGCTAGCGATGTGAGGGCCCTTAGGGAAGAGTGAACATAATATGACTGAATTTCCCAGTAAGATGGAGAGGGATGTAGTTGATTCTGAAGCTAGGCCCCGAATCTAAATAAAGGAAACTACAGTACTATGAGTTGTGAGCTGGCTATGATAAGTTAGAGAATGTTACTTAAAGGAGTGATGGTGGATAGGCAATTGCAACATTTGATGAGTGCATGGAGAACCTGCAACAATTGTTCATCCCTGACTGGCAGAAAAACAAAATGGGAAAGGTGGCCCAACCATGGCAGCAAAGAAAAGTAGTGATAGTATTAGATCCAAGGAAGGGGCATACAAATTAGTGAAAATAAGCAGCAGAACTGAGCACTGGAAGCAGGTTAGATTTCAGCAAAGGAGAACAAAGGGATTGATTGAAAGGGGGAAAATAGAGCATGAGCATAAGCTTGTGGAGAACATACAAACTGACTGTAAAAGCTTCTGTAGTAATGTAAAGAGAAAAAGATTAGTGAAGACAAATGTAACTTTTTTACAGTTAAAAACAATGCCCACAAACTCTTCAAATCCTTCCTGTATTTAGACTTTTATTATCTTTAGTTTTGTTGAAAGTTGCCATATGTCTTGATGAAACTGTTCGTGGGTCACTGATCTGCTATTTGCTCAGCTGTAACTCAACAGTCACTTCAAAATGTTAGATTGGGGATTGGAGACATTGTGAGCTTAAATGCTTTACAACAGGCAAAACCCTTGGGATCTGCAGTTCTGTGTTTCTAAATAGTGAACAACAGCTTGTTCTAATAAATTATTTGGTCCAGCTGTTTTACATTACTCCATTGTACAATCTTAAATCATGCAACTGATTCTCCGGGACTATAGATTGACTTGATCTCTTGGGCCCCTGTGTTCCTTTTTCCCTCAACAAGCAAAGCAAGCATTATACATGTTGCTCTGAATTAAGTGAACTTACTGAGCTACCAAGCACTACTGCAGCCACTGAAAGAATTTTTTTTTCTAGGACAAATTATATTTCCAGAAAAAGATTATTTTCTGATCAATCCATGGTGTCAATAGAATAAATAAGAGAATATCAGCAATAACTTGCATTTATGTAAGTTCTTTAAAATTGCAAACTGTTGCCAGGTGTTGCACAGACACAAGAAGAATGATACTCTAAAAGTGCAGCTTTAGCATTTGGTGAATTGAGTCATCTTGTTTAACATTCCCAGACAGCAGTGCAGAATGTCTGAAAGAAAGTGGTATTGAGACTCAATTACTATTCTGCAACAGATTTGGTCACTCTCTGCAACACTCTGAGGACAGAAGAGCAGGTGCAAAGTATGTCATTTCCAATCAGAAAATTGGCAATACACATCAAGCACCACATACCAGCTATAGTTTTATAATAATTTACGTACAGAGAACTTCAATGAAACAGACTATTAGGCCCAATTGGTCTACACCAAAATTTGCTCCCCATGCTTCACCAGACTGGATGGAGTGTACAATAGGTCAGCATCACTGTGAAACAGACTGGGAGAGCACACCTACATAAGCACTGAGATGGTAGATAAAACCAGAGGCAGAGAGCCCTTTCAACCTATTTCCACCTGTCAGAGCTGAAGCAAGACTTCATTGGAA
The DNA here is from genome assembly GCF_004010195.1 of Chiloscyllium plagiosum. Classification (NCBI taxonomy): domain Eukaryota; kingdom Metazoa; phylum Chordata; class Chondrichthyes; order Orectolobiformes; family Hemiscylliidae; genus Chiloscyllium; species Chiloscyllium plagiosum. The sequence goes on from NC_057730.1 coordinate 23,739,818, forward strand.
AAAAAAAGGTAGATGTGGTGAGTATTCCTTCCAATGTCCCTTTTGATTGGCCAAGTTGTTTAAATGAGGAAATCCTCTTTTAAAATATTTAAGATATGAATTAAATAACTAAATTGAATAGAGATGACTGGGCAGACAACATGCTTCAGCCGTAATATGTGGGAGCTGCTGGATACCTGTGTGATCCACAGTGACCACATCTGCAGCAAGTCTTGGCTGCTCAAGGAACTTTGACTCATAGGTTATGAAAATTCAATTGATGGTAATCTTTTAGATTAGATTAGATTAGATTACATTACATGTGGAAACAGGCCCTTCGGCCCAACAAGTCCATACCGACCCGCCGAAGCGAAACCCACCCATACCCCTACATTTACCCCTTACCTAACACTACGGGCAATTCAGTATGGCCAATTCACCTGACCCTGCATATCTTTGGACTGTGGGAGGAAACCGAAGCACCCGGAGGAAACCCACGCAGACACGGGGAGAACGTGCAAACTCCACACAGTCAGTCGCCTGAGGCGGGAATTGAACCCGGGTCTCTGGCGCTGTGAGGCAGCAGTGCTAACCACTGTGCCACCGTGCCGCCCACCATATCTTATTGTGTCATACGAGATTCTGATGTGGTCTTAATAAGGGAGATGTTGAGAAGATACTTCCACTAGTGTGGAATCTCGAACTAGGAAACATATTTATAGATTAAGGGAACACTCATTTAAAACTGAAGTGCAAAGGAATTTTTTAGTTGGTAGTGACTGTCTGAAATTCTCTACACCAGAGAATTGTGATGGTGAGGTCACTGAAAATATTTATATTCTTAGAAATATCAAGGAGTGAAGGGCTATGAGGAGCTGACCTGAAAAGGGAGTCGAGGCTTAGGGCAATGATTTTGTAGAATGGTGGGGCAAGATTGAAAGGCTGATTGGCCTGCTGCTATTTTTATGTTCTTAAATTAACCTCCTGTTATCCTACTTAATCCACAGCTGACCAGAACCTCTCGCTAACTTTGAACGTGTATACTATTTCCCTTCTTAGCCCATTTTGTTCTTGTGGTAAAGTCTGGTGTCAATTTCCATCATGGCGTCATCTTTATGAATTCATTTATATCCTGTTCATGACTTTGACATTCTCCTTAAAGTAAGGCACCCAAATATAAACACAATTTAGGCTTTACATTCGTTTTGATCTTTTGGGTGGTGCTCTAATTATGAAATAACCCAGGATCCTCACTTGCTGCAATACTACAGGTACATGTGTGAATGATGTTTTTACAGGACAAAAACAAAATACTGTGAATGGTGAAAATGTGAAATTTAAGAAGAAAGTTCTATAAATGATTAGTCGGTCTGGCAGCATTTATAGATAGTTAATGTTTCATGCCAATGAAAAGGTCTGGGAATGGTTAAAGATATAAGATGTTTCAAGCAAGTACATACGCAGGAAATGTTGCAGGGGCAAGGGACTAAGGGGGTAAAAGGGATTTTATGATAGCTGGAAGGTCATGAGAGACTAAACAACATTTATAAAGTAACAACAGATAATACATTGTCAGGTTTAAAACAAACGTTGTGACTTCAATACTCTAGAACGGGTGTAAATAGGGAAAAGTCGAACCATAAATAGCATCTGTTCAAAAAAGAAGAAAAAGTTTTTAGTCTGAATCGAACTCAATATTGAATCAGGAAGATGTTGAAATGCTTGCTAAATGTTTCCAGCTATTTCTGTGTTTAGTTTTTAGTAGACGTTGGGTGATGTTAAATACACAATAGCACTTAGAGTTAGCAGACCTGGGGAACGGAAATGAACGGAGGTGTAATGGGGGAGTCATTTTGAGATTTGATTTATACAACTAGTGTTTACTGTATGGGGTACTTTGAACTCTGGGCCTCGATGGACACATTGTTTACCTAAAATTGACAGTCTCCCTCAGACTGATGTAGTTAAAAATTCTTGTGTTACTGTGGAGAAAGACATGAAGACTTGGGAACTTGGGGAAGTTATTGGCCATATCTTGAGGACAGACCATATCACAGCAGAGGAGGTATTGGATATATTAGAATGTATGAAGGTGGATAAATCTCACGGTCTGACCAGATATATCCAAAAACACTGCAAGAGGCTAGAGAAGAAATTGCAGGAGCCCTGGCTGATATTTTTGCATCATCATTAGCCACGGGTGAGGTCTTGAAGGACTGGAGAGTAGCGAATGTTGTGACAATATTCAAGAAGGGCTGCAAAGAAAAACCTGGGAATTATAGACCAATAAGGTTAACATCTGTGGTAGGTAAGTTACTTGAGAAGATTCTGCAGAATAAGATATACATGCATTTGGAAAGACAGGGTTTGATTAGGAATAGTCAGCATTGCTTTGTGCATGGAAGATCATGCCTCACAAATTTGTCAGAATTCTTTGATTGAAATGACCAGAAAGGTTGACGAGGGTAGGATAGTAGACATAGTCTATATGGATTTCAGAAAGGCCTTTGATAAGGTTCCACATGGTCGGCTGCTCTGGAAGGTTAAATTGTGTGGAATCCAGGGCAAGCTGGCAAATTGGATATGATGGTAGGAAGCAAAGGGTAATAGTGGAAGGGGGCTTGTCAGGGGCCCATTGCTGTTTGTTATCTATATTAATGATTTGGATGAGAGTGTACAAGGCATGATTAATAAGTTTGCAGATGACACGAAATATGTGATATCGTGGACAGTGAGGAAGGTTATCATAAATTGCAGCAGCAGCTTAATCAGCTGGGGAAGTGGGCTGCGAAATGGCAAGTGAAGTTTAATATAGATAAATGTGAGGTCTTGCATTTTGGAAGTCAAATAAAGAAGGGAGTTTCTTCGTGAATGGTATGGCCTTAAGGAGTGTAGTAGAACAGAGGGATCTTGGAGTTCAGGCACATGGTTCTCTGAAAGTGGAGTCACAGATAGACAGGGCAGTGAAGAAGGCTTTCGGCACACTGGCCTTCATCAGTCAGGGCATTGAGTACAGAAGTTGGGAAGTAATGTTGCAGTTATACAGGATGTTGGTGAGGCCACACTTGAAGTATTGTGTTCAGTTTTGGTCATCTTGCTATAGGAAGGATGTTATTAAACTGGAAAGAGTGTGAAGAAATTTATGAGGATGTTGCTAGGACTAAAGGGTCTTAGTTATATGGAGAGGTTGGACAAGCTAGGATTTTTTTTCTTTAGAGCCTAGGAGACTAAGGGGGGATCTTAGATCATGAGAGGCATGCACTCAGTTTTTTTGTCAGGGTTGGGGAATCAAGGGCTAAAGGGTATCAGTTTAAGGTTAGAGGGGAAAGAATAGAGTCATATAAAGATGTACAGCACGGAAACAAACCCTTCGGTCCAACTCGTCCATGCTGACCAGATATCCTAACCTAATCTAGTCCCATTTGCCAGCACTTGGCCCATATTGGTCTGAACACTTCCTGTTAATATACCCATCCAGATGCCTTTTAAATGTTGTAATTGTACCAGCCTCCACATTTCTTCTGGCAGCTCATCCCATACATGCACCAGCCCCCTGCATGACATAGTTGCCCCATAGGTCCCTTTTAAATTTTTCCCCTCTCACCCTAAACCCTCTAGCTCTAGACCCCGCCCTCCACCCCAGGGAAAAGACTTTGTCTATTTACCCTATCTATGTCCCTCATGAATTTATAAACCTCTATAAGGTCACTCCTCAGCCTCTGACGCTCCAGGGAAAACAACCCTGACCCATTCAACCTCACTCTGTCGCTTAAATCCTCCAACTCTGGCAACATCCTGCAACGTTGTTACACAGAAGGTGGTACGGGTATGGAATGAGCTGCCAGCGGAAGTGGTTGAAGCAGGTACCTTATCACCATTTAAAAGGCATTTATACAAATACTGGATAGGAAAGGTTAAGAAGGATATGGGCCAAGTGCAGGAAAATGGGGTTAGAGTGGATGGACATTTTGGTCGACGTGAACCAGTCTGGGCCAAAGGGCCTGTCTCCGTGCTGTCGGACTTTACGATTCTATGAGTATGATGAAAGGAAGAAACAGCATCCGCCGTTGATCTCAGTTATAGTCCAAAAGTTGTATTAATCACATCTGAACTGACAAAGGAGAGCAACGGTTGTTGGGCGGCACGGTGGCACAGTGGTTAGCACTGCTCCTTCACAGCGCTAGAGACCTGGGTTCAATTCCCGTCTCAGGTGACTCTCTGTGTGGAGTTTGCACATTCTCCGGGTGCTCCGGTTTCCTCCCACAGTCCAAAAACGTGCAGGTTAGGTGAATTGGCCAAGTTAAATTGCCCGTAGTGTTAGGTGAAGTGATAAATGTAGGGCAATGGTTCGCGCTTCGGCGGGTCAGTGTGGACTTGTTGGGCCGAAGGGCCTGTTTCCACACTAAGCAATCTAATCTAAAACATACTTCTTCAGTGGGTTTTGGGGAGGGAAAACCTCGAAAAAGAGGAATGGTAATTAAATTTGTACAATAGTGCCTTGGATTTGTAACAAATTTCCACAGTTGTCTCAACGGTTAGCTTCGAAACCTCCGTTGTGTTCTGCAGCCAACTCCGAGTTACGGTTCTGAAGAGTATTTGGACACAACACTTTCTGTTTCTCTATCCACTGATGCTGCCATATCTGCTAAGTTTATTCAGCACTTTCTGATTTTATTTCAGATCTCCCGCATCCGCCGTATTTTGATTTTATCCGAGTTACAAATGTAGGTCGAGATTATAAAGGGTTGTTGTCTTTGAAAAGGCGTCAGGGTTGAAACTGAAGTAATTTCTGATTTGCTGCCTCCTCTCTCTCTCTATTGCTTCAGTGCTGCCGGTTCCCAGGTCACCGTGCCCAGGCTGGGAAGGGGCCAGCGTCTCGCGTCACCGGCTCCACTTCAGGAGGAAATGGTTCACTTTCCCTTTTCTTAGACCCGTGGGCTGGAACAGGATCCTCCCCTCTCTGCCATTCTATCAGAATCCGGACAAAGAGTTGTTGTTCAATGAATCCCAGCGTGTCCCGTTCTGTTTCCTGTTGTCTGCGAGTTCGCTGTTCATATCACTTGCAGCTGACTTGAGGGGGCGGCTTTGTTACATTTGCTTGAGTTTTTGCTCTTCCGAAAACCTCTGCAAGTGTGAGTTTGAGTTCCGTATGGTCGATAGCTTGCCTTCTAGAGTGAGACGGGATAGCACATTGAAAGAAACGAACCCACCGCCCTGCAATTTAATCGAGAAATAGAGCGCAGGACTCAGAATTTGATCAAAGGTAAGAATCACACAGGAGCTCCATCATTCGGAATTTGTCATCATTTTGTATGTGCCCTGAAGAAGGCGCATTTTGTTCTCCGGTATCCCCATTCGAGGCCAGTTTTATAACACAGATCCTCTCTCAGGGAGTGCATATTTTGTTTTACGACATGTTTAATTATCAGCATGTCGGGTCCGAACCACATTACCGAGCCTCCCTACGCAGACTATCCATATTCTCGTCTTGAGCTCACTCAAAACAACAATCAGTGTTGAAATGTCACTTGGAAACTTAATGCTGCAGGTATCAAATCTCCTGGAACTCATGCCCCCAAGTCACACTTCCATAGAGAAACCGATGGATGCTTTATGTAAATGTAACTTTAAGTTTTGCTCCTCAGTTTCTGTCACCGAGAAAATATATTTGCCAGACAATGCACGGACTAAACTCGTGGTTGCTGGGTGTACTACGCTGCTTAATTTCCAGACTTAATTTTTCCTTCATATGTTTCGTTTCTTAAACTTGTGATTCAATTTCTTAAAAAATGACTTCCTCATATTTTAACCTGGATATTGAACAATTGGATGGGGGAAATCACAGGCGAGTACAACCTTTCCATTTCCCTTCACCTTATGATACACAATTTGCAGCAAGTGTCACTGATCTGGGCGGAGTTCCATTCCTCCCCAATGATACTGAGGCTGAATAAAACACCCATACCAGGCAACAGGGGTTATTTTCTCAGACTCAGGTACGCGAAGCGGATGCATTTGGGCGCTGATCTGACACAACGTGTCCCTTCGAGTTGAGCAGTAAAACAAAACTCGACAACCGTCCGGCTCCAAATATACATGGGGTTAATTTCATTTATAATCATGCTGTGGAGAACACGTCTTGTGATTTGGTGTTCGAACCTCAATCATTGGTCTGTTCGCCTGTTTGTGTTGGAAACTCTGGAGTGTGCACATTAAGATGTGACTACTGCCCCCAAGTTATTAGCTCTAATTTGTTTAACACCATGTGGGTCAGTAGTGGAAGATTTACTGGAGGTAATTTTAACTTTGAATGATGGTAATAAAATTGGGGATATCGAATTATTCACCTGCTTTGCACCGTGTAGAATTTCCTCTCTATTCAATTTTTATTTTTTTCTACCTGTGGCAGCAAATTTACTCGCCAGCCCTCGCTTGGTTTGGACGTATTGATCAGTCCCAATTCACAGAATTACAGAAGTGTTAAGGCGCGGAAGGGGGTTATACTTCTTGACATGTCAGTACGGGCTCTTCGAATAAGCATGATTAATTCATGTATATTATTTTCGATGCAAATATTTGTCTGATGCCCCCTTGAGTGTCGCAATCGAACCTGCCTCCACCGACATTCCTCGGCAATTAATTCCATACCCTGACTTATTGAGTGAGAAAGGTTTTTTCATAACACATTCGCTCATTTTATAAACCACTTTAAATCTATGCTGCCACATTCTTCCTTTTAAAAGCCGGAATAGCTTATCTCTACCTACTTTATCCAGCCTGCTCGTTATTTTGAAAATCTCTATCCAATCTCCTTTTAGCCTTCTCTCCCAGGAGAACAATGGCAAGTCCTCAATCTACCCTCATAACTGAAATCTCTCATTCTTGGATCCATTCTTATAAATCGTTTCTGCGTTCTTTCCAATGAGTTCCAATTCTCAGAGGAAGTCCCGACACTAGGGGAACAGCCAAGTCATGTGATCACGTGGTTCGATGGCAGGACATTCTCTGCTTTATTACATTTGCAGCTAATTCATATTTGGCAATTTGACCAATAATCTATTATGGGTAAGAAAATTCAGATGGGCCAAAGGAAGAGACCTTGTTTAAAGGACAGTCACCAATATTCATTTAAGGCCGTACATACCTGGTAACTATTAGAAGGGAAGCTGAGTGGGAACTACTTGAGTTAGAAGAAAGCTGACTGGAGAATTTAGTGACATCTCCCTGGAGGTGCTCCTTCAAATATCAAGGAAATAGGGGATGTATTGTGCTGGACCAGTGTGTCTTCTACTTAGACACTTCAGGACTCACAACTCCCGAGTGGAAGAAATACATCCTCAGTGTGAAAAGGGTCTGCAAAAACTTTAGTTATATTAGTAAAGTGGGCAAACATTTATCAATGGAGTATAGTGTGGAAAATATGAACCTGTTCACTTTGATAGTAATAATAGAAAAGTAGTATTATTTAAATTGAGAAAGCTTGCAGAACATGGTGGTACAAAGGGATTTGGCTATACTGGTGTATGAGCCACAAAATAAGGTTGTATGCAGGGGCAAGAAGTGATTTCAGAGAAGTTTACTTGACTCATTCCTGAACTGAAGGGCTTATCTTATGAAGAAATGTTGAACAATTTGGGCTTTTACCCACTGGAGTTTGGAAGAACTAGAGGAGATCTTTTTGAAATATATGATAGGGTGAAAACCAGAGGATTTTTCCTTCTATGGGGGAGACTAGAACTAAGAGGAACAGATTAAGAAGATAAAGAGTAAGCTAAGGAGAGGTTTTTTTCTGAGGACCATTAGCATGTGTGTCTCTTTCCAGAGAGTATTGCAGGCTGAATCATTTTAATTATTCAAGGCAAAGTTATATATCTTTTTGATAGACAAGAGACTCAAGGGTTATAGGGGGAAGACAAGAATGTGCAGTCACTACCACAGTTAGTCCAGCCATGATCTAGTAGCCTACTCCTGCTCTGAAGTTGCATGCTTCTGTGGACAAGTGGAAACAGTCAGCATGTTTCATCAGAAAGATGTAGCTGGAGGTAGCTGAGGAAGTCAGCAGCTATAAAATGATAATATGAATATGGGTATAATGCTGAAAGGGGCTGAAAAATGTAGTATGGCTTGGAAAGGTGAATGGCATTCTTAATAGCAAATAGCATGATTTTATGTCCTAAATGGCATATGTGAGATATAAGGCAAAGTAATTGATTCAGTTTTGGGAGTGACCAGGGACCAAGATCTGCAGTGAGATGCAGAGTTGACTCACAATGGAGGTCCAAAGTTGATATCAGCACTGCTGGTCATAAATGGTGGCTTTCAGCAGGACAATTATGGTACATTGCTGGATATGCAAAGTGGCACAGACTGACCAGCATGGCTGGGCAATGAGACAAAAATAGTATGTGTTTCCAAGAGAAGCATTTCAGGATGCAATGGAGTAGAGCAGAATTGGAGGTGGTGTGACATTTATATATGGACTAGTGCTGATGAAAGAGGAGGCAGCAGGAAAGCCTGTCACTGCAGATGAAGTGAGTGCGGTGTTCATGAAGAGTGAATAACACAATTGCTGTTAGCAGCAAACTTTCTGATGAGTACTAACTGTGGTGCCCTTGTGGGCCTAACTGAACACAAAATCTCCAGATCAATGAGAGACAATAGGCGTTGGTTCCAAGTGCAGCTTGTTAACATCACTCTTGTCTCTCCCACAGGACAAAAGCTGATGAGAGATTGATGTATCCAGGATCATATAAGACAACAGAGGAGGGGTTGTCATCTGACGATAAAACATCACATCAGCCTAGTGCATCCTCCACCAGCACACACATACTGACATTGACATGTGGTTAGAATGGGTGGCAGTAGATGGGTGAACATGGCATAGATGTGTGTGAACAGTGAATGGAGATTTTTTTTTATTTCAAATATATACTTTATTCATAAAATACTTTACGCAAACATCACTGAAGCCTGGGAGAACCTTTTTTTATTTCAAAAATATATTTTATTCATAAAATACTTTACACAAACATCACTGAAGCCTGGGAGAACCTTTTTTTTATTTCAAAAATATACTTTATTCATAAAATACTTTACACAAACATCACTGAAGCCTGGGAGAACCTTTTTTTATTTCAAAAATATACTTTATTCATAAAATACTTTACACAAACATCACTGAAGCCTGGGGAAATGGAGATGACGAGACCTGTGCCCACTCCCCATCGGCTGCTGTGTTTTGTGCAGATACTGAACCTTGGTGGCAGATGCTTGGGCAGCAGCATGTGTTCCCAGAGGCTATACACTTCTATATGCAGATTAAGGTGCTCTGTCCATGTAGTTTTCTCCATTTAGAAATGCAAACATGGAATGCCAGACACATTATGCCATCTAATGGATTTAACAGGTGCAAGCTGACCTTTAAGTAAATCTTAAATCACTGTGTTTATTGGGTATGCAAATGAGCCCTGTCAGCTGAATCTGTTACGTCCAGTCACTCCAAATAAGCAGGGAATGGTGAGTTGGCTTTGAAAAGTTCAAGGAATGGCTTTCTGAAGCCTTTGGTATTGATGCTAAATTCATGATGCCTTTGAAGTGACACAACTTATGCATGAAGCCACAGTGATATTGGTGGATCCTGCCCAAACGCATGAGTACTTGAATATGCCAGACCTCTCTAGGACTAAGCTATCTACTGTGCTGGAGTAGAAATGGCAGAAGACTATCTTCACGTCAGTTGGAGGCAATGATAAAGCACAATGTAGGAACACCCAGAAACACTTGTGTAAATTCATCTAGTATAACTTAGGGTTGTAATGGGTGATACATTTTTTGCTGAATGCTAAACATTATATATGTGTGTAGAAAACTTAAAGCTCTTATAATGAATTTTTTAATAGTGTGGCTATTCATTTCTGTACTAATATGCTGTTATTAGATGATAAACTCTTGATATGAAGACCTTGAAAAGATGTGTACAAAATGAAGGCAACAGTGAATATAGTCTTTGGACTGATATAGTAATGGACCACTGAAATGCTGAGGCTGTTTGGCAGAAGAAACAGGAGCAGGAATTGCCCAATAGCCCATCAACTCTGTTCCACTATTCAATAAAATCCTGGATGTCCTTGGCCTCAAATTCTTTACCCACCTCTTAATACTTGGCTTTTCTGTAATCTAAAAATCTGTAATTCCAAGCTATTAATAAATTTAATGTCTCTGGGGTCTTACAATCACTTACAGCAGAAAAAGAGGCTTTTCAGCTGAACAGGACAATGATGTCTCTCTGGAGACAATCCAGTCAATTAGCCTGGCAATGTTATTTTCTTCAGGTGTCTATTTGATTTCCTTTTGAAATCATTAATCTTCCTTCCTTCAACTATCCTTGTGTGCAGCGAGTTCTGGGTCATTATCCTTTGTGTGAAAATGTTTTCTCACATTCCCTCTGCATCTTTTGTTCAAAGCCCAAAATCTGTGTGCCGAGTCCTTGCACTATCAACTTGTCCAGCATATCCAAACTCTTTCAGATCTCCCCTCAGTCTCCTTTGCTTGAAGGAGAGCAGGTAATGAGCAAGTTAGACAAAGGAGAGCCTAGTGGATGTAATCTATTTGGATTTCCAGAAGGTCTTTGACAAGGTGCCGCATAGAAGGCTGATAAATAAGGTAAGAGACTATGTTGTTAGGGGCAAGGTACTGGCATGGATAGAGGATTGGCTAACTGGAAGAAGGCGGAGAGTGGGCATAGAAGAGTCTTTTTCAGGATGGCAGCCAGTGACTAGTGGATGTCCACAAGAATTAATGTTGGGACCACAAGTATTCACATTAAACATTAATGATTTGGATGAAGAAACTGAGAGCATTGTTGCTAGGTTTGCAGATGAACAAAGATACATGGAGAGTAAGGTGTAAATGAGGAGGCTTCAGAAGGACTTGGACAAGCTAGGAGAGTGTGCAAAGAAGTGGCAGGTGGAACAGAATGTGGCAAAGTGTGAGGTTATGCATTTTGGTAGGAAGAATAGAGGCTTGAACTGTTTTCAAAATGGAGAAAGGTTTTGGAAATCTGAAACACAAAGGGACTTCAGAGTCTTAGTTCAGAATGCTCTTAAGATTAACATGCAGGTAGGAAGGCAAATGCTATGTTAGCATTCTTTTTAAGAAGGCTAGAATACAACAGCAGAAATGTACTTCTGAGGCTGTATAAGGCTCTGTTTAGCCTGCTTTTGGAATATTGTGAGCAGTTGTGGGTCTCATATCTAAGAAAGGATGTGTTGGAATTGGAAAGAGTCCAGAGGAGTTTTACAAGAATAATCCTGAAGGGGTTGAAGGACTTTTCATATGAGAAATGGTTGAGAACTCTGGGTTTGTATTTGATGGAGTTTAGAAAGATGCAGTGGATCTGATTGGATCTAACATAATATTGAGGCACCTGGATAGAGAGGACTTGAAAAGATGTTTTCATTCGCAGGAGGATCAGAGGGCACTGTCTGGGTGTAAATGGGCTTAGCCTTTAGAACTGAGATAAGGAGGAATTCCTTCAGCCAGAGGGTGGTTAATCTGTGGAACTCATTGATGCAGAAGGCTTTGGAGGCCAAGTCATTTATTTAACATACACTTATTTAATGTTGTATTTAAGGCAGAGATAGATAGGTCTTGATTATAAGAGGATCAAGGGTTATGGGGAAAAGGCAGAAGAATGGGTTTGAGAAACATATTAGTCATGATCAAATCATGGACTTGATGGGCAAAATGGCCCAATTCTGCTCCTATATTTTTTTTCAACTTAAATGCTGTCTTTATTAAAACAGAATTTAAAAGGTTAGCGTTGATACAAAAATACAAGGCTGGTCACAAATCCAAATGCAAGCATATTTTCTGCTTAAACTGGAAATACCTCTCAAATTATGCTCATGCAAAAATGCACCTTTACAGCACGAGTACCAATTCTGCATCAGTACCAATTCTACAAGCAAGACACGTTCCTTTGCATTAAAAAAAGGCATAATCCCACAGAAAGGTACAACAATGCAATTTTCTGAAGTATCGGAACCCAATGTTTTAAATATGTTCAATATTTGAAGACAAAGCCGCGTTGCCCCTGTCCTCTTTATTGGCCATCGTCCTCCCCCCCCCCCCCCCCGCCGCCACAGCCGAGTCCGCTGCCGCCTGATAACCAATTCTGCTCCTATATCTTGGTATATGGTCTCCAACCTAACCTTGTAGCTAAAAGCTCCTTTATTTGGAACAATTCTTGTAACTCTTCTCTTCACCCTTTTGAGACGTTTTACTTTCTAAAGTATAGTGACCAATTCTATAGTTGTGGCCTAAAATCCCTGCTTTTGTATCCAATGCCTTTGTTTATGAAGCTCATAATTCATTATAGTTTTCTATCTATTCTTGCACTATGGTTATGGACAATCGCCCCTACCCCCCAACCCTAGTTCCCTTGTCAGTGCATACTCTTAAGAATTTTGAAAATAAGTCAAACTTACCGCTCCATATCCTACAATGTATCTCCTTGCACTTCTCAGTATTAAACTCTGTTTATAACTTATCTGCCCATTCTACCTAAGACTTGCTGCTATTTTTGTAACTCCCCTACTATTTGCAACTCTTCCAAGTTTGGTATCATAGGCAAATTTTTAAATTTCACTCTATTTTTGAATATCAAATAATTTATGTGTGTATGTGTGTGTGCATGTATGTGTGTCAAAAGGCTCTATTCTCAACTTCTAGTACCTTGTTTAAACTATTAATCGTAATTAATAATCAAGACATTCTATGTGCTAATAATATTTTTGATTAATTTAGTTATATTTAATGGTGAATAGATTTTACATTTTACAGTTCTTAATTTGAATGTCCTTGATTTGAGAAAAAAGAAATGCTCACCAACTAATCATATACAACTTTTCACTGATTTCAATTTACATGATGTTGGTTGACTGTGAACCACAAACTCCCTTACTCCAATCTGCTAATTTACTCACTTGCTATTCTCACTGGGCTCTCACCTTCTGGCCTGCTCTTTTACCCAGCCACTGGTTTCACTGTACTTCTGCTCCCTGACTTTCTCTTGAATTATTTGGCTATAAATTTGTCAGCTATCTTAACTAGGGCATTTGTTTAACCAGGATGGTTAGGTTTGTTGAGCCCTGGGCCCTGGAGGGGGTCTACTAAGTTAATACGGGTATATATACAATGCTCCCGTTCCTCCGTTTGGGAGCTTTGAGCCGAGCATAGCTGTTCTGTATGCTGTGGTTTTTTTTTTGTTTTTATTTTGCTTTTCTTTCTTTTTTGATCTATTAATTTACCTATTTATTGGAGTTGCTTTGCACAGTATTAGGGTTTGCTTTAAATTATAGGGTAGGTTAGTAGTTAGTAGACAGTAGTTGTATTGTAATTTATGTTTTTTTGTTATGCTAATATTTGGTATTGATTGTATTTTTCAATAATTTTATATATTTGTAAAGTTAAAAAAATTTGTTAATAAACATATTTACAAAACAAAAGGATAATCCAAAGAGATTCTACAAAGGATAACTAGAGAGAAGGTAGGGCCTCTTAAAGATCAAGGAGGTCATCTTTGTGTTGAACCCCAGGCGATGGGAGAGGTAATAAATGAATAAGTTGCACCAGTTATCTACTGTGGAAAAAGAAATGGAGTCTAGAAAATGCAGAGAGATTCACTTTGATGTTTTAAAAACAGTTCACATTACAGAAGAGGACGTTTGGGAGGTCTTAGGGAACATAAAGGTGGATAAATCTCCGGGATCTGATCTAATGTATCCCAGGATGGGTGAGAAGTAAGGGAGGAAATTGCGAGACCCCTTGCAGAAATATTTGCATAATCTATAACTATGGATGAGATACCTGATGACCGAAGGGTGACTAATGTTGTGCCTTTGTTTAAGAAAGGTCATAAGAAGAAACCAGGGAACTACAGACCTGTGAGTCTGACTTTGGTTGTAGATAAATTGTTGGAGGTGTTTATAAAAGATAGGATTTATGGACATTTATAGAGGCAAAAATTGATTAGGGATAGTCAGCATGATTTTGTGTGAAGAAAATTGTGTCTCACAAACTTGATTAAATTTTTGAGGAAGTTATCAAAATGATTGATGATGGCAGAGCAGTGGACGATGTTCATTTGGATTTTAGTAAAGCCTTTGACACGGTTCTGCATGATAGACTAATTAATAAAATTAGGTCACATGGGATTCAGGGTGAGTTTGCCAGTTGGATACATAACTGGCTTAAGGCAGGAGACGGAGAGTGGTGGTGGATAGTTGCTTTTTGAACTCAAGGCCAGTCACCAGGGCTGTTCCACAGGGATTGGTTCTGGGTCCTCTTTTGTTTGTCATTTATAAAAATGATTTGGATGGGAATATAGAAAACATGGTTGGTAAGTTTGTAGACAACACCAAAATTGGTGCTATAGTAGACTGTGAAGAAGGTTTTCTAGGATTGCAAGGGGATCTTGATCAAAAAGGGCAATTGGCTGAAAAATGGCAGATAGAGTTCAATCTGGATGAATGTGAACTATTGCCTTTTGGTACAACAAACAAGGATAGGGCTTATACAATTAATGGTAAAGCCATGGTTCGTGTTGTAGAGCAGAGAGGCTTAGGGATACACTTACAAATTCTTTGAAGTTTGCAACTCATATAGACAGGGTGGTTAAAAATGTGTTTGGCACACTTGCCTTCATTGCTCAATCCTTTGAGTATAGGAGTTTGGAAATCATGTTGAGGTTGTACGGGCCTCTTCTGGAATACTGTGTCCAGTTCTGGTCACCCAGTCATAGGACTGATATAATCAAGCTGGAGAGGGTTCAGAAGAGATTTTCCAGGATGTTGCCAGGTATAGAAGGTTTGAGCTATAAAGGAAGGCTGGTTAGGCTGGGACTTCTTTCACTGTGGTGTAGGAGGTTGAAAGGCGCCCTGATAGAAGTTTACAAAATGATGAGAGGTATGGATAGAGTTAATGGTGAATTTCTTTTCCCTAGGTTGGGGGATTACAGGACTAGGGGGCATATTTTTAAGGTAAGTGGGGAGAGATTTAAATAAGACAATAGGGCGGTTCACTTGCAGAATTAACTTCCTGAGTAAGTGGTAGATGCGGGAACAATTACAATGTTTATAAGACATTTGAATAAGTTCATGGAGGGAATTGGGCCAGGAGCAGGCAGTTGGGACTAATTTAGTTTGGGATTATGTTTCGCATTGATTGATTGGACCAAAGGGTCTGTTTCCGTGCTGTATGACTTTATGACTGGAGCACTGCTAACGTTATCTCATTATTTTAAAAAAAAGGGTGGACGGGATAAACCAGGAAATTATTGGTCAGTCAGTCTAACCTTGCAGGTGGGGAAGTTATTCGAAAGAATTTTGAGGAACAGAATATATCTGTACTTGGAGAGACATGGATAGTAAGCATGAGTTTGTAAGGAGAAGGAGAAAGTGAGGTCTGCAGATGCTGGAGATCAAGGTTGAAACTTTATTGCTGGAACAGCACAGCAGGTCAGGCAGCATCCAGGGAACAGGAGATTCGACGTTTCGGGCACACTCTCTGCTCATTCCTGAAGAAGGGCCTGTGCCCGAAACGTCGAATCTCCTGTTCCCTGGATGCTGCCTGACCTGCTGTGCTGTTCCAGCAATAAAGTTTCAACTTTGTAAGGAGAAGGTCATGTTTGACAAATTTGATTTAATTTTTTTTAAGGAACTGAATGAATGAGGATAGTGTATTTGATGTAGTCAATATTGAATTTATTTAGGCTTTTTATAAGTTTTCCCTATGACAGACTGGTCAAGGAATTATGAACTCATGGATCCAAGACAAAGTGGTATGTTGGATACAAAATTGGCTGAGAGGCAGAAAGTAGAGGGTGATACAGAGGGATGGTTCTATGAATGGAAGTCTGCTTCTCATAGGATTTTGCAAGATTAAGTATTGGGACCTTTGTTGTTTGTGTTACATGTTAATTATTTGGACTTAAATGTAGGGGTGTATGATTAAAAAGTTTGTAAATGACACAAACTTGTCCGGGTGGTAAAGAATGAGGATGACAGCTGTAAAGTGTAGGAGAATACCAGTGAACTGGTCAGCTGAGAAGAGCAATAGCAAATGGAATTCAACCAGAAAAGTGAGGTAATGCACTTGGGGAGAGTTAACAATATGAATGTAGGACCCTGGAAAGCCCTGAAGATTAGGAGAGAACTTGGTGAGCATATCCACAGATTCTTGAAGGTAGCAGGGCAGGTAGAGAAGTTGGTTAGAGACATGTGGGATGCTTGCCGTTATTAGTTGAGACACAGAATCCCTGAGGATCAAGGAGGTTATGCTGAAAGTGTGTAAAATGCAGGTTAGACCACAAATGGAATGCTCCCATGTAGTTTTGGTCACCATATTATAGGAATAAAGAGTTCTGATGAACAGTCGCCAGTCTTGAAATGTTGACTCTGCTTTCTTCCCACAGATGCTGCCAGACCTGCTGAATTTTGCCAGTAATTTCCATTTTTATTTTAGATTTCCAGTCTCCACAATTCTTTGATTTATTTAAGATCTTGATAGTCTTGAAAGGGTTAAAATGGAGAGGATGTTTCCTCTTCTGGGAAACTCGGACATTTGAGGTCATTGCTTACAAATCAGAGACTGTTCATATCTCTGGGGGTCATGCTTCTTTCTGAAAAGGAGATGGAAGAAGAGTCCTTGAATATTTTTATAGTAGATAGATTCGTGTTAAGCATGGTGAAAGATTAACAGGGGTACACAGGAATGTGAATTTGAGATAATGATCTTATTGAATGGTGGAGCAGACTCAAGGGCCTGAATAGCCTATTCTTGCTCCTAATTTAAATGTAAAACAGGGCTGATACTGCAGTGCTACTGAGAGAGTGCTGCATTCAATGACGTGCAATCTTCAAGGATTAAATCAGTGCCTTGATTGTCCTTTTTTTAATATATAGGGTGGCATGGTGCTCAGTGGTTAGCACTGCTGCCTCAAAGCGCCAGGGACCCAGGTTTGAATCCACCCTTTGGTGACTGTCTGTCCTGTCTGTGTGGAGTTTGCACATTCTCCCTGTGTCTGCATGTGTTTGCTCCGGGTGCTCCGGTTTCCTCCCACAGTCCAAAGATGGCGATGCTAAATTGCCCATAGTGTCCATGGTTGTGCAGACTCGGTGGATTAGCTGTGGAAAATGCAGGGTTACAGGGATAGGTGGTGGGATGCTCTTCGGAGGGTTGGTGTAGACTCAATGGGCCATATAGCCTGTTTCCACAATGCAGGGATTCTCTGAACCTCAAGCCTGCTCTGCCAGTCAATATGATCATGGCTGATCCTCTATCTCAATATCATATTCCCCTTTAAAATTGGAAAAAATCTCTCTTCTAAATATTTTCAGCATTTGGCACCCACATCTTCTGTGGTACAGAATTCCACATGTTCTCTATCCTTTGAGTGAAAAGTATTTTTCCTTTTCTCAGTCCTAAATCTTGTATCCTTGTATTCTGAGACTGTGTTCTTTGGTTCTGGACTTCCCAGTTGGGGGAAATTCCTCCCTGCATCTAACCTCTCCAGTTCTGTCAGTATTTTAAATGCTTCAATCATTTCTTTCTATACAATAGTGATTATACAGGCCCAGTCATCCATTCCCTCCTCATTGGATAGTCCTGTATCCCCAGTTTCAGCTTAGTGTACCTTCGCTGCACTCTCCATATGGCAAGTCTACGTAGAGCAATCAAAACTGCATGTAATATTCCAGGTGTGATCTCCATGTGTGAAAACTGCAGTAAGGCCTTGTTTAACTGAACTTAAATCTTCTTTTAATGAAAGCCAATGCTGTCTGTTCTGCTATAACCTGTGTTTCTTTAATGCAAATTAATTATAACACGATTGAAGAATTTAGACCATTATTTGTAGAACACAAACTTTCCTTACCTGTATTGGCTATAATGCAATTCCAGTCTCATTGGTTTAAATGGTGCTGCTATTACATCATTTTCTTATAACACGGGATTGTGCAGGAATAGAACTATTGCATTACAACAGAACAGACTGTATATCATTTGCTTTCCTACATTTATGTGATGTTAGCAATGCTGGCTGAATTAGGATTTATTATCCATCCCTACTTGCCCTTTGAAGAGGATAGTGAGCTGCCTTCTTGAACTGCTGCAGTCCAGTTGGTGTAGCTACACCCATAATGCCATTAGGAAGGGAGTTCCTGACCAAGCAAAACTGAAGGAATGACACTATATTTCCAAGTCTGGATGTTGAGTGGTTTTGAGGAGAACTTGCAGATGTTGATGTGTATCCCATTAAGGGCAGCATGGTAGCTCAGTGGTTAGCAGTGCTGCTTCTCAGCGCCAGAGATCTTGGTTCGATTCCCACCTTGGGTGACTGTCTGTCTGGAGTTTGCACATTCTCCCCGTATCTGCATGGATTTCCTCCCACAATCCAAAGATGTGCAGGCCAGGTGAATTAGCCATGCTAAATTGCCCATAGTGTTAGGTGCATTAGTCAGGGGTAAAATGTCGGGGAATGGGTCTGGGTGGACTTGTTGGGCAGAAGGGCCTGTTTTCATTCTGTAGGGAATCTAATCTAATCTCATGTATCTGCTGCCCTTGTACTTCAAGTGGACATGGGTTTGAAAGAAAGGTTGGTGAATTTCTGTAGTACATCTTATAGTTTGGACACACTGATGCTACTGAACATTGGTGGTAGAGGGTCTGAATGTTTGTAGATGTGGTGCCAATCAAGCAGGCTGCTTGGTCCTGGATGGTATCAAGCTTCTTGAATGTTGCACTGCTCCAAAGATTCTCTGGCCATCCAAAATGTGGTAATGGAAAAGCACAGCCGGTGAGGCAGCATCCGAGGAACAGGAGAGTTGACATTTTGAGCAAAAACTTTTCCTCCGGAGTGTGGAGGTAGCCCAAGGGGGCTGAGAATAAATGGGAGGGAGAGGGGGAGGGCTGTAGGGAAGGTAGCTGGGAATGTGATAAATAGATGGAAGTGGGAAGTGATGGTGATAGGTCAGAGTGGCGAATGAAGCGGACAAGTAGGACAGTTCAAAAGGGTCGTGCCGAGTTGGAGGGTTGAATCTATATTAAGCATGGGGGAGGGGAGAGGAGGAAACTGGTGAAACCAACATTGATCCCATGTGGTTGGAGAGTCCCAAGGTGGGATCAATGTTGATTTCACCAGTTTCCTCATCTCTCCTCCCCATCTTATCCCAGATCCAACCCTCCAACTCAGCACCCCACTCTTGAGCTGTCCATCTTCCTCTTGGACATATCACCATCACACACCTTCCCCCACCTCCATCTACCTATCGCTTTCCCAGCTACCTTCCTCCCAGCCCCAACCCCCTCTTATTTATCTCTCAGCCCCCTTGTGTCTCACCCACATTCCTGATGAACAGCTTATGCTCAAAATGTCAACTTGCCTGCTCCCCGGATGCTGCTTGACCGGCTATGCTTTTCCAGCACCACACTTTTCGACACTGATCTCCAACATCTGCAGTCCTCACTTTCTCCATCAGGCTATCTAGGCCATTATAATGAAGTAACACAGACTGGAGTTGTATGTAAGTGTTATGCAGATTAGCAATGCTCCAATGGAACTGACTAGAAAATTGAATTTTATGATGGGCAATTCTTGCATGTCTAGAATCCTCCAAAAGAGTACATTAATGTCAGACCCTACCCCATGACCCAATCAGTTTCCTTTCCTTGGCCACACCACCCCCCCCACCAGCTAGAGCCCCTTCGCTGGACCCAACATCACCCTACCTTGCCAGAATTACTCCCTCCACCTCTACCCTCCTCTCAGGATGTACCAGCACTCCCTCCTGAATCCTGATCTGCCATTATCCCTCATGACCAAACTTGAAAATCACCCTAGCTGAACCAACAGTCCATCTTGCCCACCTGACCCACTCCACATGCAACCATCCCTTGAGTTTGACAATTTGGATCTGAACACCTTTCCCTTCCACATGCTGGACCTAACACTACCCCTCTGTCTTCAACCCTGCCTTGCCGGACCGACCCTAAGCATTCGTTCACTCATCTAGCACCTGGCATAGTACTGCCCTTACCCAGTTGGTACCATACTTACTGGCACAACACATTCTTTACCTCTCTTGCACCCTAACCCCACACTGAGGTTAAGCATGACTTTTCACAGGAACTGCCAAAATAGCTGGCAGTGCTGCCAGAATTTAAATCACAAAAATTGTCGTCGATGTGAATACTGAGTCACAAATAAGTAGAATGGATGGCTTTGAGGTATGTAGAGAAGAGGTGTTGGAAATCCTGGAAAAGGTGAAAATAGATAAGTCCCCTGGGCCTGATGGCATTTATCCTAGGATTCTCTGGGAAGCAAGGGAGGAGATTGCAGAGCCATTGGCCTTGATTTTTATGTCCTCTTTGTCTACAGGAGTAGTCCCAGAAGACTGGAGGATAGCAAATGTGGTTCCCTTGTTCAAAAAGGGGAGTAGGGATAACCCTAGTAACTATAGGCCGGTGAGTCTCACTTCTGTTGTGGGCAAAGTCTTAGAGAGAATTGTAAGGGATAGGATTTATGAACATCTGGATAGGAATAATGTGATCAAGGATAGTCAGCATGGTTTTGTGAAGGGCAAGTCGTGCCTCACAAACCTTATTGAATTCTTTGAAAAGAT
>NC_057730.1:23760743-23823146 GCF_004010195.1 Chiloscyllium plagiosum
TGAAAGTTGCCACCCAGGTTAATAGTGCGGTGAGGAAGGCATATGGCGTACTGGCTTTTATTGGTAGAGGGATTGAGTTCCGGAGTCCTGGGGTCATGTTGCAGTTGTATAAGACTCTGGTGCGGCCGCATCTGGAATATTGTGTGCAGTTTTGGTCGCCATACTATAGGAAGGATGTGGAGGCACTGGAACGGGTGCAGAGGAGGTTTACCAGGATGTTGCCTGGTATGGAAGGAAGATCGTATGAGGAAAGACTGAGACACTTGGGGCTGTTTTCATTAGAGAAAAGAAGGTTTAGGGGTGACTTGATTGAGGTGTACAAGATGATTAGGGGGTTAGATAGGGTTGACAGTGTGAACCTTTTCCCGTGTATGGAGTCGGGTATTACAAGGGGGCATAGCTTTAAATTTAGGGGGGGTAGATATAGGACTGAAGTTAGGGGTAGGTTCTTCACTCAGCGAGTCGTAAGTTCATGGAATGCCCTGCCAGTAGCAGTGGTGGACTCTCCCTCTTTATGGGCATTTAAGCGGGCATTGGATAGGTATATGGAGGATAGTGGGTTAGTATAGGTTAGGTGGGCTTGGATCGGCGCAACATCGAGGGCCAAAGGGCCTGTACTGCGCTGTATTCTTCTATGTTCTATGTTCTAAAACATGGCACATTGCAGTTAAAAAAAAAGCATGGTTTCCATGTGGGTTCTCATTACTGTTGGATTTGTGGATTCCTGGATAGGTTTGTAGCAGGAAGCCTTTGAACAAGAATCTCCATTGCAGAAAACATCTAAAGACAAATGGATAAATTCAAATCCAAACAGGGTGGGAACTTTTGGGCCGATTTTCGCATTCGAAGTTGAAATGTTGCATTCTCTGAGCAACATTTACGAGTGTCAACTTGGATCATAGGCTCAACTCAATGGAGTCGGAATTGAAATTTCAATGTTCTGATTTAGGCAACTGTGCAATACACTCCTGATGAAGAGCTTATACTAAAATGTCGACTCTCCTGCTCCTCAGATGCTGCCTGACTGGCTGTGCTTTTCCAGTGCCACATTTTTTGACTCTGCAACTTCAGACTCGACTGTCAATACCCTACTAATTAAAGTTGTGAAAAGCAAACTGACAATTAATTGCAGCTCTGAGGAAGAGTCACTGGGCCCGAAACTCTGATTTCTCTCTACAAATACTGCCAGACCTGCTGAGTTTTTCAAGCAATTTCTGTTTTAGTAACAATTAATTGAATCTATGTAGCTAATTATATTTAAGTGAAACACTGGCATAGACTGTGACATTACACCTGACCTTGGGGTAATGGTGACTATGCTCAGTGTAGATTGGTGAAACATTCCCTGTGATCCGAACAGCAAATGCTGTAAATACTTCACAGGTCAAGCAACATTTCGCTGGCAGCGATTCCTTGTTCTAAAGGGATGCTGCAGATCTCAACCCAACCACAGGAGGGCGCAGGCGGTTGCGTCGGGGGTTGGGGGGGGGGTGGTGGGGGGGGGGGGGGGGAGGTGGTGGAAGAATAGCCACGTGAGAACATTAAATCGAGATCAAGTGAGGGCATATTTATAGAAAGAAACGTTCTCCAAGTTATTGACTTAAAAAATAACCTAATATTTCTCATTTTAAAAATTTTAAATATTGTATTTTTCTGTGTTTTAACATGGCATCAGAGAGTGGTAACATTAAACAACACTTCTCACTGTATTTTTAATAAGATACGTGACAATAAATACATCAATATCGATCATACCAAGAAAGATTGATTGAAGGAAAGAGATTGAGACGAGATGGAATTTGAGGGGTGTATGACCTGGAGGGAGAGAGTATGTATGGTAATGGAGGGAGAGGCAGAGTAGAGGGCCAAAAGACTCAGGGTGTGTAAGGGGATGGATGAAAAGGAAAGCTCTAAAGAGCAATGATGTTCAGGGGAGGTAGTTTGAGGGGTGAATATCTGAAGAGTCTGAGAGGGTTGTGGGGAAGTGTTTGGATTGAAGTGCAATCTTGTTTAAATGGGCTCAGTAGTCTGCTGTGGATATGTTACCTGTAATGGAGGACACTGTAGGAAGACAGCTGAAGTTGACTTAATTAAAGACCCCATTGTTAAACACAGTGCTGTGTTGCGCACACAAAACAAACAGACAGGAGGAAACTGACTCTGGAAAGGCTAAGGGAACCTGAAGGAGAAGGATTGAGGGAAGCTAGGATTGATCTCCAAAAAAGGCAGGAAGGGTTGAGATAAGAAGGTTGATTATGGGGGAAGTTATATTGAGAGAAATATGATTAGGATGGCAGGCACAATCCAGACTGACTTCACCTATTATGATTGGAGACTGGGGAAATATTGGTGAATGGTAGGGCCAAGGGAAAAGCTACTCAGACAGACATATACATTTGAGACACATCACACACAGACCAACACTGACTTCACCCATTTGGTGAATCTGGGACTGTTGTCTTTAGAAGAGGGAGATTGAGATGTGTTGTGATCAAGTTTAAAAATCATGAGGGATCTAAATAGTGCAGATAAAAATCAGAAAGTGCAGTAGAAACTTATCAGGTTTGGCAATATCTGAAGAGAGAAACAGACATTTCCAGTCCAATTTGACTTCTTCAGAAAAATGGAAGGCTTAAGCATCAAAGATTTAAGATGAATGGCAAAAGAGCCAAAGGTAACAGGAGGAAAATATTTCCTACACATCATATGGTAACAATATGAAGTGGACTGCCTGACAATGCAGTAGAGTAGATTCAGTTTGAGAGTTTTTAAAAGAGAATGTGATAATTGTAATATCTCTCCCTCCAAGTCATACACCCCTCAAATTCCATCTCTTCTCAATCTCTTCCCCCTCAGTTGATCTCTCCTGGTATGATCGATATTCAAAAATGCTGATTTATTAATCTATTGATTTATTTATTGTCATGTGTATCTTATTAAAATTACAGAGAGAAGTGTTGTTGGGAAAGAGTGGGGAATGGGACCTCCTGAGCCACTGTTGCAGAGAACCACTATAGATATGAAGGGCTGAATTGCCTTGTTCTGTTCTGTAACCATTCTGAGAGCCTATAATTCTACAATATATTGAGATTTTAAAAATTAATGCCCAGTTAGTTGGCTGTGTAACGCAGCCACAATATCTAAACTGGTACATGTACTCTGCTGAATAGAGATTGTGTGCCACTCCTGTTTCCTAAAAGCTTTTTGACAAGAATATGATTTGAATTACTTTCAATTTTTAAGAGTTATATTCAGTCTTCAATGAATTCATTTTATCTTGCAATGTGAAATGGATAGGCATCCTTTGACAATGAGAAGAACATTTTCTACTCAATTTGATCGATCAGGTTAATTGAAGTAAACTCGTCTGTAATTCTGCATAGATCTCTTATTACCATATTTCACCAGGAAATGCAAGGCATTAATATTAATGGACTTTGACACAATCAATTGTGTAGTTTTGAGTCTTTAGAAAATTGCAGGTATGCCAAGTATACTGTTGCCAAGGATAGCCAACTCCCATTCCTAGACGTGATGGTACAGAGAACACCGAACGGAGAATTCACTACAAGGGTATACAGGAAAGCCACACACACAGACCAAGTCCTCAACTATGAAAGTAACCACCCCAACACACACAAACGAAGCTGCATCAGGACACTATTCAAAAGGGCCACAACACACTGCAGTACACCAGAACTGCAAAAAGAAGAAGAGGAACACCTACACAAGGTATTCGCCAAAAACCATGCAAGGACTGCACAGAACACTATATAGGACAAACAGGAAGACAGCTAACAATCCGCATACATGAACATCAACTAGCCACGAAACGCCTCAACCAGCTATCCTTAGTAGCCACACACGCAGACAACAAGCAACATGAATTCGACTGGGACAACACTACTATCATAGGGCAAGCCAGACAGAGAACAGCCAGGGAATTCCTAGAGGCATGGCATTCATCCACAAACTCCATCAACAAACAACTACTACAGCGGACAGCTGAAACTGACAACCGGAAGCGGCAGGGACAGACCACTATAAACACCGGAGGAAACATCAAAGAAGCGCTTCGCAGGAGGCTCCCAAGCACTGATGATGTCGCCTAGCCAGGGGACGAAACGTTTGCAACAAAAACTTCCAGCTCGGCGAACAGAACCACAGCAACGAGCACCCGAGCTACAAATCTTCGCACATACTGTTTCTAATTACAACAGAGTAAGATCAATGAATTAATGCAGACAAAAATACTTCTGTAATATTTGCTATGCAGTCATTTCTGCTGTAATCAAGAGCACCCAGGGATGCTGTGGCCAAGTTTATTCAGTTAGAATGCACCAAAAATTAATTCTGAATCTTTTTGGTGTATATAGTTTCTTGGGTAATTATTTTCACCCAGAATGTTGAGAGAGCTCTGTTTGGAAATACAAATATTGTCTTAAGAGGTGAATTTGTGTTTTGGCATGTGGTTCTATTCTGACATCATACCAGGGTTAAAGATTGGAGATATGGGAAAATATGTTGACTCCCTTTCTCCAATCTGTGATTCCTGTAAGTGTTGCTTCTCAGATTGAGAGTGTTAGATTTTTAAAAAATTAAGCGTCTATTGATAACCATGAAATCATTGTCGGTTATCAAAAGAACCCATCTGGTTCAATTCCAGAAAGGACACTACAGTCCTTACCTGGTCTGGCTCACACATGACTCCAAATCCACAATGAGGTGGTTAACTCTTAACTGTCCACTGAAATGGCCTAGCAAGCCACTTGGTTATAACAATCACTAGAAAGTCTCAAAAGATAAAACCAGACAGATCATCTGGCATTGATCTAGATACTGGAAAGGACAAAAGTAAAAGAGCCCTGTCCATCCTATGAAATCCCCCCTTACTAACAACTGGGGACGAGTACCAAAATTGGGAGAGCTAGCTCACAAGCTTGACAAGCAACAGCCTGACATAGTACTGAGGTGGCATGGTGGCTCAGTGGTTAGCACTGCTGCCTCCCAGCACTAGGGTCCCAGGTTTGATTCCAGCCCCTGCCGACTGTCTGTGTGATGTTTGCACATTCTCCCCGTGTCTGCGTGGGTTTACTCTGTGTACTCTGGTTTCCTCCCACAGTCCAAAGATGTGCAGGTCAGGTGAATTGGCCATGCTAAATTGCCCATAGCATTAGGTGCATTAGTCAGAGGAAAATGGGTCTGGGTGGGTTGCTCTTCGGAATGTCTGTGTGGACTGATTGGGCCGAAGGGTCTGTTTCCACACTGTAGGGAATCTAATCTAATTCTTATGGAATCGTGCCTAATGTCCCAGAAGTCACCATCCCTGCTTATGTCCTGTCCCACTGGCAGGACAAGACCAGCAGGGGTGGTGGTGCAGTAATATACAGTCGGGAGGAACTCTGGACAGCATAAAGTCTTATTGAACCAGATTAAGCATGGGCAAAGAAACCTCCTGCTGATTATCATGAACCATCCTCCCTCAGCTGATGAATCAGGGCTCTTCTATGTTGAACAACACTTGGAGGAGGCATTGAGGATAGCATGGATGCAGATAGTATTGCTAAGCGAGACCACGGCCCTGAATTCGCATTGAAAATATCTTCTATTGTTGTGTGACATTATCAGTGTGCTAAATGAGACATTTCAAACAGATCTAGCATCTCAAAACTGGGCATCCATGAAGCACCGTGGGCCATCAGCATCAGCAACACAGCTTGCGATCCTGTGGCCCAGCATACCACACCCCCAAATCATGAGATCAGCCATCGTATAATGGACAGTGCAGAAGAGTGTGTCAGGAACAGCATCAGGCATACCTAAAATGAGATGTTAATGTGAATAAGATGCAAAACAGCATAAAATGCAAGTGATAGATAGGGCTAAGTGATTTCACAACCAGTAGATAAGATCTAAATTCTGCAGTCCTGTCACAACCAGTCATGAATATTGGTGCACAATTGAACAACTTACTGAGGAAGCAGCTCCACAAATATCCCCATCCTCAATGTTGGATGAGCTCAACACATCAGTGCAAAAGATAAGGCTGAAGCATTCACAACAATCTTCAGGTAAAAGTGCCAAGTGATAATCCATCTTGGCATCCTCTAAAGATTTTCAGAAACACAAATGCTAGCTTTCAGTCAATTCGATTCACTCCACATAATATCAAGATACAATAAGAGTCATTGAATACTGCAAAGGCTATGTACCCTGGCAACATTCTTGCTATAACACTGAAGACCAATGCTCCAGAACTTGCTGCACCCCTAGTTAAGTTGCTCCAGTACAGCTACAATGCTGGCATCTACCTGACCATGTAGAAAATTGCCCAGGTATGTCCTACACATAAAAGGGGGACAAATGCAACCTGGCCAACTACCACCTATCAGTTAATTAAGTGATGAAACATATCATCAACAGTACCTGCTCAGCAATAATCTGCTCAGTTTGGGTTCTGCCAAACAGCTACTAACCTCATTTCAAGCTTGGTTCAAACATGGACAAAAGAACTACATTCCTGAGGTTGGGTAAGAATGACTGCCCTTGACACCAAGGTGGCATTTGACTGAGTATGGAATCAAGGAGCCCTAACAAATCTAGTATTGATGGTGGGGAAACTCTCCTCTGATTGGAATCATATCTGGCACATAGGAAGATGGTTGTTGTTGGTCTATCATCTCAGTTCCAGGACATGTTTGCAAGATTTCCTTAGGATAGTGTCCTCAAGGAAACCATCTACAGCTGTTCACCTGTTATGGAGGGGGGAGGGTAGGTCAGAGGACCTCCTCGTGCATCTGCTCCTGGGCCTGGCCAAACTGGTCATAAACAGGTCAGGCAGCGGGCCATGGTGGGGGTCATTAGGGCTGATTGCCTGCCCCTCTTCTGCAGGTATTTTAGAGCCCGGACGTCCCTGGAGAAGGAGCACGGGGTGTCTACCAACACCCTCGTGATTTTCAGGGAGAGGTGGGCACCGCAGGGAATGGAGTGTTTTATTTCCCCCTCCAACTGTATTTTAATTTAATTCCTGCCTTACTTTCACTTGTTGATCATGCAGCATTGCCCTCTCTCGAGAAGGGCACTGCTTGTCACTGGCCACGCGGGTGTTTCTTCCTGGTGGTGGAATATAAATAAAGATTTACACACTTCTGGTTTCTCAATGTGTCTGACACCTGCACACACACGACATGGGTGCTGGGGAAAAATAAGAACTCCTGCTGTTAGGTGGTGGTGTGGGGGAAAATTTTTAAAAAGTAAAAGAAGAAAAAATTAAACAGGAGTTCACACGGAAAAAATAAACAGGAGTGTCAGACATATTAAAAAAAGTGTCAGAAGTTCTGTCGGTCTGAGAACTGCCTCTGAAGGAGCTGGATCAGTGGTGAAGGACTCTCCATTTTGGAGGGGGACTGACCTACGAACTGCCTGGACCACACAGTCAGTGTATTCATTACTGCTATTGAGCTTCGTACTAAGGAGGAGAGGTTTCTTTTTTGTCTCTCCCTCTTCTTTAAGGTAAACTTTGTTTTGGATTTTTTTTGTTTTTCTTTATTGTTTATTGTGATTTTGTTTCTAAGAACAGGAGTGTTTATTTTGTCTGTTCTGTGTACTGCTTTTCCTGTTGGTTATAGGGGGACTTGGGATGTTTGTTTTCGAGACCCCATTTCTTTGTAGTTTTTTTGACTATCGACTGTTAGTGTGTCATGTGTATTGTCAATTTATATAATGTTGAATTAAAAATAAAAAAAAGAAATGTTCCTGCCCTTCACCTTTTTGTTCACAAAGGCATTGCCCAATGGGGCGCTGCCTGTTACTGATTTCTTGCCCACAGGTGTGTTTTTCTGGTGTAGAGTATTAATAAAGTTATTTAGTCAGCTGGTATTTTTGTGTCTCTCACCTCTACGCATACATAGGTGCTGGGGAAAATAAGCACTACTGCTATATGGCAGTAATATTGGGGTATTTTCAAGAAAAAAACAAGAGTATCAGACTGTTCATTTTGAGAGCTGGCTCTGAGGGAGTTGGATCAATGTCAAGGACTCTCAGCATGTAAATAAAGGGTGAGTTGGTGATGGGATACCTGATACTCCTACCTCTGTGGAGTTATTTCTGGAATAACTTTTAATCAGTTCAGAAATAAATTTCTTGCAGTAGTTTTTTTTCATTAAAATATAAAAGAGCTATGAATGAAATTTAAGTGGGGGAAGTTATGCTGTCACTCCAATCTGAAATGGAATTTGGCCTTCCTTGAAGATTTATTGTCCAATTTAACACGTGTTTTATCAATGAGTGTGAACTGGCATGGAGCATTAATGTATTAATGTATATGATGTAAAGCACTGGTAATACTCTATAACTACTGACTGAAGTAATGACAGAGGCATTTCCAAGCTGGATGAAAAGAGATCACTTTCTCAGTGTGAGGAGCTTACTTGACACTGGAACTAAATTGAGGAGCTGGTAATGAATGTTATAGTGGGGGAATTTGATTTAAGAAAAAACAGTTTTGTAATCATATGTTCTACCCAAATACCCCAGCTCAATATAATGGAATTTTGAAATATTCTGGTACTTAAATTAACTTTTCCAGAACTAGATTTTCGATGGGTTAATGAATAAGCTGTGTGGACTTGGCTTGCTGTTGACTTTTCCTGTCCTATGCCGGGTGAGCAAAATTTATATTCTGATTGTTATTTTTCAGTATATTGCTGAGGATAAGTAACCCAGCATTTATAGCTATCAGTTGTGTGTAAAAGGTTTAAACGGGGGTGTTAAAAATGGCAGAACATTAAATCAACCATTTTAAAATTGTTAAGGAACTGAGAAAAAATACAGTAAGTTAAACTAAATTGAAAATTACTAAAGATTAATCTCAAGGAACAATATAAGGTGAATGCATTGGAAGAAATATTAAATTAAATAAAAAAACTTTTTCTTTAGATGTGTATTCATAGTGAAAAAGTATCAGTGTAGTCATAATTGTTTATTTCCAACTAACTTATTTGGAATTTCCATTTTAATACCCACTTCAATATAGATTAGTTTTCTCTGTACACCCTATTGTGAAAATTATGTTTACCAACAGTTTAACTTATTATAATTCACAAGTATAAGGAAGTATGGTGTGGTGAAATCTACTGTAAGAATATTTTCTGATTTTAAGCAGTCATTCCACCTATACTTTGTTCTTTAGTCAAGTGAGATGAGAAAAAGCAAAAATGAGGGAAAAATCTCTTATATTATAGTCATATGCTAATCAAATAAGCTTGGAGAAGATAAAATTTCTTTTGATTGGGGAAAGTAAGATTTAACTAAAATACTGTCTGGAATTTGAGTAGTTCTCTTTCACTCATATTTAACAGATTACGAGGCGAGGTGAGCTTTTCTGTATGTTTCGTCTAATATGCAGAAGGGTTCCCTGCCATGTTGTAACAACCTTTACAATTGATTATGAGTTTTTGGAAATTGTCTGTCCTTTTTTCAATGCTAGAGAGAGAAATTGGTACAAGAAGGTGGGGTGTTGTTGATGGAAAATACCATCTGTTATGATGTTCAGGCACAAAGATTCAGTTTCTATCATTGAATACTGCATGTCATTCAATTCCTCATGCATATTATAAAATGCCTCATGCATATTATAAAATGGCAGAGCAAGAATTCCTGAGCAAGATGGATTGTTTCTGTTTTAGATTTCATGGAGGAAGTGGACTTTTCAGAGACTATGAAAAGAGGTAGCATATTAGATACAAGGAATGATGTGATTCTCATTTGCATAATCAGTGGCTTTAGAAATCATGGACTGGATATAATGATTTATTCAGTTAGTGTCGGAGCTTTTTTAAAAGTGATGAACACTCTTGCTCACACCTACAACAAAGCCCACTGGATCAAATGCTAATTAGGCACTTAAGTAGCGACTGACAAGCTTCTTGTAATATCAGGTCCCTTGTTTGTTAAGTACCACACTGCCTGAAGTTGCTGGCTGATTTTCTCGATGCAAGTCAGTTGCCACTGAAACCACCTGTACGTAAACTGAAAACGAGGAAATCACGGCCACAGATAGCTGGTTGACCTATTCTTAAATGTCAGACCCTTCATCAGATTTCTAACTTTCATGTTAGCTTTCTTTATTTTATAAGTGTAATTAATGTGATGACAAAAATAAGATGTGGCTGTCTGGATGCTTTCCTTTTTCAAGTTTCAAGCTCTGTTGGTCCTCTTAAGGACCAAATATTCTTATCTAAGAAGGAAGACTATTATTGCCAAAGAAGAAGTGCAACAAAGGTTCACCAGACTTCTTCCTGGGATGCAGGACTGTCCTATGAAGAGAGTTTGGGGAAATTGGGTCTCTATCCTCTAGAGTTTGAAAGAATGAGAGATGAACTAATTGAAAGCTACAAAATACTTAAAGGAATAGGATAAATGCAGATAAGATGTTTCACCTGGCTCAGGAGTCCAGCTCCAGAAGACACAATTTCAAATATGGGGGAAGTCACTGAGGATAACCTATTTTTAGCCTGAGGGTTGTGAATCTTTGGAATACCCTACAGAGCTGTGGAAGAATGTATTTAACGCAGAGATTGACAGTTTTATAAATGCCAATGAAGTGAAGGGATACTGGCATAATATGGAAAAATAATTGACATGGATGATCAGCTATAATCTTATCGAATGGCAGAGAAGTCGCAATGGGCTGAATGGCCCACTGCTGTTCTTATGTTCTTTTGTGTAAAGTTATTTTGTCTTTAATAAGTAAGTGGAAAAGCTTTTCTTATTTAATTTTGATGATTGAACCACAGCCCGAAAGGAATATTTTCTCAAGCTCCCACAAGAATCTGGGCATATAAATGTGCAGGTGAATCAAAATTGACCCCTGCTCTGAACATATAAAATAGGAGCAGAAATAGGCCATTTGGCCTGCAGACCTTGAGCTGACTTCATAATTCAATAAAATCATGGCTAATCTCTTTGTGTTTCTAATTCCATGTTCCCACCTACCCCGAGAACTCTCAATTCCTCTGCCTAATAAGAATCTATTCAATTAGAATTGTTTTTAAGAATTAAAATCCCTACAGTGTGGAAACAGGCCCTTCAGCCTAACAAGTCCGTACCGACCCTCCGAAAAGTATCCCATCCAAATCCATTCCCCATTACTTTATGTTTACCCCTGACTAATTCACCTAACCTACACATCCCTGAACACTATGGACAATTTAGAATGGCCAGTTCACCTAACCTGCACATCTTTGGATTGTGGAACAAAACTGGAGCACCCAGAGGAAACAAGACATGGGGAGAATGTCTGTGTGGAGTTTGCACAATCACCAGAGGCTGGAATTGAACCCGGGTCCTTGGTATTGTAAGGCAGCAGTACTAACCACTGAGCAACTGTGCTATTCCATTGTGTCTTAAAACTATTTAATGACCCCCACCTCTTTCACCACTTACTGCAGCAGAGAACTTCAAAGCTGCATAACTCTCAGAAAAAGAATACTCCTCAACTGTGCCCTGAAAGTTTGACCCATTTTATATCAGTACCCTCTAATTCTGGACTCACCCACCAGAGCAAACAGTCTTTCGTTCCACCTCATCAAGACCCTTCAATCAAGCCATCTCTGTTCTTCTAAACCCCAGTGGAAACAAGACCAACCTGTCCTCATAAGTTAACCCTTACATTCCAGATATCAGTCTTGTAAATCGCCTCTGAACTGCTTTCAATGCATTTATATCCCCCCTGAAATAAGGGGATCAAAACTGCACACAGTATTCAAGATGTGGTCTCACCAGTTGGGTTCCATCCAATTATCTAAAGTTTTTCCAAATGCATAGCTGTTATTTCATTAATGATGGACAAATGTCAAGCTGGGTGGCATATGGTTTCCTGTTTTCTGCCTCCTTCGCTTCTTGAATTTTACATTTGCTACCTTCCTGTTTAATGGAAACTTTCCTGAATCTAGAGAATTTTGGAAAATTAACACCAATGTATCTTGCAGTTCATTAGCAACCTTTTTTTAAGACCCAAGAATGAAGTCAATGGATCGGGAGACTTGTCAGCTGATAGCTCCATCCGTTTGCTTAGTACTTCCCTTATGATTGTAATTCTATTAATTTTCTCTCTCCCTTCTATCATTGGTTTACAATTATTAATGGATTTTTTAAATCCTCGTTGCAACTAGGCATGCCTTATCTCTGAGGTCATTAATTAATCCTGCCATATTACACAATACAATGTTCAATTCCAAAAGGTGCTGTTCCAAGAAACTACTTGGAAAACATTCTCTGCCAGTTTGATTTTTCTAGTTTATATATAGATTAAGGTTACCTATGATTATTGCCATTCATTTATGATAAGCAATTTTTCTTTTTGTGTACTTTGTACCTCATTGTGGTTAGTTAGGGAGTTTATGGACCACTCCCATTTGTAACTTTCCCCTCCTATTCTTCATCTTTGCTCAAACCGATTCAATGTCCTGATCTTTTGAATTAAGATTATCTTTAACTACTGCACAAATGCCATGCTTGATTAACAGTACTACTCCTCCATCTCGACCTCGCTTCCTATTTTCGTGATAGTTAGGAAAGATATTATTAAGCTGGAGAGAGTTCAGAAGGGATTTACTAGGATGTTGCCAGATATGGAAGGTTTGAGTTATAAAGGAAGGTTGGATAGGCTAGGACATTTTTCACTGTAGGAGGTTGAGAAGCGACCTGATAGAAGTGTATAAAATAATGAGGGGTATAGATAGAGTTAATGGTATTTGTCTTTTCC
The DNA here is from genome assembly GCF_004010195.1 of Chiloscyllium plagiosum. Lineage (NCBI taxonomy): Eukaryota > Metazoa > Chordata > Chondrichthyes > Orectolobiformes > Hemiscylliidae > Chiloscyllium > Chiloscyllium plagiosum. Next base: position 23,773,510 of record NC_057730.1, read on the forward strand.
CTAGGATGGGGGATTTCAAAACTAGGGGGCACATTTTTAAGGTGAGAGAGCAGGGATTTAAAAAAGACAAAAGAGGCAAATTGTTAACCCAGACGGTGGTTTGCGTGTGGAATGAGCTTCCTGAGGAAGCTATGGATGTTAGTACAATTCCAACATTTAAAAGACATTTGGATACATACATGAACAGGAAAGGTTTGGAGAGATACGGGCCAGGAACAGGCAAGTGGGACTAATTCAGTTTGGGATTATGTTTGGCATGGACTAGTTGAACTGAAGGGTCTGTTTCCGTGCTGTAAGACTCTATAAGGATATGTGATAAATATATCTCAACATTTAGGATACAGTCGTTGTCGTCCTGAAGCCATGTCTTTGCAATGGCTATCGGGTTTTCTTGCTTACTTCAATGTGCACTATCAATTCACTTACTTTGTGGTGAACACTGGAAGCATTCAGATTCTTGATTTTTAGTATTGACTTTTTCATATCTTTGTAGCATCTTGTCTTGATTGCTGGTGTATCTCTTGGTTTTTCTCTTGACCTCTTCCTGACATTCACTTTCCCATTTTATTATTTACTCACTTAGGTTGTACATTTACTCTTTGATACCTTACATCTTTCTACATTTGGTTCCTTGCCCCCACTATTTAGCTTTAAACCTTCTCTGTTTATGTAATTTGCAAGTGCATTGGCAAGTACATACAAGCATGGTTCAGGTGTAAACACTTCTCCAGTCCCACTTTCTCCAGCACTGGGGCCAGTGGCCCATGAACAGAAATCCACTTCTCTCTCACCAGCATTTACGCAACATATTCATCTCTCTAATTTTATGTGCACCATGACAAATTGCATGCAGATCAAGTAATAATCCTGAGATTACTAGCTTGAGAGTCTGCTTTATAATTTAGTGCCTATTTCCTCTAACTCTCTATGCAGACCCTCTTTCCTGTTTCTACCTATTAGAAAATACATGGAACATGACTAATAGGTTCCCGCCCCTCCACTTCAAGTTCTTTTCCATCCCTGAACAGATATCCCTAACCCTGGCATTGGGCAGGCAATACAGTCAACTGGTCTCTCAATCTTTGCTGCAGAGAACTGTGTCAATCCCTCTCACTATATAGTTACCTACTGCTACAGTTATGACCAACAACAATAACAAAAATCAGACATTGCTGGAAAAGCTCAGCAGGTCTGGCAGCATCTGTGAGAGAAATTAGAGTTAATGTTTCGTGCCCGATGATCCTTCCTCAGAACTACAATTATGACATTCTTTTTTGCCCCCCACTACTTACGTGGCTTCCTGCAGCAAGCTTCCATGCTCTGTTTGTTCATCTATCCTGCAGTCCCCCTCTCACCCAAACAGACTTCATGCCTATTGGACAATTGCAAAGGCTGACTTTCTTGCACTACTGCCATCTGAGACTCCTTACAGCCTCATTCACAGTCACACCCTCCTGTTATTGATTACTAACCAAATCTGAAGATCCTGTTCAAAGATTGTGACTGGTTTCTGCTACAAATAATCCAGGTAACTTCCTCTCCTCCCTGATAAATTGCAGTGGTTATAGTTCAGAGGTCATAAACTCTCAGTTGAAACTGCTTGAATTTGAAATACTTACTGAGGACGTGTTTGCCTGGATCACAATGGTATCCAGGAGCTCCCATATGCTGCAATTTTGATGCTTCATCTGAACTGCCGTGTTTAATGATTCTTAATTATTTAAATGTAGTGTTCACTTACTTCTATTGCATTTTCTATATTTTATTTTAATGTTACCACCAATTTGTTTACTATATTAAAATGTTAAAAGCAGAAAACGTCTTAACCACTTAGTACATGCTTACTGAATAGCTAGCTTCTTTCTTTGTAGCACAGCAAGAACCAATTTCAGCTAGTTCTAATGAATGGTTTTCGGCTTTTGGAGAGATGATTTCCTGCACAATGAAGGAGATGATAAAAACAATGCCAATGAGTTTATCTTATTCTAATACACAGTGCTAGTAATTTGTATGCTAATGTGATTTGCTTAGTTTTTCATAGTACTATTGTTTTGATTGTGGCTGTGCCTCATGATCCATTTTCTCCTAGTTGACAGAATAGCATTGATAGATAGACAAGTGACCAAACGCAGGAGACATTGATGATGTTTCTCAATTTATGACTAACCTTGGTTCACCGACATCAGTGGCAACTACTATTTATGCAAAGCTGTGATTAGTCACATATGTCACTCACACAAGTGTCACTAGCTCCCCTTGGCCTGTTCCCTTTTTGCCATTATTAATAGCAATTTCCTCATGGTATCCATATTGTATGTGAACTTACTAGAGACATTGCAATTAGCTCATTTCTTTCTGCAACCATTCTCAATAGTTTGAAGCTGGCTGCAAGTACATCTGGAGGTAAGTTCCAAACTCTCTGGAGTAGTACTGAGTGCCTCCTGATGAATTTGTTTAACGCCCGTGTCAGTAAGGTCAACTGCAGTTATTAATGGTGTTGTCACTGTTTCGAGAGCTGTCCAAATGTCAACTAACTCAAATGCTATTCCTTCTTCGCCAATATACTGATTAAAAAACAGGATAAATAATTAATATCATTGACTGCTTCTCTTACAGGGTATGCAACTTTGTATGTACCTTCCTGTAAATGTATGGCTTCAAAGTCAAAAGCTTTTCGGGGCTTAGCATATAACCCAGACCTTCAGAGCAATTTTGGGGGAAAGCTGCATTATGTGAAAATATCAAAGGCTGTTGCATTTCATCTTAAAAGAGTCATTTAAAGGGTAGGATGTCTTCCTACTGTCTTGAATAACATTCCTCCCTCAACCAACACCATATTAACAGATGTTTGTCTTATTGAATTCCAGGGGATATTCAAATCTGCATGGCTTGATGTTGCAGCAAGCTGTGGTTGCCTTTAATAACCTATTAGGTACCTTGGTTGGGCACTATTTTTATTAAAATAAATGAGGTTAATATGATTAAATGTTAATATGAATAAAAATAGAAAATGCTGGAGTTACCCAGCAGGTCTGGCAGCATTGCAGAGAAATAGTGTTAACATTTAAAGTTTATGACATTTTATTTGAACTTTTGTCATAAATGTTATGCATGTATTTTGTGCAGGAAAACTAGACCTTAATTTTCTTGATTTCTTTCTACTGGTCTTCAGCGCTTGTTCAAATTCTTTTTTTATAGATGGCTTTTTGGACATTGTCTTGACGCATGCTGGATCTCAGCAAGCAGCATCAACATGGACCTCCTGAAAGGGTAGAGTACAACCAATACATTGTTTAATAAACCTATATTGTGCCAGATATCTATGGTGAAAATGTGGAGGATTGCCGTTTTTTGTTCTGCAGAAGAGGCAAACTTTTGTTTCATTTGCTAGTGTCTCCTTCTCTGTTATCTAGCTCTCTTCGAGACACTGCATGTGAAATTGTATCAATATTAATATGTGGAATTGATGGCTTTCCTCTGTACTTCACATCCCAAGAGTCATTCTTGATTTGTGATTTTCATCTGTGCTCATGCTTTTTATTATGCGAAACCTGGGAATCTGTGGCCAATTTTAATGCTGTGCTACTCAGCACAGATTGAGGATCATACCAGGAACATTTTTGATTTATATAACTTAGTACAGAGTATAAAGGATCAAGAATAAAAACAAGGAAATGATGCTACACCTCTACAGATGTTTAGTCAGATCACATTTGGAGTATTGTGTTCAGTTCTGGGCATCATATTTAAGGAAAGATGTTAAAGTCTTGGAGAGAGTGGAAAGGAGATTTAGATTAGATTAGATTACAGTGTGGAAACAGGCCCTTCGGCCCAACAAGTCCACACTGACCCGCCGAAGCGAAACCCACCCATACCCCTACATTTACCCCTTACCTAACACTACAGGCAATTTAGTATGGCCAATTCACCTGACCCTGCACATCTTTGGATGGTGGGAGGAAACCGGAGCACCCGGAGGAAACCCACGCAGTCACGGGGAGAACGTGCAAACTCCACACAGTCAGTCGCCTGAGGCGGGAATTGAACCCGGGTCTCTGACGCTGTGAGGCAGCAGTGCTAACCACTGTGCCACCGTGCCGCCCTCTAGAATTACTAGAATGAAACCAAGAAATCACCTTAGAAATAAGGAAAGATTAGAGAAATTGAGCTTTTTCCCTGAGAAGCAGAGAAGATTAAGAAGTGACTATTGTTGTGTTCAAAATTATGAATAATTTTTACAGAGTAAAGAAGGATATTCTGTTGCTACAGGTTATATGTCAGTAACTAGGGGTCACAATTTCAAGATTGTCAGCAAAAGAGTTAGGAACGAAATGGGGAGTAACTTTACTACTTAGAGTTGTTAGGAATTGGAATGCGCTGTGTAGGGGAGTGAGGGATGTGAATTCCATTGGAGCTTTCAAAAGAGAGCTGGATATATATTTGAAACTAGTGAATTTGGAGGGCTACAGAGATAGGGCTAAAGAAATGCGCTAGCTGGGTAGCTCTTTTGGGAGCTGGTACAGACACAAAGGTTGAATGGCCCCTTCTGTACTGAAAATTCAATAATTTCATGTTTCTAGTATTAGGCTCATCCCTGAGCCTTAAAATAATTTTATGTGGGTAGGATCTGTGAAGGCAATGCTGTGATCCTAATGGTGAAATTGTGCTATTGAAAGCAAAGTTAGGAGAATGCCATTGTGTAAGAAATGTTTCATGTTTTAATTAACTATGGTTTGTACACATGCTGCAATTTTTAAATCATTGCAATGTCAAAATTCTAAATTTCTCCACTTTCCAGCATTGTAAGACTACTTCCATCAAGAGGATTCAAGTGATTCATAAGAAATCCCACATGAGCAAAACAATTTGTGATGGGCCACAAATGTGGTCTGCTAGTATTGCTCAAGTTCCAAGAAGTTGTCTTAAAAATGAAACAAGCCAACAGTACATCAGTTACAAATATCTACCCTCCTTAAAAGTAGGAACATGTACATGAATTCACCTCATTGTCAACAACAATGTTTTATTTCTGTATAGAGATGTTAATATTGCAACAAGGGAAAATTAGAATATCCCCAAGATATTCTAGAAAAATAAATACTGTTGTATGCATACGATACATCTGCCACCATCAACTGAGGCTCTAATGACGTGTTTGTGGTACTAGGGTTGCTAAGTCTGGTTTCACCTGAGTGGTTGCATTATGAAATATTCTGTCTCCAACCATCCCACTCCCATATTTCATTATCCAATCAGACTAGACTTGTCCTGAGGGACAGGTTAGCTCACATTACTGGACAGCTGGTCTGCAATGCAGAGAAATGCCAGCAGTGTGGATTCAGTTCCCGCTCCAGATGAGGTCATCATAAAGGCCCATTTTCTCAACCTCATCCCTTGCTTGAGACATGGTCATGCTCAGGTTAAACGCACCATCTTGCTGTGATGAGAGAGAAGCCATGGTCCTCTAGGACTGTTGCCCCTTTCACGATAAGCTAAATGCTTTGAGGTAGAATCTATGCTTACAGTATTAACAGAGTTTGAATGCAAACAACCAGGTACAATAAAGCCACCAACCTACTGGCTGAGTCTCCTTTTAATAGATATTCTTAATCCTTTGAATAGAATTGGCTTTTGTTGTCATATATACTCAAATTAGTATAGTGAAAAGTGTAAACATCACCTAGGTATACCTTCTTTAGTTACAAGATCTTAGACAATAGAGAAATAAAATGTCCGGCATTGCAGAAATAAAAGTTCAGAACAGTAGACCATACTGGCACCTAGCTTCGAAACTTCATTGGCTGCTGGCTCCAGACTATGCCAGGCTATGCTTGGAGGACCATGGGACTGGGAGATTGCTTCAGACCACCATTCCAGGCCGATGATGCCACGTTGGGCTGAGGCCGCCATGCTGGGAGGATGCTACAACAGGTGGGGAGGCAGGTACGTCATGCCAAGCCGTGCCAGGAGGCTGCTGTCCAGGCATGTTATGACACATCTCTGGAGCAGGTGGGACTTAAACCCGGGCCACCTGGCTCAGAGGTAGGGGCATTACCCTGCACCACAAGAATCCTTTACATACGTTTACTGTAATTACCTAATTAGTCCATAAAAGCTATTTGCCTTCTGACTTAACTCTTAGGTAGTTATCATCCTATGAAGAGAATTACATACTAACTTAAGACAAGCAAAGTCCTAGCAGTTATACTCATGTACCATATAGACAATGTACCAGACATTACCTTTACCATCTCTGGGTTTTGTCAGTCCCACGAATAGGACAGATGGACCAAAGATGGCAGTACAGTGGTACACAGTTGGGAAGAAGTTGTCCTGGGAGTCCTTAACATGGACTCTGGACCCCATGAAGTTTTCTGGCATCATATTAAACAGGGGCAAAGAAAACCTTGCTAATTACTACCTATCACGCCACTTCAGCTGATGAATCTACTTCTTCATGTTGAACACCTATTGGAGGAAGCGATTTCCTGTGGAAATGACATCACCAACCCAAAGAAACCCAAACATATAAATAGAAAGCAGGAATTTTCGCCTGAGGCCCACTGAAGATGTTACCTAGTAGAGTATCGAAACGTCTGGAAATGAACCTTCCAGCTCAGCGAGCAAACCTACACCCAAAACCTCAAGCTGAGCTACAAATCTTCTCAAAACTCACTGCTCCCAATGTTGTAAACGCAATCTGACCAGACATATAGCTTATACAGCTTCAACAGTACATTTCTGCTCTTATATTCTAGTCTTCTTGAAATGAATGCTAACAAAGTACATAACCTCACACTTTCCCACATTGTATTCCATCTGCAACTTCTTTGTCCACTTTCCTACTGCAAGCAGGCATCGGAGCCGCCCTGCTTTTGCCACGGGACTATGCCTACATCAGGAAACTATAAGAATTCATTTTGGGTTTTAAACAGCAGTCGCAGCTTTAAACCCACAGAACTCAGCAGCTGCCGGTCCGCCCACGTGACCGGGAGATAGGAGACAGCCCAAGGGAACAAAGGGGGGTGCTAGCCCCTGTCCTCACAGAGAGAGACAAGCAGATAATACCCGGACCCGTTTTATATAAACCAATTAGCACCCTATTGTGCGTGCCCTGCAACTCTCCTGGGACGGCAGGAAACATACTATTTGCACCTACTCCAGTGATGATGGGGAACGATCATCCCATTTATCCTCAAATTCCACACATCCTGACAACTAAAAGTAAAAAATATATAGCAGCGCGCGGGAACAGGAGAGCAGCCGAGTTTTGGACTTCGGTTGGTCTCCACCGGCGTTACTGTAGCAATAAACGTTACCGATTGTTGAACCGCACTCTGGGCTCGGACTGATATCATTTCATCCATGCTAACACTACTCTAGTGATTTAAATCAGGTGGATCCTGTTAATTACGAGATCCTTGATTTGGGTTGTTAACCTGGACCAATCAGGAAAGCCCTGGCTGACTAATATAAGCAGGAGATAAAAATAAGCACTACCGCTGTTCGGTGGTAGTGTCAGAGTAAAAATAGGCATTACCAGGAGATTTTAAAAAAACAGGAGATTTGGAGTCTCCTCAGTTTAGAGCAAAAAAAAAAGCAGGTGATAGAAATAAGCACGACCGTTGTTAGGCGGTAGTGTGGGCAGGTGGGACTAGATTGGGTTGGGATATCTGGTTGGCATGGACAACTTGGACCAAAGGGTCTTTTTCTCTGCTGTACATCTCTATGACTCTATAACTATGATGGGATAAATAAATAAAGATTTCTGCACTCATTGTTCTTCACTGTGTCCCACACCTGCACACACATGACATGGGTGCTGGGGAATAAATAAGCATGAGCGTTGTGAGGTGGTAGTGTGGGGCAAATGGGAAAAAAATATAACTATGAGAAAAGTTTAAAAAATATATAAGCAGGGGATAAAAATAAGCACTACTGCTGTTATAAGTATAAAAATCAACATCTTACGTCATTACAGACTGATGAGCATCCAACCACATATTCATGCCATCATGAAAACCATCTATTTCCATCTATATGTCAGACATTGCCCCTGTTTTGGTTCATCTACTGAAATCTTGTTTACCCTTCTGATAACTTTGAATATTCTAATTTAAACAGATGCCTGACTAGTCTACCCCATTCTGTAAGCTTGTGGTCATTCAAATCTTTCCTGCCCATGTCTTAAGTCACGCTAACTCTCAGCCACCTGTCACCCTGATTATGTTGATCCATAGCCTCACCTCTCCCTATTCTTATTTGTTAGGTGATAACGTGGGGGAGAGAAAAAAAGGAGAAAAAATATAAGCAAGGGATAAATAAATAAAGATTTCTGCACTCATTCTTCTCTGTATCCTACACCTGCACACACATGACATGGGTGCTGCGGAGTAAATAAACACTACCGCTGTTAGGCAGTAGTGTTGTGGAAATTAGAAAGGAAAAAGAAAACAAAATAACTAGCAAAAATATTAAAAGAAGAAACAAGTATATAAGCAGGGGATAAATAAGTAAAGATTTTTGCACTTGTTGTTCTTCACTGTGTCTTACACCTGCACACACACGACATGGGTGCTGGGGAAAAATAAACAGTACCGCTGTTAAGCAGTAGTGTGGGGGTTATATAAAAAAAGGATATGCAGAATCTCCTCAATTTAAAAAAATTATAAGCAGGGGATTTAGAATCTCCTCCTCAGTTCAGGGGACTGACTCCAAGCTCTGGCCAGTCAGAGTACTGTGCACAACGAAATAAAGGGTGACCTGATGACAGGATACCAGCTTCTGTGCAGTTATTTCACTAGGCTGTCCACGTTCTTCTGCAGTCTCCTTGCTTCTTCAACTCTACCTGCCCCTTCACCTTAAAGTATTTTGCAAATTTAACAACAATACCCTTGGTTTCTTCGTCCAGAACATGAATAGTTGTGATCCCAATACTGACCCCTGCAGAACTCCACTCATCACCAACTGCCATCCTGAAAAAGTTATCCCCACTTTCTGCCTTCTGCCAGTCAGCCAATCCCCTATCTATGCCAGTACTTTCCCCAATGCCATGGGGTTTCAACTTATTTAGCAGTATCCCTCGCAGCACCTTGCTAAAAGCCTCCTGGAAATCCAAATAGATCACATTCACTAGCTCTCCATTGTCTAACTTGCATGTTACCTCCTCAAAGAACTCTAGCATATTTGTCAGGCATGACCTCCTCTTAACAAAGCTGTACTGACTATTTTCCCATGCACTTCCAAGTACTCCACAATCTCATCCTTAATAATGGCCTTTAAAAATCTTACCAATGACCAAGGTTGGGCTAACCAGCCTATAGTCTCCTGTCTTCTACCTCCCTCCCTTCTTAAACAGGGATGCTACATTTTCCACTTTCCAGTTATCTAGGACTCCCTTTGACTACAGTGATTCCTGAAAGATCACCATCAATGCCTGTACAATCTCCTCAGCAACCACTTTCAGAACTGCAGGATGTAGTCCATCTTATCCTTGTGATGTAACCACCTTAAGATCTTTCAGCTTCCCTAGCTCCTAATCCTTAATGATGGCCACTAAGCTCTGCCCCTGAAATTCTGGTATTCTGCTGTGTTTTCCACTAAGAAAACTGATGCAAAATATCTATTCAGTTCCTTCACCATTTTTTTGTCCCCCATTACTCCTCCTCCAGCCTCATTTTCCAAAAGTTCAATGTCCACTCTTGCTTCTGTCTTACCTCTTAGATATCTAAAAAAAAGTTGCAATCATCTCTATACTACTAGCTAGTTTACTGACATATTTAATCTTCTCTGCCTTTATTGCTTTTTTAGTTACCCTCTGCTGGTTTTTAAAGCCAGGGTGGCTTTTTAAAAAAAACCCACAATGTTAGAGAAAGACTTTCTAAAGAGTAATAATTTTTTTTGTTTCCACTGGAAGAGTTTATGAGTGAACAAAGTAAACAGCGTAGTGCATTAAGCTTTTCAAAAGAAGATTCTGGAATTTTTGGGGGTTTAGGAGAAACATCATTGATTGAAGAAAGTTTTTGGATTTCAATTGGGCAGTTCTCAGGGTTTTTAGCTGAAGCTTCATGTGTAAAGCAGTTGCTTCTGAGAAAGGGAGAAGAAAGTCTCGAGTTGATTAAAAATTGGTTACCTTCATGTCAGAAGATCAGGAAAAGTTCCAGATCAGAAGTATTTGGTTAAAGCAAGGAGTGGTTATTTAGAATTAGAATAGATTTATTGTCATCTGTACTCAAGTATAGAAGTACAGGAGTACTGTGAAAAGTTTACAATGTCACCCAACATGGTGCCATCTTATGTATAAGGTACCTAGGTACAAATCTTAGATGCAAAATAGAGAGATAAAATAAGTTACAATACCTTACAGGTGTTCATATTATAACTTATAGAAATAAGAACTAAAGTTAAAAAGATAAACATTACAGTCTTTCTGTAAAGGACCTGCAGTATATTAACACGTGATCTGACTGGGCTCACAAGCCACTGACTGCCTACACCGGTCTCCAGTCCAACAACTGTCCCCACTCCAGGCATACTGGTTATCCGACTCTGCTCAGGGTACAGTGGCTGTCCTCACTCTGCTCAGGCCTCCAGACCCTGGCCATTCCTGCTCTGCTCGTGCCTGCTCCACTCCATGTCTCCAGCCTGCTTTACTCTGGCCCTCAGCCACTCCAATGATGTCACCGCTGCTCCAAAGTAAGTATTTTTTTAAAAAAAGACCAAAAATAAACTTTGAAGACAATGAAGAAGAACAGGAAAAGAAAAGAAAACAAGAAGGATGGAATTGGTGAGCCCCAGACTGAGGAGCCCTGACGCTGTCTACTCTGTCACTGCCATCTTGGAATATTTGAAGCTGAGAAGGGTTATACTCCGTTATTTCCTAAACAAAGGGAACCAGCAGATTCTCACGACTGGAGATTGAAGCCACAGCTAAGTCAAACTTAGATGAGATAGAGAAGAGATTTCTCTGTAGTGTTTGAACACTGTAATGTTATTGGGATTAAGCGGATTTTGGTTAATTTGTATATTTTGGAATCTTTAAATATGCATTATATATAAACAGTTGGCTCATTCTATTTTACTTTTGTCTCTTTTGCATAATAAACCTATGTTTTATTGTTGAAACCAAATTTGCAACATTGCACGATTATGTTTGAATTTAAGAATGAAGAACTTAGTTAAAAATAACTGTGCTTAACTTAAATAAGGGAACGACAATGATATGAGGATAGAGTTAACTATAATGGACTGGACATATAGATTAGTAGGAAAAACAATAAGCAAGCAGTAGAAATCATTTAAGAAAGAAATTCATGACTCAGCAAAAATATACCCAGCAAGGAGGAAAGATTCTAAGAGAGGGATAAACCAACCATGGCTACTCAAAGAAGTTAAGGAAACTATTAAGTTGAAAAAGAAAGCATATTGGGAGGCAAAAATCAGTGATAGCCCTGAAGACTGGGAAAATTCAGAATCTAGGAAAGGAACACTTTAAAAAAAAGAAATAAACTATAAGGGCAAACAAACAAGGAAATAAAAATTGATAATAAGAGCTTCTTTAAAAAGAAAGAGAGGTCAAAGTGAACATAAACCCCTGAGAAAATGAATGTGGGGAGTTGATTATGTGGAATAAGGAAATGGAACAAGACGAATTAAACAGATATTTTCCAGCAGTCTTTACGGTGGAAGATATTATGAACGTCCCATTAAAGAATGAGGGACGAATTAAGTACCATCACCATCATTAGAGAAATAGTATTAAACATACTAATGGGGCTAAAGGCAGATAGATCCCCAGTTCCAATGATTTGCATCTGAGGATCCTAAAAGAGGCAGCTACAAATATTGTGGATGCATTGGTTAGAATTTTCCAAAATCCCTTGGATTCTGAAGTACCTGAGGATTAGAAAGTTGTAAAAATGTCACCCTTGTTCTAAATGGGATGGAGGCAAAAAAAAGGGTAACTATAGCCTGATGAGTAACATCTATTCTTGGAAAAAGTTGGAATCAATTATTAAGAAGGTAACAGCAGAACATTTGGACAATCATAATCTTAGGAAGCAGAATCAGCATGGCTTCACGAAAGGAAAATTGTGTCTAACTAGAGTTTATTGTTCGGCGGGAAACGTTGAATGGGGGTAAAGGGTTCTTTAACAGATTGGCTTTCTGTGATTAGTGGAATTTCACTGTGATCAGTGGAATTTCACAGGGATTAGCGCAAAGCAAAATAGTTAGGAGAGGGAAGATGTATTAATTAATATTTGAAACTATTTTTGTGTGAGCAGTAGCAAACTTGCCTCATGAACTTTAGGAATTGTAAGTATTGACAACATTTGTGAATTACCCTTAGATTTGGGATAGAACATAGAAAATAGCAATAAGTAGTGGGAGGTCATCTGACACTTTAAGCTTGCTCTGCTATTCATAGAATCATAGAGATGTACAGCATAAAAACAGACCCTTTGGTCCAACTCGTCCATGCCGACCAGATAGCCCAACCCATTCTAGTCCCACCTGCCAGCACCTGTCCCATATCCCTCCAAACCCTTCCTATTCATATACCCATCCAGATGCCTTTTACCACTTCTTCTAGCAGCCCATTTACTACCCTCTGTGTGAAAACGTTGCCCCTTAGGTCTCTTTATATCTTTCTCCTCTCACCCTAAACCTACGCCCTTGTTCTAGACTCCTCCATCCCAGGGAAAAGACCTTGCCTATTTACCCTATTCATGCCCCTCATGATTTTATAATACTCTATAAGATCACTCCTCAACCTCCGATGCTTCAGGGAAAACAGCCCTAGCCTATTCAACCTCTCCCTATAGCTCAAATCCTCCAACCCTGGCAACATCCTCACAAGTCTTTTCTGAACCCTTTCAGGTTTCACAACATCCCTCCAATAGGAAGAAGACCAGAATTGCATGCAATATTCCAAAAGTGGCCTAACCAATATCCTGTACAGCCGCAACATGACCTCCCAACTCCTGTACTCAATACTCTGACCAATAAAGGAAAGCATACCAAATGCCTTCTTCACTGTTCTATCTACCTGCAACTCTACTTTCAAGAACCTGTACTCCAAGGTCTCTTTGTTCAACAACACATCCTAGGACCTTACCATTAAGTGTATAAGTCCTGCTAAGATTTGCTTTCCCAAAATGCAGCACCTTGCATTTATCTAAATTAAACTCTATCTGCCACTCCTCAGCCCACTGGCCCATCTGATCAATATCCCATCGTAATCCGAGGTAACCTTCTTCGCTGTCCACTGCACCTCCAATTTTGGTGTCATCTGCAAACTTACTAACTACACCTCTTAAGCTCACAATTATATAAATGACAAAAAGCAGTTGTTCCAGCACCGATTCGTCACAGGCCTCCAATGTGAAAAATAACCTTCTACCCACCACCCTCTGTCTTCTACCTTTGAGCCAGTTCTGCATCCAAATGGCTATTTCTCCCTGTATTTCATGAGATCTGACCTTGCTAACCAGTCTCCCATGGGGTACCTTGTCGAACGCCTAACTGAAGTCCATATAGATCACACCTACTGCTCTGCCCTCATCAATTATCTTTATTACTTCTTCAAAAACTCAATCAAGTTTGTGAGACATGATTTCCCACGCACAAAGCCATGTTGACTATCCCTAATCAGTCCTTGCCTTTCCAAATACTTGTACATCCTATCCCTCAGGATTCCCGCCAACATCTTGCCCACTACAGACGTCAAGGCTCACTGGTCTGTAGTTCCCTGGCTTGTCCTTACCACCTTTCTTAAATAGTGGCACCACGTTGGCCAACCTCCAGTCTTCCGCATCTCACCTTTGACTATTGTTTGTATAAATATCTCAGCAAGAGGCTCAGCAATCACTTTCCTAGCTTTCCACAGAGTTCTAAGTTATACCTGATAAGGTTCTGGGGATTTATCCACTTTTATGCATTTCAAGACATTCAGCACTTCCTCCTCTGTAATATGGACATTTTTCAAGATGTCACCATCTATTTCCCTACATTCCATATCTTCCATGTCCTTTTCCACAGTAAACATTGATGCAAAATACTATTTAGTATCTCCCTCATCTCCTGCGGCTCCACACAAAGGTCGCCTTGCTGATCTTTGAGGGCCCTATTATCTCCCTAGTTACCCTTTTGTCCTTAATGTATTTGTAAAAGCCCTTTGGATTCTCCTTAACTTTATTTGCCAAAGCTATCTCATGACCCTTTTTGCCATACTAATTTCCCTCTTACGTATACTCCTACTGACTTTATACTCTAAGGATTTACTCAATCTGTCCTGCCTATACCTGTCATATGCTTTCTTATTTTTCTTAACCAAACCCTCAATTTCTTTAATCATCCAGCAAACATCACCCAGTCAGCTTTTGAAAGTTCTTTCTGGATCAGTGGTGCTGGAAGAGCACAGCAATTCAGGCAGCATCCAGGATGCTGCCTGAATTGCTGTGCTCTTCCAGCACCACTGCTCCAGAATCTGGTTTCCAGCATCTGCAGTTATTGTTTTTACCTTTTTGAAACTTCTTGCCTAATACCATCAAAATTAGCCTTCCTCCAATTTAGAACTTCAACTGGTCTATCTGGTCTATCCTTTTATATCTATCAGTATTTTAAAACTAATAGAAGTATGGTTGCTGGCTCCAAAGTGCTCCTCCACAGACACCTCAGTCATCTGCCCTGCTTTATTTCCCAAGAGTAGATCAAGTTTTGCACCTTCTCTCGTAGGTACATCCACATACTGAATCGGAAAATTTCCTTGTACATGCTTCACAAATTCTTTTAAGCCCTTAACACTATGGCAGTCCCAGTCTATATTTGGAAATTTAAAATCACCTACCAGAACCACCCTATTATTCTTACAGATAACTGAGATCTCCTATCATATTTGTTTCTCAATTTCCCTCTGACTATTATTCAAAATGCCTGTGGCAGATCATGCAACTTCTGTTCCTACTTTTTCTCCATATCTTTTGATTCCTTTTGCTAAATCTAGCTCCTTTTTGAAAACACTCAATGTTTTGGACTTAACTGCTTTCTGTGGAAGAGATTTGCTTGAGCTTACCACTTTCTGGATGAAGAAATTTCTCATCTCAGTTATTAATGGCCTATCTCCATATTCCTTAACTGTGACCCCCAGTTCTGGATTTCCTGGCCATCAAGAACATTATTCCTGTGTTTATCCTCTCAAGGCCTGTTTGAATGTTATAGGTTTTTGTGAGATCCTTCCTCGTTCTTTTGAACTTGAGTGAGTATAATCCTAACTGATCCAGTCTCTCTTCATGCATTCATCCTGCCATTCCAAGAATCATATAAATCCATAGAATCCCTACAGTGTGGAAACAGGCCATTTGGCCCAAGAAGTACACTCTAACCCTCCAAAGAGTAACCCACCCAGAACCATT
Source organism: Chiloscyllium plagiosum (assembly GCF_004010195.1). Taxonomy (NCBI): domain Eukaryota; kingdom Metazoa; phylum Chordata; class Chondrichthyes; order Orectolobiformes; family Hemiscylliidae; genus Chiloscyllium; species Chiloscyllium plagiosum. The sequence goes on from NC_057730.1 coordinate 23,788,923, forward strand.
CCACTACCCTATTACTCTACATTTCCCCTGACTAATGCACCAAATCTACACATCCCTGAACACTATGGATAATTTAGCAAGGCCAATTCACCTGACCTGCGCATCTTTGGATTGTGGGACAAAACCCATGCAGACACAGGGAGAATGTGCAAACTCCACACAGGGAATTGCTTGAGGCTGGAATTGAACCCAGGTCTCTGGTGCTATGAGGCAGCAGTGCTAACCATTGAGCTACCGTGCTGCTCATTTGGGTAAGTCAGTTGGGTAAACCTTTGTTGCACTCCCTCCATAGCCATAGTATCCTTCCTCAGAATAAGAGACCAAAGGTTAAGCACAATAGTCCAGGATTTGGATAGGCTTGCTGCCCACATAGTGAGTATATGGAATATTTTCTTCTTTGTGCTCATTGTGGTGGAGTTGACTGATAAGATGTTATCTTTATAAAGGAGAGGGGAAATAAAGAGATGAGAAAGGAAGAAAACAAAGATAATTTCAGTTATTACACAGAATACCTTCTGATACAGAGCAATCAGCATTTGGTCATGAAAAGTTCCAGATCTGTAACCAAGTTGCACAAGCAACAATGTTTTATTATGATGCTCTCACAAGGGGGCAGCAATGTGGCATTCATGAGAAATTCTAGTCAGGGCTTCAACTTCTGCTGAAGAAAAAAATTGAAGTTTGAGGATTTAATACAAAAAAAGTAATGCAAAAGATTTAAATTATAGCTTTTTTTTAATTTCTAAAACATTGTACATGATTTGTTTAATGATTCAACAAAAAAAGGTCTGTTGGTTTTGTGACGTGATGAGTGGCAATATCTCGAAACATGTGAAATAAGAAAGATAAATTTGAGTATTTTCCAAAAGATGAGAAGCTAGGAATTGTAGAGAAGCAAACAGATTTGAAAATCTGGGACACAAATAGTTTAAAACTAGGTAACAAGTACAAAAAGCGATTAAAAAGACTCTTGGAATGTGACTATATCTCAAAGGCTTGGTTACAAACGGGAGAAAAATGATACTGCACCAAATGGAATTTCAGTCAGACTTCATCTGGAGTAACTGCATTCAGTTCTCAGCATCAAACTTTATGAAGTGATATAATGGGCTTGAATTGTTGTGTAGAATGTTAAATAATGATAATAGATTGTATAAATCTGCGTTCACTTCAGTTGATTTTGAAGGTAGAGGGCTGATTGGATTGGGGTATCGCAAATGATAAATAAGATTCAGTAGAGAATTCGATACAATTCTGTCTGGTTGTAGGAATCTAGGACAACAAGTGATAATTTTAAAATTAGGATCAGACCATTCGGGAATAAAATCAGGAAGCTACTTTCATATTTACGGGTGTAAAAATATGGAACTCTGTCCCCAAAAGCCTCTGGATGATATAACGATTAGAAGTTTCTAAAATAACTCCGCAGAGGTTGGTATCCCGTCATAAAGTCACCCGTTATTTACATGTGAAAGTTTCTTGTCACTGATCCAGCTCTCTCAGAGCCAGCTCTCAGAGTGAACAGTATATCTGACATTCTTGTTTTAATCTGTCAGCTAGATTAACACACCCAATCAGGGAACTCATATTCTGATGTCCATCTGGCTGACCACATTTACAATCACTACATTCCTCCCCAGCTGAGGCAGAGGTCACAGGCTGTTTTTTTTAGATCCTCCTGGACCATTTTAGCACTGTGTCAGTATCCTCCAACATGCTGTTGGATACGGCAGTGTGGAATGCACAGTAGCTCACTCTTGCGCTTAGAGCATCTTGGAAGAAATTCATTGTCTTCTTCAGGCGGCAAAGGTGTTCAGATGGTGACATCAGCTATGTCCATCACAAATTCCGAGATCTGTTCAATGCTTAACAGAGAAGGAGAACCCACAGATTGCAGCAGCTTTCCTCCTTTTCTGAGGAACTGGGCACAGTTTGCTCTTTCTTCTTTTGAGAATTTGCTGTTTTCATATGGTTCATTGTCCTTGTTCAGGACCCTTGCACCTACCTGAACTTAATGCATCACTAGACCCGATGTCGTGTCTACCAAATCTTTTATCCATGTAGGGCCACTCCCATAGTTGCTGATGCTATTTCACCCGTCCCTTCCAGATCTGGGAAAATCAGATTTAACCTGGTGCAGAATCATCTCCCCATTAACAACTCTGCTGGAGCTATCCCTGTAGTTTGCATGAGGGGTAGTCCTAAATTATAGGAACCAGGATAGTTTGGTATCTAGTGAGGCAGTTTCTTTAAGCCTGCCTTCAAATTTGGAGGCTCTTTCTGTCAAACCATTGGATGATGGATGATATGGAACTGTCCTTATATGTTGAATGCTATTCGACCCGAAGGAATACTCAAATTCCCTGCTAGTAAATGCTGGCCCATTATCTGTGATCAAAACTTCTGGGAGTCTGTGTGCTGCAAAAGATGCATGCAGCTTTTCAATTGTTGTCCCCGTATTTGACAAATGAACTTGTTACGCATCCCATTGCTGAGTGGGCATCCACAATAACTAAGAACATTGAGCCCATGAAATGACCTGCATAATTGACATGTAACCAAGTGCAGGGTTTACCTAGTCATCCCCATGAATGTGGGAAAGTTGCTGGTGGTAATTTTGTTCTTGATGGCACTCTGGGCGCAGATCCACCAACATGGCTATGTCTGCATCCAATCTTGGTCACCAAACATAACATCTCACCAACATCTGTCATTTTGGAAACTCCTGGATGACCCTGGTGGTGTTCAGCCAGCATCTGGCAGTAATCTTTACTTGGGACAATCTCTCTTGTTCCCCAATTATCAATGGTGGAAGAGCCCAGCACATCATTGCAAAAGATAAGGCTGAAGCATTAATTGCAATTTTCAGCCTTTTTCAGTGGACCCCCCCAGCCTTACAAATAACAATCAGCTGATTCAATTCACTCCACATGATATCAAGAAATGGCTGGAACCATTGGATACTGCAAAAGCAATGGGCCCTGACAACATTCTGGCAATATTACTGAAGACTTGTGCTCCAAAACTGCCACTCTTCTATTTTGGGACAAATCCAATCCAACCAATTCCTGCCCCATCAGTCTATTCTTGATCATCAGTGAAGTAATGGAAAGTGTAATGATTGTGATGAGGTCAGCCAAGTAGACATCAGAGTCTGAGGGCCCTCATTGGGGCTGTTAATCTGGTCTAATCAGGGACCCCTGGCTGACAGATAAAGAGGAGTGTCTAAAAAAGTATGAACAGGGAATTCAGAATGAAAAAAAGGAATGTCAGACATTCTGACACTGAGAGCTGGACCAGTGTCAAGGACACATGGAAATAAAGGGAGACTTGGTGACAAGATACCGGCCTCTGTGGAGTTATTTTAGTGGTGATGAGAAGAAACTTGCTCACAACAGTGGTCTTTGAGTTGGTGTAAGTATTTCTGGCATCGTGCTGTTATTAGGGCAACTTGACTCGTTCGACCCTGCTGTTGAAGACTGGGCCCAGTATGTGGAAAGAATGTGTTTTTTTGCCCCAGGCAAATGACAGATGAAAAGCAGCGAGTAATCCTCCTGACAACTTGTAGATCCGCAGCTTTTACTGTTAATTGGAGCCTTACTTTCCCTAAGACATCAGATACTAAGACCTTTTAATAGTTGATGGATTTGGTAAAGGAATACATGACCACAAGCCTCTGCCAATTTTGAATCGCTATCAGTTTTATTTGGCAATTCGAGAACCAGGGAAACCTGTATCAGGATTTTTGACTTGGTTCGGATGACTGGCAGAGGCATGTTGCTTCAGCTTAACCCTTCATGAGATAGAGAGACTATTTGATATGAGAGGTTAATGATGTAATCATGCAAAAGAACCTACTAGCTGAAGACCCAACTAGATTCAAACAATTAATAAACTGACTTTATCATTGGAAATGTGGCAAGTGAAACATGAGTTGTCGGATTTTTTAATGGGAAGTGGACACCCTTGCCAGTCTGACTGAGCTTGTGGAACACTACTTGAGTGAAGGCAATTGTATGTCCACACTCAGGACATAACCTGATCAGAGGGACTCCAGGTCAGCTCACAACAAAATCCCAAAACAAAGTCAAGCCTTGCCTGCATGGTTAAAATTTGCTTCTGGATCCAGGCTGGCAAGCATTGTAGTTGCTACCTTAAGTCAGCAAATATATCCTACTAGACCTAAATTGAGTAAGAGCACTCATAGGCCAGTCTCCAAGTGCAGACTCTGGAAAGCCCACCTACATATGATTTGGAACAATAAATCGCTCAAATCAGAACCAAAATAAACATCTGGTTAAATGGTCAGCCAGTTCTAAGGGAGGTCCATCATGGCATGGCCGTTTCAATGATTGCAGAAACAGTCCTTAACAAAATTGCTTCTGGACTCCAACTCTATAAGGTCACAAGGGTGCAAGACCTTGGCTAGACTGAGAACCTATACTGGGGAACCTTTAAAAGGAGAAAGTGAGGTCTGCAGATGCTGGAGATCAGAGCTGGAAATGTGTTGCTGGAAAAGCGCAGCAGGTCAGGCAGCATCCAGGGAAAAGGAGAATCGACGTTTCGGGCATAAGCCCTTCTTCAGGCCAGTTTCGGGCATAAGCCCTGAAGAAGGGCTTATGCCCGAAACGTCGATTCTCCTGTTCCCTGGATGCTGCCTGACCTGCTGCGCTTTTCCAGCAACACATTTCCAACCTTTAAAAGGAACAATTTTGGTCTGGTCTCCTTTGAGAAGAAGCTGGTTCAGTTACCACTGATTGTAGCAAAAAGGTCAGGCCCAAGCTTGATGGGGTGAAATTATTTAAGAAATTCACCTAGATTGGCTCATCATATTTTGATTAGAAAATTGCAGCCTGTAATGAAGTCCTAATTAAATATCCTGAAGCCGTTCAGAAAGGTCTAGGGATTATCAAAGGAGTCAAGGCCACCTTGCATGTTGAACAGGAAACAATTCCGCGATTCTGCAAGGCCCATGCAGTGCAATTTGCCTCACAGGCAAAAGTAGAGGCAAAAATCAGAAGACCGGAAAGCAAAGGAATCAGCAAGCTGGTATAATTTGCCAGAGTAGCATTGGTTGTACTGATTTTAAAAACTAATGGTCAGTTCGCCTTTGTGAGGATTTCAAACAAACAGTGAACCTTTTGCAGCTGGATAAATGCTTAATCCCTCACAGAGGATATATATGTAAATCTGGCAGGGGAGTGCTATCCTTCACAAAGCTGGACATGAGCCATGTATACTTGCAATTGTGGCTAAATGACAATTCCCAGAAGTATGCTACAATTAAGGGTTTGTACCAATATTCAAGACTGCCATTTGAGGTATCATCAGCCTGTGAAAATTTTCAGGGGACAATGAAGAACATTTTTCAAGGTCTACCCCAGGTCGCCATTTATCTAGATAATGTGCTAATAACAGTGAAGACCAATAAGGAGCACTTGGAGAACTTGGATGAAGTCCTTAGGTATTTCTCCCAGATGGGCATATGCCTAAGAAGGGAAAAATGTGTGTTTCCAAGTGACCTACTTGGGCTACAGAGTCAACAAAACTGGGTTACAGCCATTGGAAGATAAAGTGAGGGCAATCACAGGTGCCCTGGCTCCCACATCTCTACTTGGGCTGGTGAATTATAATGGAAGACTCATACATAACAGACATCATCTTGGCACCTTTGAATCAACTCCTAAACAAAAAGGTCAGTCTTGGAAATGGCCACAATACCATGTCCTAGCTGTCAGGGAATAAAGAAACAGCTATCATCCTCTAACATATTGACATACTATGATGCCAAGCAAGATCTGGTATTCACAAGCGATACCTCCCCATATGGCATCAGGGTAGTATTATCTCATAGGTGCCCAATGGACAGGAATTCCCAGTAGTGTTTGAATCCAAGACCTTGGCTAATGCAAAGCATAAATATACCCAAATACAGAAGGAAAGTTTGGCAATCCTACTTGGAGTCAAGAAGTTCCACCAATACCTTTACAGCCTTAGATTTGTAATAATAACAAACCACAATCCCCTACTAGGCCCACTTAAAGAGGACAAGGCAGTGTTGCCCATATCTTCAGGCCGAATTCAGCACTGGGCTTTAATACTAAGTGCACAAAATTACAAATTGAAACAGCGTCCAGGAGACCAAGTAGCAAATGTGGATGCATTAAGCTGCTGCCTCCCATTGGCAGATACACCACTAACCGTGCTACCACTGGAAGAGGTTTTAAATTTTCTGAAGACACTTAGTCACAGCTGACAATATCGGACTTTGGACACAAAGATCCAGTTTGTGCAAAATGGAAACAGCTGGTCGTGATGGGGCTAAGGAAAGGGCCTTCATAACCAGAATTGAAACCCCTTTGGACCCAGAGAGACCAGATCACAGTAGAAGATGACATATTACTATGGAGAGCACGAGTGATTGTTCTCAGCAAAGGCAGCTGTCAGATACTCCATCAGCCTTATCTAGGGGTTTCCAAAATGAAGATTTTGGTGAGAGATTATGTCTGGTGGCCAGGATTGGATGCAGCTCCCCCATATTTATGGGAATGGCTGGCTAAATCCTGGGCTCAGTTACACATCAACTATGCAGTCCTCTTCATGAGCTTGATGTTGTTAGTCATTATAGACAACCATTCAAAGTGGATGGACAAGGATTGAGTTCATTCATCAAACACGGGGATGATGATAGAAAAACTGCATGCATCTTTTGCAATACATGTACACCCAGATGTGTTGGTTACAGATAATGGGCCAATTGCCAGAAGAGAGTTTGACTGTTTCCTAAAGTTGAATATGTAAGGACAGCTCTATACTATCCATTGCCTAATGGTCTGACAAAGAGCAATCCAAACTTTGAAAGTAGGCTTAAAGAAACAGTCTCACTAGATGCCTAACTGTCCTGCTTTCTACATGATTATAGGACCACCCCTCTTGCAACTACAGGGATAGCTCCAGCAGAGTTTCTAATAGGGAGAAGACTCTGCACCAGATTAAATCTAATCTTCTTGGACCTGGGGAAGGAGACTGAAAGTGTTTCAAGAATGCCAGTGCTGGATGCCAAACTCCACCAAGCAAGAGAGGCAGTTTATTGCAGGGAACAAAGTTTGGTTAACACCAGGAGAATGGTCATATATGGATAAGAGGCATAGTTGATGCGAGTTCATGACCAGTGACGTATAAAATTTGTGTTGAAACGACGATCCTGAACAAGCACATGGATCATATGAAACCTGTGAACTCTGAAATGGGGTGAGATCAAATTAGGTCCATCTCCTCAGAACAGTCAAAAGCTTTTGGAACCCATGGGTTTTCTCTCTCTCTATCAAGTATTGAAGAGATCTCTGAATCCGAGATGGACACAGCAGATCTTGTTGCATCAATGCCTATGCGCCAGAAGAGAGTGAATTTCTCCTGAGATTCCCCAGGCATAAGAGGCAAGCTCCTGTGTACTGCTTGTATCCAATTTAGAGTCAGAGGAACCTGACTGGGTGCTAAAACACCTGAGGACGTGTGACAAGAAAACAGACTGGCATATGGCCAGGGGGCTCAGGGTGGGGGATATGTAGTGATTGTAAGGAGGTCTGCCAGGTGGACCTCATAGAATGAGATCCCTGCTTGGGGCTGTCTGTTCTGATCAGGGAGCCCTGATTGACAGATAAAATCGGCTCTGAGCGTCAGAATGTCTGACTCTCCTCATTTTAAGGGAGCAGGACCAGTTGTGGTTTTCCTAAGTGTAAATAAAGGGTGACTTGGTGATGAGATATTGGTCTCTGTGGAGTTATTTCAGAATGTATCATCAACAGCGCTATCAAATAGCACCTGCTCACTAATAATGTGCTCAGTGACGCTCGGTTTGGGTTCCATGGACACTCTGCTCTTTACCTCGTTGCAGCCTTGGTTCAAACATGGACAAAAGAGCTGAATTCTAGAGGTGAGGTGAAAGTAACAGCTCTTGACATCAAGGCTGTATTTGACAGAGTGTGGCATCAAGGAGCTCTAGCAAAACTGGAATCGATGGGTATCGGGAGCAAACTCACTGCTGGTTGGAGTCATACCTTGCACATTGGAAAGATGGTTGTGGTTGTTGGAGGTCAGTTATCTCAGCTCTATGACATCTGTGCAGGAGGTCCTCAGGGTAGTGTCCTAGACACAATCATCTTCAGCTGCTTCCCTTCATCATAAGGCCAGAACTGGGGATGATCAGTTATGATTGCACAATGTTCAGCATTATTCATGACTCCTCAGACACTGAAGCGGTCCATGTTCAAATGCAACAAGATCAGGAAAATATCCAGACATGTGCTGACAAGTGGCAAGTAACACATATGCCATACAAGTGACCATCTTCAATAGGAGACAATCTAACACTGCTCCTTACGTTAAATGGTTCCATCATCACCGAATCCTCCATTATCAACATCCTGGAGGTTACCGTTGACTAGAAGTTCCACTGGATTCACCATAAAACACGATGGCTGCAAGAGTAGGTCAGAGGCTAGGAATACTACTGCAAATAACTCATTTTCTGACTCCTCAAAATCTGCCCAACATCTATAATGCACAACTCAGGAGTACGATGGAATGCTCCCCACTTGCCTGGATGGGTGCAGCTCCAACACTCAAGAAGCTTGACACCATCCAGGACAAAGCAGCCCACTAGATTAGCTCCACATCCACTCCCTCCACCATCGGCGCTTAGTAATAGCAGTATGTACTACCTACAAGATGCACTGCAGAAATTCACTGAAGGTCCTCTGACAGCACCTTCTAAACTCATGACCACTTCCATCCAGGAGCGTAAAAGCAACATATACATGAGAACACCCCCTCCAAGTCACTAACTTGGAAATATATTGCTGTTCGTTTACTGATGCTGGGTCAAAACCCTGGAATTCCCTCTCTATAAAGGCATTGTGAGTCAACCCACAGCAGGTGTACTGCAGCAGTTCAACGATGCAGCTCACTACTGTCTCAAGGCCAACAAATATTGGCCAGCCAGTGATGCCAGCATCCCATGATTGGAAAAAAGACATTTACTCAGTGTGTTACCTGTCAATGTTTTCTAATTTTGGGAGGTGACTCTTTGGAGTTCTTGCTGTTTTTGAATTTTGTAGCACTTCCACCAATGGAAGATCAGCAGAACAACAGAGAAGTCCAACCCTGTGATTCTAAACAGGGTCCATTAGCTATACAGGAGCTTCTTGAAACAAAACATATTCAGACTTTGAATAATCCTTTGACAAAATTGTGCTTTAGAGGATATTAATAAAACTAAATTTTGCAAATGCCCTCACTAATCAGCTGGATGACATTTTGTAAAATGTTTTAGAGATATTAGAAATTTTAATGTTTGCACTTAAAAGAAGTAATTATTTTATGTTTAGCAGTTTTCATGTTCCAGCTTGTTTAAAATAAATCAGCAGTATTGAAATCTGTCTGGGCTCAAATGACCTAAGAGTGGTATCTGAGTGCTTGAGTGAAAGGATGTGTTGTTCACTGACATGGTGATGCTGCTGATTTTGAGGACTTCATTTCATTAACATTGGGACAATGACTTGCAGCCCAAAAACAAGCATAAAGGGATGCTGCGGGAGTCCAGGTTGATCTTTAGCCTGTAGAGGTATAGAATCTGGATGTTCATGTGAAATAATAATTGAGGAGTGAGGAACCAGAGTGGCAGTGGTCCATATTGACTTTGTGGAGATTGGTATGGCACCAATACTCGAGTCCGAAGGTAACAGAAGAATTTATGAGGGCCTTAGCAGTGGATATATGGAGACAAAGTAATATTAATGGTGAATGGTGGTCATTATTGTACTGAAGTGGATGTGGACTTCAGTAGAAAGACTGTTTAGTAGATGGATGACATTCAGTGGAAGAGTTAGGACATGAATGGGCTGCATATTGGTGGAAATGATAGTTCACAGAAAGATTGGCTTTAAGACCACACAGGCATTGTCTTGTTTTTGGTACATTTAAATTTAATGGAACTTAATACATTGCTGTATTCATTTCTCAATACTTTTAATTATTAGGTGACAAATGTCTGTTCCAATGTTCAAACTTCTGTTAATTGAAACTCAGATATCCACAGCCATTATTTGAATCAATGCTGGAAAAGCTTAACATACTTCACAGGATCTGAGATTTGCTGGGGCCCACAAGTTGTGCTGATCTTTTTCTGATGGAGATTTCTGTGTTGTTTTCAGAATTCCTATTCCTTCATGTATAGCACTAGGTACAAGGCAGGCTGAGTGATTGGGAAATGTTAAAGGGGATAAAATTAGGTACTCTTTTACTTTTCTAAGTGATTCTTGAAATTCCTAACCCTCTGCTAAAGTGGGGCTCCATGACTACAGACAGTACTTTGCCTGCCCAGCAGTTCTTCATATGCGATTGTGCTTTCCACCGCTGTTTTATTTAACTTGTGTGGCACTGGGATAGAGAAGAGATTTTATTGTGTGGTGAATGAGGTTTTAGAGATTACCTCACAAAACAAGTTTTCTCTGTCAAAACCATGAAAAAACACAGTTCTTAAAAGATTAAAATTTGAATATAAAGGAGAAATGGAACTCAGGCGTGTAGCACAGTAAGTCCTGGTTTAGATTTGATGGCAAAATCTTACCACATTTTGACAAAATGTTTATGAAGTTTCATGGGGTGTTCATGTCCATGAGGTCTGAGTTTTCTCATGCTATTGACCCAAAATTACCTGATCAACTACTTAACATGGAAGTATTGCACCTCTCTTAACTGATACTAGCCTGATTCTTCTACTGTAGTGGTTAGTACATTGACACTCAGTAGCAGCAGTATGTACTATTTAACACGCTCCTTAGATTGGACACCACCTTCCAAGCCCGCAACTTCTACTATCTCGAAGGACAAGGGCAGCAGATATGTGGGGACACCACCATCTGCCTGTTCCCCCCCAAGTCATTCAACATCCAGATTGTGAAATATGTCACCAGTCTTTCAGTCAAGCTGTGTCAAAGTCCTGGAACACCCTTCTTAATGACATTGTGGGTGTACTACTCATAATGGCCTGCAGTGTTTTAAAAAGGAAGCTTCCCATGAAACTTGACAAAAATATTGCAAAAATGTGGTAAGATTTAGCCCTTAATCTAAACCAGGACTTACTGTGCTACATGCCTGAGTTCCTTTCTCCTTGGTATTGAAACATTAATCGTTTAAGAATTATGCTTTTTCAAGGGCTATTACAGATGTGCAATAAACCCTACCCAGTCAGCGATGTCCACATCCTGTGAATGAAAAAATATTGTTTGCTGTGTATACTATTGGCACATGTTGCTGGTGCGAGATTGACATAACATGGTGCAACACAGAATCATGTTCAACCCCTGTCTGATGATTGCTGATAACCATGACAAGCTTCCTGGCTTTGTGTCTTTGTGAAAGAGTAAGGCAAAGCAGGGATGCCATGAGCATCTAGATTGGCACGAAATGAAAGAATACTACAAGAATAAGTGAGCAGTCCTGAAATGCAGTCTGCTCCTATCCAAATGTGCAGATTGTCCTTGCAATAGTATTCTATTGATGGTTACTGGTGTGCCCCAAAGTGCAGCATGGCACTAAATAAGCATACTATAAGTGGATCAGCAATGTGCCTTAATGATACAGAGAAGCTAGCACGTATCAGATTTCAGCATTCATTGACGTTGGGTGAATGTGGCTCCAGCTCTGGAGAACTGAGATGTTAGTACTGGGTGTCCAAAATAAAGATTTGTTTGGGGAAGCAATGAGTTGTACCCACTCTGGGCTTTCATGTCAGGAATCCTTGGTCTAGTTTCTATTCAGTGCATGGTAGAATAGGAACCTGGTGAGAACCTGGTGAGGAATTAATGAAGTGAGATTAGATAGTGATGAGGGTGGCAGAGCAATACTCTCCATTAATAGACCTCTGTCACTCAAGTGAGAATCTCATCTTGTCATACAGAGTTCAGTTGGAAAATCTGACTAATTGAGAAAGGCCTTTCTGGACTTTTTATGTAATTCTCCCAAATTTCTCACCATAACCCATGTTATTCAGAGCCTTGGAAGTTTTTGCCTAGTTTGTCAAATTAATTGCTCTCAGCAGGAAAATTTGGGGAATATTACTTTGTGCCTCAAGACTTTTGAGCAATCTAATCTAATCTAAATAGCTTGGAAACTCATTCAAGGAGTGTTCTTGGTGATAAAGCATGTGTCTTTGCCTGCGAGAAGGCGCATTGAGGATCAATGTGGGATCAGCCTTGATGTGCTTCATGGTAGATTAGCTACAAGTGGTGTATATGTTTCCATAGGAATAATGGACACTTGAAGAACTCCCAATACAGTAAAATGTCTTTAGAAGAGTTTGAAGAAAGAAAATAGGCAAATAAAATTGACAAACAAAAATATGAATAATCTCTGTGTAAAGGCAGCACAAGCACAGTCACATTTTCCCCTTTCATAGCAGAACAGAAAATTTAAAATGTGTAATTGATTTTTGTGAAAACAACTTGTATTCTTTACAGTTCCAAACTATGAAATTTAGAAGAGGCAGTTTCTTTAAATGGAACACATTACATTGTAAGAGTTTTCACCATTAAAATTATGTGTTATCTGTTGTGTTCCCTCCAAACTGAGAACTAATTGAAATTTACTCCTTTTGCTTTCAACTTAAGGCTCACATTTTACAGTAATACTGTCCTATTCGTAACAAAGATGTCTTCATCAGTTGGGCTCGGTGTCAGTTAGTCTCATTTAAATGAGAACACTAACAGAGCTGTCAAATTATAATAATGACTGGGTTATGGATGCATTAGAAGGCAGGGAAGCCTGCTTAAAGTTCATCAGTTCCCAAATAGTGTTCACAGTTATCTCTGATTGCACCTTTGAATGATTGAGCAGACTGCTGCAGTTGAATCCTTAAGAGTATATTCCTATAAATAGATTACAACCTGGAACAAAGTTATCAATCACCCTATTGAATAAACATTGACTGCTGAATATTTCAAAGAACAGAACAAGTATGACCTAGTGGTCTTTTATCAAAAATATGATTGCCATTGGAGAGTCCAGGGATTTGACGAGAACCTTTTTGTATCAAATGCTTGCTCATTATTTGTTTTTGATTCATATTTTTTGACAGGTGAATGCAACCAAAATCACTGTAGTACTTCAGTGATACTTTTCTGGCCAATTGCATTTTATCAGAGAAATGCAGTTAGTCAACCAGAGCACAGTCCAAAATCCTGGATTATCATCTTGTTGTCAATTCTTAATCATTTACCCCTGATTGCACAGAGTGAGGATATGCATTCTGTGTTGTGCTGATGGTTGTATTTAACAGCTCTTTAGACCATAAATGCAGATAAGACAGATTTATTTTAGAAATTAAGTTTTAAGATAAAATTTTATGTTCTGAAACCCACTTGTTGCAGTGCTTGCCATTACTTAGTACTCACCAACCCATTCCAAGACTTGCTTGAATTACTCTCCTGTGCTTGATTGTTATCTCCCTGTAGTTGCTGTTGACACTGAGTTGAATCTTATGTTTCTTTTTGGCTAAGTGCCAGTTCTGTTGTGTTTTTTTGAAAACATTTTTGTCAGTATGATTCCTTACCTTACTCTGCTCCGCTACCTAATTGCCCCAGTAGCATCTATCTCATCTGATTCTTGCCCTAATTTCCCTTGTGCCTTTCCTGAAACAGCTTGCCACTCAGCAGATATCTGCTGAACTATCTACCTCCCGTGCATTATTTTAAAAACAGTTGAGCACTCGGACAAGTACTGGCATTCTAAAGCTATTTTGTTTGGTGATGGACAGTTATTCTGAAGATATCGGAGAAGGTGAAAATGCAACTGTAATTCTCCAACAGGGACCTTGAGGTCCTGAGAGGCGTCATCTTCCCAAATGACTGGCAGTAATGATACGAGATCCTGGCAGCTGATCCAAAGATATAATTTCAGTCAGTGCAGTTTCAAGTGTGTGGAGGAATGACCAGCAGTGTCACAAGGTAAATAACCTTTTCCACTGTGCCAGGGTTAGCGCTACATTCTTTTCACTGCTACCTCATACTTGCACTATGCCACTGCACCCACCTCCCAGCAAGGCACTTTCACTATTGCCTGCAATATTCTCCCTCACGTGTTCATACCACTACATCCCTGCCAAAGCTCTCAACATTAACCCAGCACAGACTCCATGCTGCCTATTTTCTCCTTAGGAACACCACGTTCCAGTCCCATGCAACATAATTTCACCTCTCTCAATACCTCCTTTTCTCTCATTGTAGTGGAAAACAGCCCCTAATAGGATTGAAAGGACCATGATGGGTGGAGGGGCTCCCTATAAGAGAATCTTGCCCCTCATCAGAAAAAGACTGGGACTGCTCCGGGGAAATGCCATGACATCATGTCCTGCACCCAAATAAAGTTTTTCGTTCCACTGCAATTCTCACACATTAAACTCGCTGTCATTTTCATTCATTGCACACCACTTTTAACCATTGGTTGTGACACTTTCTCTCCCTTTTATCTTGCAGGTACTACATAATGTCCACAACTTTGGCAGAGAAAAGGCATCTTCTCAACGTCCTGAGGATGGGAGTACTCAGACAGAGAAGCAAGGCTGCTTCTTAAACTCCTCACCAGCTCAAATACTGACATCTTGTTGGAAATGTCAAATTTAGCAAGTTTGGGAGCATTAGCTGGTGAGCTCCTCATTGTGACGGCTCTGCAATTGGCGAGGAGGAAAGGTATAGTGATGGTAATGAGGTCAGACAGGTGGACCTCATAAACTGAGTTTCCTGACTGTACCAGATTAACAGCCCTGTCTGGGAGTTGACTCTGAAGAGGCTGTACCAGAGTCAAGGCCTTTCCACTTGTAAATAAAGGGTGACTTGGGACAGGAAACTGTCTTCTGTGGAGTTATTTCAAAATTCCCCAGGCCACTAGTGCTCATAGGACTTCCAGGGGCCAGGCATCTGCTCAGCCCTATGTAGGACTGGACCTTATGGTTTTGGTAATCAAGGACTTTATCCACATGCGCAGAAAGAACAAGAGCAGCAGACAGGTATGTTGGATAAAATGACTCTCTGTGCGAGACCACAGGGATCAAGCTGCCCCAAGCATACAAATGTCTGGCTGCCTCTATTGACAGGTTTGAGACTGCCATGGAGAGCAAGTTCAGCACTCTCAGAGTTTATTGGAGGGACAAACACCTATACTCCATTGCCTCAGCTGTTGGTCCTCAGAACTGAAGAAATGGTGGCAGGGATGGAGTAATTGCATTCACTCCAAATTCTCTTTCCTCACAGGACACAGAGACTGGAGCAAGAACTACATACAAGGTCCTCAGAAATCTCATGCCAAATATCCCTATTCTTTCCTTGTCCTGTGTCCAGACTTGTTGATGTCATTGAAGTGGTCATGACATCTGGGGTAGGGAGAGGTGCAGCACACAGTTGGTTCCTTAGGATTGCCAAGGTTTAGGAACACTGCGAGTCTGTGTCCTGTATAGATCAGTGTTGTTTCCTTTCAAAGGGCTTCACAGCGGTATATCTTGCAACTCCCTCCCTCACAGGTAGAGATTCTTTACTTACAAAAGCAATCACCCACCCCCATTTGAAAATTGCATCCACCCCCACCAAAGCCTGCAGACCCACAATCCAGTTGAGTAGGTTCCTGAGTCCCCTTCATATGGCAGCAGACCGTCTTGTCCTCCCCATTCCTTTCCCCTTATTTTCTGTGGATGGACCCAACAGACTGACCATAGTCACCCCCTTGAGTGACCTAACCAGACAGCCTCAGATAAGAAGTGCCCAGGCCCACATTAGCTCAGGAATAACTGAAATCCATTGCCTGGATTGCAGAGGCATGGATATCTTTACCAAAAACATCTCAAAAGGTTGACTGATCATGTTTAAACCTGTTGGGAGTCTGTGCAGGGAGTCTGTGAATAGCCACAATCTGCAATTGCATGGGACATGCAATACCCTCCATCCCACGTCCCCCCCAATGGAAAATGGAGTACTTCAAAGAGAAACCTTCACTGAGGATCCCCATGGCCTGTTGGTTAATAAGCATGCCAAAGTATATCTGGACAGAGGATGAAAAAGCCAAAAGTGGATAGTGTGCAGCAGCAGCTCATCCATAAAAATACCCTTTGTGATACAGAAGGATATGAAAGGCATTTCCAAAAGGAGGCTCAGGGTGTGGAATGTGGGCTCTTGAGGGAGGTTCAGGACCCTGGTGCTGATGTGAAATTCTGTCTGAGTTTGCATATGCATACACGGGATTCCACTGCACCCCTGAGCATCCTCTAACTGGCATGCAACATCTTGTCCAAGCTTGCCATTTTCAAATGATAGATGACACTGGCTGCAAACTGGACATTCATCACCGCACTGTTTGCCAATTCCTGTGGCAACATTCAGCTCAGGCTTCTGCCAGTCAATACATCCCAGATGCTGGTTACCACCATGGCCTCCCCTCCGCCAGCTACTTGACCTCGCAATGGAGGAGTTATGGATTCCTGAGTGGCAGCTGTCTGATGGTAGCTGCTATTCCTGATTGTGGGAAGATCCTGGTGTGAATCAACCATGTTCTAGACATTGATCAGGTCCTGGTAAAAGACAAGCAGCATACTGAAAGAGATTTGAAGACAGTTGCAGTCTATGAACATGGTCTACATGTCGCAGTTGACCAGCAGAAGAAACATCTGGCAGGGCGCAGCATTTGGGAGGAGGCTTGATGCAAAGATTTTGCTTCAAGGCCCAAAGGCAGAATATTGCCACCTGATTGCAGCAGACACAGCAGTGACTGACCACCGTCCTCAATGGGGAGATTTTGCCCGAAACGTCGATTTTCCTGCTTCTCAGATGCTGCCTGAACTGCTGTGCTTTTCCAGCACCACTCTACTCCAGAATCTGGTTTCCAGCATCTGCAGTCATTGTTTTTACCTTGACACAGTACCTCTGTCATGACCCAATACTACTTTTTGCCTCAGAAGAAATGAGCCAACATCCTCTGGAGTTTTGTAGAAGGGGTCAAAGGGACCAGCTAGTACCACAGTTTATGATCAGCACTCGGCTCTTGGGTGAGCCAAGACTTTGGTCTCTACCTCCTACCAATTCATCAGCCAGGATTTCTGAGTTGGGCTGAGGTCAAAATCCAGATAGGGCAGATGGACGGTGCTCCAGCTGAACGCATATAACTACTCTGGCAAGGAATTCATCTGCTATGGACTGACCAGGAACCTGGAACATTTGGCCTGGTTGATCCTGGTGGAACTTGCAGCCGAGTGCACTGCCTGGTACTTGCGCAGTCTCTCCAGGTCAGCCGGATTGGTGAATGCGAGGAGTAAGTCATTGACTTAAGCCAAAAGAACCTCACCCATGCCTGGCCTGTGCTGACCCAATCCCCACAATTTCTGCAAGACACACAGGAAAGGCTCCACGCACAGAATACAGCTGGCTGACAAGGGGCAGCCCTGACATATTCCTCTCTCAAAGTGAAGGAGCACCATGAAGTACCCTTTAACTTTAATGAGATACTCTGTGATAGTGTACAGAAATCAGATCTGGATTACATCCCAACTGAATGCTTGAAGAGAGCTGAGTAGATACTTATTCGACCCTGTTGAATAGCTTCTCCTGATCAAAGGACAGGAAGGTAGTTGACAGGGCAAACCTTCGAGATTTATCAGGTTGTTTTCTTTTTTCCACCCGTAAGTATTATCGCACACAACCGAAAGCACCGTAATTTTTTAACTAGTAACCATCTATTAACTAGTAATAGCACCCAATCCTATTGAGTATTTGCAAGCAAAGCCCATTATTGGCAATGTAAGCCATCAGTGAGGGAGATGGGGTGTAGGGAGAGAAGGATGGGACTAAATCGAAATGGAGTTGGAGAGAGAAGTAAAGCACTGTATTCTCCTGTGATGACCATCTCTCTAAAGACATCAAGAGCATTGATGGATACTGCAGGCACAAATGTAACTGAGGAAGAGGGACTGACAATCGGAAGAGATGACCCCCCTCTACAGTTGGCTTCCTGGACCTGTTTATAGCCAGTCTGGCCAGGCCCAGGAGCTGATCCATGTCCTCTGATTTGCCCACACCCATCTGCACTAGGTGCCCAAAGATCAGGAGTGTAGGGCTGAAGTGCAACCAAAAAAGACAACAAAAGATTTTTCAAATGATTAAAAAGCAGGTGCAAACACCCACAGCCAAAAACATGGTCCACACACTCCACAGTGCTGCAAACTAAACAGTTGGGCTTGGAGTCCGTGAACTTCTGCAATCTGCAGTTGTAAGGGACAGTTGCGTGCAACACCCTCCACCCCAGGCCCCTAATGGAACATGAGAGGACTCTTGGATAGAGAGCCCTCCACTGGGATCCCTGCCACCTGGCAGCAAATATGCATGCCAAGGTGTGTATGGGTGGCGGATATAAAAATCAAGGTAGATGGTGTGCAGCAGCAGCCTGTGCAAAAAATGCCCGTTCGCAAATTGGAAATATACAGTGCATACCTAACAGGCGGCTCAGGTTCAGGGAAGTTCAGGACCCTAGGGCCAATGTGAAATTGTGTCAGAGCATGGGTATACGCACACAAGATTCCACCTGAGCCTGAACTTGCAACTGGTGCATGATGTTGGGCCTGTACACCACTGTTTTCAGATGATGAATGGCATCGACTGTGAGCTGGACAGTCACCCATGCACTGTTAGCCAATTCCTGCAGCATATAGCAGGTTGTTAGCTTTGCAGGTTACAGCATTTTAATGCAGATCCAGGTTCCTTTTAAATGAGTTGAGGATTTCTGCCTTAATCATTAAACTGGGCAGTGAATTCCAGACACCCACCACTCTGACTAAAACATTTTTCCTCATTTTCTGCCTAATCCTTCTATGAGTTATCTCAAATCGTGCACTGATAATTGATCTCTCCTCTAGGGGAAATACATTTTCACTATCCAATCTATCCAAGCCCCTCATTATTTTGTACCCCTGGATTAAGTTACCCATCAACCTTTTCTGTTCTAATGAACCTTGCTCATCTAATTGTTCTTCAAACCTGCGATTTTTAAGCCTTGGTAACATTTTTGCAAATACTCTGTGTACATATGTTCTTCCTGTAATGTGGTGACCAGAGCTGCACACAAAACTCCAGGTGCCATCTATAGTTCCACATTATATCCCTGCTCTTATATTCAATGTCTCACAAATGAAAAAAAAATCCTATCTCTTTTCTACCATCTTGTCTATTTGTCCTGCAAATCCAGGGACTTGTGCACATGCAGTCCAAGCCCTGTTACTTCTTAAAATCCTCTCAGTTCCCTCCTTTCTATTACCTTGTTTTTCTCTCACCCGTCCCAAATGCATAAGCTCACATTTGTTCGGACTGAATTCCGTTTGTCACTTTTCAGTCCTGTCATCCGAATCATAGATAAGTTTGTGTCATTGACAGCTATCTTCTTCACTCAACTACCCAGTCAATTTTTGTATCATCTGCAAATTTCCCAATCATGTCTCCTATATTTAAATCTAAGTCATTAATATATACCACAAGGGGCAAGAGACCCAAAACAGTCCCATGGGCCACCTCTGGAAACTGCTTTCCTTTCGCAAAACTCATCTGTTGACCATTACTTTTTGATTCCTGTCACTTAGCCAACTTTAGATTCAACTTGTCATATTCTCCTATATTCCCTGGGCTTTAATTTTCCTGATTCGGAGATGCCGGTGTTGGACTGGGGTGTACAAAGTTAAAAAACACACAACACCAGGTTATAGTCCAACAGGTTTAATTGGAAGCACACTAGCTTTCGGAGCGTCGCTCCTTCTTTAGGTGATGTCGGATCAAGGATTATGGATCACGAACCCACTTAGGTCGACCTACAACACAGACTACGCAGAGAGACTTTGCCACCGCACCTCTCGTAAACTTCTCAATCATCTCGTGCACCAACTCTACAGCAGGCGCCACAACCTTGAAATTCAGATGGAGTCTACACTCATAGCCTGCACACAGGATACATCAGTACAATTACGTGACATTGCCAAACAGACAAGGCGACAAAACTGCACCACGTACATGCAAACCAAGAACAAAAAACTGGACAAACTTGGCATTCTCACCAGTAGTAGAGAAGCCCTCCCTGGCACCACAGTAGACAACATTATCACTGCGGGGAAGTCTATTGTCAACTTATCGGACCACACCCTTCGACCGGAAGAGATTGAAGTCCTGAGTAGGGGTCTCAACTTCTGCCCCACCACCAAAATGGACCCATTGGTTCTGGCAGCAGATACAGAGGAGTTCATCAGACGAATGAGACTCCGGGAATTCTTTCAAGGTGCCGGCAGTGATCCCACTGAGCCCACTGATGAACTAGAACAGTCATCACAGGGATCTGTAGAGGAGCGACCAAAGAAGGTTTCAACATGGACCCCACCGGAGGGCCACTGCCCTGGGCTTGACATGTATGCTCAAACTGTCAGGAAATATATAAATGCCAGTTCATCAGCCGTACCCATAACGTAGAGCAAAACATCACCCGTTCCCAACGCAATGCCATCCAGGCTCTCAAAACCAATCACAACATTGCCATCAAACCAGCAGATAAAGGAGGAGCCGTTGTCATTCAGAATAGAACAGATTACTACAAGGAAGTGTACCGATGACTGAACGACCAGGAACACATTAGACAACTACCAGATGATCCGACCAAAGAACATACCCGAGAATTAAACACACTGATCAAAATTTTAGATCCAGTCCTTCAGAGCTCCCTACGCACCCTCATCCCACGTACTTCTCGTGTAGGCGACTTCTACTGCCTTCCAAAGGTACACAAAGCCAACACACCGGGACGTTCCATCATGTTGGGAAATGGGACCCTATGTGAGAATCTCTCTGGCTATGTGGAAGGCATCTTGAAACCTATTGTACAGGGGATCTCCAGCTTCTGTCGCGACACTACGGATTTCTTACAGAAACTCAGCACCCATGGACCAGTCGAACCGGGAACATTCCTCGTCACAATGGACGTTTCTGCACTCTACACCAGCATCCCCCACAAGATGGCAGACATCACCTGATGAAGGAGCTTTGCTCCGAAAGCTAGTGTGCTTCCAATTAAACCTGTTGGACTATAACCTGGTGTTGTGTGATTTTTAACTTAATTTTTCTGAGTAGTCTACCAACTAGGATTTGTTACATACCTTACTAAAATTCATGCAGCCAATATCCATTGCAATACCATAATCAATCCTCCTTGTTACTTTCTCAAAAAAACTTCAATGAAGTTAATAAAACACAACCCTCCTTTAACAAAGCCATAATGACTATCCCTGATTATTCCATACGTCTCCAAGAAATAGCCCTTTCTCTTGATGTTGAATCTAGTAATTTGCCCATCGAGGTCAATAATTATTTAGCCAATCCTTTGCACCTTTTTTGAATAACGACACAGCAGTTACAGATCTCCACTCCTTTGGTTCTTCACCTATGTTGAGGATTGGTAAATTATCCTCAGACCATCTATTATTTCCTCCCTGGCTTCCTTAAATAGTCTTGGATACAATTAATCTGGCCTAGGTGATTTATCCACCTTCAAGGTCAGTCCTTCCATACTTCCCTTCTCATCACACTTATTTTATCTAATATTTCATTCTTCTGTTCTAACTAGAAAGTCAACACGATCCCTCTCCCTTGTGAAGACGGATACAAAATGCTCATTTAGAAACCTGTCCACATCTTCTGCACAAGCAGCCATGTATATTTCTGAAAAGCACAACCTTTTCCTTAATCATTATCTTGCTCTTAATAAACATGTTTGGATTTTCTTTAATTTTATTTGCCAACTTTTTTTGTACCCTTTGTTTTCCGAATTTTTTTCATTTCGCCCTTGTACTTTCCATACTCCTTTTCCTGAAGTATTACTTTTTTTGAGATCACCATGTTCTTTATTTTTCTTCTTTATCTTTTCCTGCATACTTCTGGATAACTAGGGTCCCTAGATTTGGCAAATCACTTTTTTTTGTCTGAAACCATAAGAAATGAGCACTGCAGTAGGCTGTTCAGCCCTTCAAGCCTGCTCCGCCATTCAGTAGGATCACCTCCATTTTCCTGCCCTTTCTCTAACCCTTGATTCCCTGTCTGATCAAAAATCTAACTATCTTAGCCTCAAATATACAAAAGGACTCTGCTCTCACAGGTCTCTGCAGCAAGGAATTCCAAAGTCTCTCAACTCGCAGAAGAAATTCCTTAGGATTCCTAGTGGACCTTCCCTGTACTGTCTCCAATGAAATCATAACCTTTCTTAAATTAGAGGCCCATAACTCCTCACGTACTCCAGAGGTGGTCCCTTGAGCATCATGTGCAGTTACGGTATGACTCCCTTACTCGAGTAGTCCAACTCCCTTGAGAAAAGGTCCAAAATTGGTGGTAGTTTGATTTTTAGCTTTTCTGGTACCAGTATGGCTCTCATTGTATGCATGCTGTCCATGTTGTTCAGGTGGCAAAGATTACCAAGATTTGACAACCTTGTCTTATGCAGAGCATGTAACCCAATACTCACGAACCAAGCAGTCAATTTCTGGTACTCAGGCGTGGCTTGAATATGGGTTGAATGGCTGATTGCCTCAGGATAAAAGTATTATGGCCGTCATCAAAATAGCAGAATCCATTTGCATCATGTTGTGTGGATAGTTGTGCACCAACATGTTAAGAGAATGACAATATTTAAGACTATGGTATCTCTGCGTTGTCTACAGAACCATAAATAGACCATGATCCTTTGGGACACTTCAGCATTGGGAATCTCTCTTACTAACCCTCCTGTTTCTAGAGGTCATTGTTCATTTTTCAGAACTCCAAGTTCAGAATACTCAATCTCTCCTGCCAGGAACCAGATATTGAACCTTAGTTGCATTGCCACCAGGCAAATGTACCCTTTCCTCAGTCTTGTGAATGAATATTTACTGTAGATCATGGTATAAGTCAAGTTTTGGAGCTTTGTAAATCCTTATACAGCCAGTATTAAATATGAACTATGGACATAGATGCAGAAGGACCCATTTCTTTTTGTTCATTGCCTCGTATGTCTGCTCTGTGCTCTACCTCCAACACATCTTCCTGACAATATTGCCCATATAGCCTTCTTGATCTCATGCATTGACTCAGAAATGTGTATCCTTGAGTTGAAAAATTGAGGCCAACTCCTAATATTAGCATCGCCCAAGGCATACATTAGGCTGTGATCTATGGTATGTGTTAGCCAACATCACCAAAACATGCGATCTAGTTGTTGTCTCATTATTGTTTGTAGCATTTTGCTGGTGCACACATTACCTGTCATATTTAAGTTACAGTAGTGACTATGCTTCAACAGTACTTCACTGCTTGTAAAGAGCTTTGGAATGTCCTGAAATGGTGCAAGGTGCAAGGCAATACAAATGCATGCCTTTCTTATAATTCAACTGGAGTGTCTATTAAGAACAGAGACCAAAGGAAAGACCCAAACATGAAAATAATTGAACATTTCCTAGCTGATCATTTCTTTAATTTTTCCTTCTCTTCTCATGAAATTCAACAATAACCTCATTTGGCACTGCCATTTGCAACAGTCACAGTCATGTCACTGGAGACCACATCATTGGCCCATAGAGAGAATTACGTTTTGTCCTAATGTTTACACTTATAAGATCAGAAGACTATTTGAGATTTGTTTCTAGCTGTTGAAAGGACAGAGAAGAAAATGTGGAGTAATTACATTTTTCTGTAGACTGTCACATGATAAGAATCTAGATTTTGTTTACAAGTATTTACTCAATAAAGAGAAACACAATGCTTCATAGTAGGCTGTAAAATTCACCAAGAATTGTTAAGTAGAAAGAAAGTGTGGAAAATTAATGAGATCTGGGGATCCTGAGTGATGCTAGCTTAAAGCTTTTGGAAAAACTTTCAGTGGCAGAGTACAGCAAATTAGTTGCCACCATAGTATGAAAATGATATTGCAACTTTGGAAACTTTTTGCAAGGTTTGTGGAGGTTTGTAGCTCAGGTTGAGGTTTAGGGTGTAGGTTTGCTTGCTGAGCTGTAGGTTTGATATCTAGACATTTAATTACCTGGTTAGGTAACATCATCAGTGGCGACCTCCAAGTGAAGCGAAGCTGTTGTCTCCTGCTTTCTATTTATATGTTTGTCCTGGATGGGGTTCCTGGGGTTTGTGGTGATGTCATTTCCTGTTCGTTTTCTGAGGGGTTGATAGATGGTATCTAGATCTATGTGTTTGTTTATGGTGTTGTGGTTGGAGTGCCAAGCCTCTAGGAATTCTCTGGCATGTCTTTGCTTAGCCTGTCCCAGGATAGATGTGTTGTCCCAGTTGAAATGGTGGTTTTTTCTTCCGTGTGTATTTAGTACTGGACCCTACTCTCCCATCTGATTAAATGCCATACCCACAGAAAAAAAACCCACCATTTCGACTGGGACCACACATCTATCCTGGGACAGGCTGAGCAAAGACATGCCAGAGAATTCCTAGAGGCCTAGCACTCCAACCACAACGCCATAAACAAACACATAGATCTAGATACCATCTATCAACCCTTCAGAAAATGAACAGGAAATGACATCATCACAAACCCCAGGAACCCCATCCAGGACAAACATATAAATAGAAAGCAGGAGACACCAGCTTCGCTTCACTTGGAGGTCGCCACTAATGATGTTACCTCGCCAGGTAATGAAACGTCTGGATATCAAACCTACAGCTCAACGAGCAAACCTACATCCTAAACTTTGGAAAAGTTTTAGAAGTGAGGAACTGGCCTAATGAAGGAGATTGAGGGATTGGGTAATGAAGATGGATTATGTAAATTGTACATG
Organism: Chiloscyllium plagiosum; assembly: GCF_004010195.1. Taxonomy (NCBI): domain Eukaryota; kingdom Metazoa; phylum Chordata; class Chondrichthyes; order Orectolobiformes; family Hemiscylliidae; genus Chiloscyllium; species Chiloscyllium plagiosum. The sequence goes on from NC_057730.1 coordinate 23,813,806, forward strand.
TCTAGGAAAAAAAATGCTACTTTTGGAATTCTAAAGTATGCATATCATGTCGATCATGACCATACCATGTCCAAAACAAAAGAATCAGAGGGCACTGTCTAGGCACCAGGAGTGGAAAAGCAGAGTGTAAAACATAATGCCCTTTGTCGAAGGTTTGGTGGGTATGGCATTTATTCAGATGGGAGAGTAGGGTCCAGTACTAAATACAGTGCTGGAGGCATGTGGGTGCCCTTCTAGTCCTACTTCCAAGTTAGTGTCTTTGACCCAACCATATTCAGTTGCTTTATCAATGACTTTCTCTCCATCATAAAGTCAAAAATGGTTTTATCCCACAGATGTTTACATGTCCTGACAATCTGACTTTCCCTGACATTCCTCAATTGCTTGTGGATCTGGATCTGTGTCTCTAGAAACAATATTATGACTACAAATGCCACAACATGCTAGAAGATGAAATTCGGCGGAATGATGGTTTTTAGAAGTTCTAAATCAAGGCAACTAAAAAAAGTAAGGAAAATCAAAGAGGAGGCTTCAGAGAGGAGGGGTAGCATGTGGAAGAGTGAAATCAAATATATCTCTTACAAATGGAGTGGAACTAGGCAAAAATCAGTGCAAAGGAAACATTTTTACTGAGAATTTAGTCAAATAATTTGATGTTTATAATCATGTCATAGAGTTAGAAGACTGGATATTTGTAGAGTTTGGAAGATTCCACTTCCCTTTAACAAAGATGGTAGAGGTTCTGTCTCCACTTCTAATAGTTTAATTTTTTTCTAGTGTGGAAATACAGAAGGTGGCATGATCGTCATGGGAGGGTAACCTAAATTTAGCAGAGCTATTTGAATGAAATGTTTAGTTTGAATAGATCCTATTCTAGTTGTTAAGGCCCTTAATTCACATGTTGGGAATCATGAATTGCTGAATTGGATGTAACTGCGCTTGAAATGTACATAAGGTCTCTATAACTGTCATGATTTGAAGATGTTTAAATGAGCCATTCTTCAAAATTTAGGAAATGAGCTGTAGTTGTCAGTGGAGTTAAAAAATTCCTCTGCTGGACTGCTTTAATTGACAAGTGAAAGTTAAAGAGAAAAGAATAGCATCTTATTTCAGTTAGCAGTTTCAATAAAATTCTTTTGACATTTCCCTCAGGAAACCATATTGTCATTATGAATGCTTGGCCCAGTTTCAAAGCCTTCAATTAATGATATTCTGAGTTCACAGTTTGACTGACAGCTTAAAGATGCTATGAGAAGCATAGTAACAGGAGTAGACAATTCAACTGTTGAGAATATAATTATTAAATTATATTCTTGTTGATCATCTACCTCAGTCCTACTTCCTTGTACTAGTTCCATATGCCTTGATGTCAGTAGTTTTCATAAATCTTTCAAATTCCATATTGACCATGCTCAATGATTAGGCTTCCAAACCTCTGTAGTTTACAAAATTCCAAAGATTCACTATTCTTTCAGTGAATAACTTCCTCCTGTCATTCTTAAATGGTCTACCAGATATCCTCAAGTCCCCTGATTTTAAACTCATAGCTAGGAGAAAGCATCTTAGCTACATCTACCATGCCATGTCCTGTAAGAACTTTGAGACTCTAGGGAGTATAGACCCAGTCTCCTCATAAGACAATCTGACCATCAAATGAACCTCCTCTTCACTTATGCTTTGACAAGTTTCTCCCTCCTTAGGTAAGGGGAGAACTGTACAAAGTGCTCCTTCATGGCTTCATGGCCTTCCTCAAGAGATTTCCATGAAGCCATGAAGATTCTGTGGAACGGCAATAAGACATCTTCATTACTATGCTCAAATCCCCTTGTGATGAAGATCAACAAATTTATCCTCCTAACTGTATGCTAACTTTTAATGACCCATAAATAAGGACAGCCAGGGCCCAGTGGTCACCCCCACTTTACAACTTCTTATTATTTAATAAATATCCTGCCTTTCTGTTTTCTTTTGTGCAAATGGATAACTGCACTACTATTCAAATTATGTTCTGTCATTGTTCCAAACATTACCTTTAAATTATTAATTTTAAGTAATGCCTTAATACCTGCTCTATGTTAATATTCATATTTTCAGTTTACTTACTGTTATGTTTATCCTAATTCTGCTGCTGATAGTTTTTTTTTTACCTTTTCCCTTATATTCCTGCTCATGTTGCTTTGCTGCTCCATCTGTGAACTCCTTTATGGACAAGTTATAAGGGCTATGCCTTCCTCATTTTAGGGCTCTCTGAACTACTAGTTACTCTCCGTGCCCTGAGCATTTCTCTTCTCCCCTGTTCATTGAATTTGCAAGACCAATAATAATTTGGGAAAGTCTTTTAAGTGCTCATGTAACTGACAAAATAAACAACATTTTTCAAAAATACTTCAAAATATCTTCTTAGAAAATTAGAAAACTGTCAAAAAAGTTATAACTCAAACCATATTTTAAAAAAAAGTTCAGGGAATCCCTACAGTGCAGATAGAGGCCATTAGGTCCATCTAGTCTCATTGATCCTCCATAGAGCAGACCCACCCTATCCCCTGTAACCCCAGATTTATCATGGCTAATCCACCTAACCTACACATCTTTGGATTGAGGCAGGAAATTGGAGCACCCAGTCAAAATCTGTACAGACACATGGGAAGAATGTGCAAACTCCACACAATTATTGAAGGCTGGAATCAAACTGAGATCCATGATGCTGTGAGGAAGAACTAACCACTGTGCCACCCATAGTGTTAAACATCTTAAGCATCAAAATAAGTGATGCAAAGAAACAGCCAATCAAAAACCTCGAAATAACTTGTGTTTGATTAAATGTTCATAACTGTTAAAAGAAAGCTCTCAAATTTTATTGACAGTGTCAACAGTCATGAATAAGCATTATAAATAATTGTGGCCCTAGCCACTGATCTGTGACACTTCGCTAGCTACAGGTTGGCATCCTGGAAATGCCTACCCCAAGCCTGCTCTGTCGCTTATTAGTATTATCCAATCCTCCATAAATATTAATATATCACCTCCAATATCATGCACTCTCATCTTAAGTAGCCTAATGTATGGTACCTTGGCAAAACTTTTCTGAAAAATTGAAAGCATTACATCCACTGCTTCCCCTGTATCTATCCTGAATGGTCCTGATGAAGTGCTTATACCTGAAACATCAGCTGTCCTGCTCCTCGGATGCTGCCTGACCTGCTGTGCTTTTCCAGCGCCACAATTTTTGACACTATCCTGAATGTTACCTCCTCAAAAAGAGTGAATCCCTCATTTTCAACATCCTGGGGGTCGCAATTGACCAGAAACTAAACTGTGCTAGTCATATACATACTGTGGCTGGAATAGCATATCAGACGCCAGGAATCTTTCTGTGAGTAACTCCCCTTCTGATATCCCAAAGCTTGCCACCATTGATAAAAGCATAAGTGAGGATTGTAATGGAAAACTCCCCACCTATTTAGATGAGTGCAGCTCCAACAACATTCAAGCTATATGACTCCATCCAGGACAAAAGGAGCTCACTTGATTGACACCACATCCACAGATATTCAATCCCTCCACCACCAATGCTCAGTAACAGCAGTGTGCTTCATCTACAAGATTCACTGTAGAAATTCACCATGGTTTCTTAGACAGCATCTTCCAAACTCATGACTAATTTGTCTGTAAGGACAAGGGCAGCAGCTACATGGGAACATCACCTGCAAATTTTCCAAGCCATTCACTATCTGGACTTTGAAATGTATAGCCGTTCCTTCAGTATTGTTGGGTCAGAATCTTGGAACTCCCTCCTTTAAGCCATTGTAGGTCTACCTCCATCAAATGTAGTGTTTCGAGAAGTTAGCACATTACCAGTTTCTCAAGGGCAACTATGGATTGGCAATGAATGCTGGCCGAGCCTTTTGCCCTTGATTACTTAGTCATTTAGTAATGTTATCTGTATCTTCTACAGTGAAGACTGATGCATAATATTTATTCAACTTATCTGCCATTTCCTGATTCCCTGTTATTTTCCCAGCCTTGTTCTCTAAGGGGCTTATGGTTACTTTGGCTTCTGTCTTCCTTTTTATACATTTGAGAAGCTTGTGTTGTTCATCTTGATATTTCTTGCAAATTTATCTTCAAATTTTACCGTTTGATTTGGTTGTCTTTTGTTGGTTTTTTAAACTCTCAGTCATCTCACATTCTAGGTTTGTTTCAATTTGATGTTATCCTTAACTTCCCTGGTGAACCATGGTTGGTTTACACCTTCCCAGAATCCTCCTTCCTCCCCAAGAGGTATCTTTGCTGTGCGACATAAAACTATTTTCTTAAATATCTGCCATTTTTCAACTGTCTTTTTGATGAACTCCTTTCCCAGTCTATTCCAGCCAATAATGGCCGCATTCCTTTGTAAAGAACCACCTCAATACCTTTGTATAGCTCAATACCTTAATAGTAGCAGAATCCACAGTACCAAAATTTGTACTTTACTGGCCATGATCAGACATCACCATCACCATGCCTGGGTTTGACATGTCCTGGTGGGACTACTTAGCAGAGGTGGCAGCACACTGGTATACATTCAGGAGGGTGTGGCTGTGGGCATGCTGAACATTGACTCCAGATCCAAAGAAGTCTCATGGCATTAAGTAAAACATGGGGAAATAAATATCCTGCTGGCTTCCGTTGTCTCCCATTGGGTAGATGAATCACAAAATCCAAAATGTAGAGGGGAGGTGGTATTGTCAAGACTAGTAATCTAGAGCCTGAGGCTAATGTTCTGTAGATATGTGTTCGAAGCCCACCCTGGCAGATGGTAAAGTTTGATTCAATGAAAAACTTGCCTGATAAGACTGCATAAGTTGTAAAAATCCATTTAATTTACTAATATACTTGAGGGAAGGAAATCTGTTGTCCTAACTGAAATAATTCTAGAGGCTGGTATCCCATCACCAAGTCACTTTTTATTTATGACTGTCTCGGAGCGAGCTCTCAGAATGAACAGATCCTCTGATACCTCTGTCTATATCTGTCAGCCAGGGCTTATGATTAGGTCAGGTTAACAGCCCTAATCAGGGAACTCATTCTATGAGGTCCACCTGGCTACCCTCATAACAATCACTACAGTCCTCCCTTCTAAGTCTGTGGCTGTAGGCCTTGTTCTTTAACTTGTAGCCTATCCTGGAGTGATTTTGCACCAGGTCTGGTTCCTCCGACTCAGCTTCAGATATGAGTGGCATGTACCAGACCATAGCCTGCCTCTGGAGGCCGGAGCATCTCGGAAGAAATTTATCCTCTTCTTCAGATAGTAACGGCATCAAGGCTGCAACATCAGCTGTGTCTATCTCAACTCGGAAGTTTCTTTGATGCTAGACAGAGGGGGAGAATGCATGAGTTCCAACAATCTTTCTGGATGTTCTAAGGAGCTGAGTATGTTTTGCTCCTGCTCTGTTTGAGAGTTTGCACATTTCATATGGTCCACATGCTTGTTCAGAACCACCTTACCTACTTGAACATTGTATGTCACAGGATCTGACCTTGTATCAACCATGCCTCTTACATGCAGGGCAATTTTCATGGTTTCAGCATCAAACTTGATTCCCTGAAGTAAACCGTCTTTCTTGCTTAGAGCCTTGCGTGTGGCATTGGCATTCCTGATGTCATTTTACCCTCTCCACCAGGTCTGGAAAGTTCAGATTTAATCTGGTGTGGACCTTCCTCCCCAGTAGGAACTCTGCTGGAACTAGCCCTGTAGTTGCATTAGGGGTGGTCTGATAATCAGATTGGAACTGCGATAGTTTGGTATCAAGTGAAGCTGTAGGCTGTTTCTTTTAGCCTGCCTTTAAAATTTGGACTGCTCTTTCTGCCAGACTGTAGGACTGGATGGTATGGAGCTGACCTGATATATAAAATACCATTTGACTTTAGGAAATACGCAAATTCCCTGCTGATAAATAATGGCTCGTTGTCTGTCACCAACACTTCAGGGACCCTGTGTATTGCAAAAAATGCTTGCAACTTTCTATCATCGTCCCCATATTTGACAAGTGAATTCTATGCAAGTTTGACCACTTTGGGTGAGCATCCACAATAACTAAGAACGTTGAGCCCATGAAAGTTCGACAAGGTTCCCCATGGGAGACTGGTTAGCAAGGTTAGACCTCATGGAATACATGGAGAACTAGCTATTTGGATACAGAACTGCCTCAAAGGTAGAAGACAGAGGGTGATGGTGGAGGGTTGTCTTTCAGACTGGAGGCCTGTTACCAGTGGAGGACCACAAGGATCGGTGCTGGGTCCTCTACTTTTTGTCATTTACATGCGATTTGGATGCGAGCATAAGAGGTACAATCGTAAGTTTGCAGGTGACACCAAAATTGGAGATGTGGTGGACAGCGAAGAGGGTTACAGCAGGATCTTGACCAGATGGGCCAATGGGCTGAGAAGTGGCAGATGGAGTTTAATCCAGATAAATGCGAGATACTGCGTTTTGGGAAAGCAAATCTTAGCAGGACTTCTACACTTAATGATAAGGCCCTAGGGAGTGTTGCTGAACAAAGAGACCTTGGAGTGCAGGTTCATAGCTCCTTGAAAATGGAGTCACAGGTAGATAGGATAGTGAAGAAGGCATTTGGTATGCTTTCTTTTATTGGTCAGACTATTGAGTACAGGAGTTGGGAGGTCATGTTGTGGCTTTACAGGACATTGGTTATACCACTGTTGGAAATTGTGTGCAGTTCTGGTCTCCTTCCTATCGGAAAGATGTTGTGAAACTTGAAAGGGTTCAGAAAAGATTTACAAGGATATTGCCAGGATTGGAGAATTTGTCTATAGGGAGAGGCTGAACAGGCTGGGGCTGTTTTCCCTGGAGCATCGGAGGCTGAGGGGTGACCTGATAGAGGTGTACAAAATTATGAGGGGCATGGATCGGGTAAATAGGGAAAGTCTTTTCCCTGGGATGGGGGAGTCCAGAACTAGAGGGCATAGGTTTTGGGTGAGGAGGAAAGATATAAAGGAGACCTAAGGGGCAACTTTTTCACGCAGAGGGTGGTAAGGATGTGGAATGAGCTGCCAGAGGACGTGGTGGAGGCTGGTACAATTGCAACATTTAAGAGGCATTTGGTTGGGTATATGAATAGGAAGGGTTTTGATAGGTGGGTGCTGATAGGTGGGACTAGATTGGGTTGGGATATCTGGTCGGCATGGATGTGTTGTACCGAAGGGTCTGTTTTCATGCTGTACATCTCTCTGACTATGACTCTATGAAAGGGCTGGCATAGTCCATGTGTAAACAAGTCTGGGGTTTACTTAGCCATTCCCATGAAGGTGGAGGAGCTGTTGTCAGTAATTTCCGTCCTTGTTGGCACTCTGGGCACTCCCCCTCCAATGTGGCTATGTCTGCATCCAATCCTGTCTACCAAACATAACTTCTCACCACTGTTTTTATTGTGGACACCAATGCATGACCCTGGTGGAGTTCAGCCAGTATCTGATGGTGCTGCTTGCTCAGGACAATCACTCTTGCTCCCCATCCTCTACAGTGTTCTAATCTTGCTGGGTTCAGGAAGGTTTCAAATCTGGTTCTAATAGCCCTTCTGTTTCTCTTATCATTACCAGCTGTTTTAGTTTGGCCAGGTCTGATATTATCAGCAGTGACCAGGAAGGTGTCCAGAAAGGTTAAAACCGAAAATGAACTGATTGGAGAATAAATTTCGCATAATAAAATTGTTTTGTTTTTGCTCAGCCATTGTAATGAAATTGATACTGCTATTCACTCCGTGTATTAGTGAGTGTATGATCTCCATTCACATATGCTGTGGCTAAAATGGATATCTATATATTTTAATAACCTTTAGTTCTAATGGAAAAGGTGGGGTTAATTTTGTTTGGTGGAAAGCCTTAGGCTCTGTTTCTAAATAAAATGAGAAAAAAGATTGCCAGTGACTCATCATAGGTTGGCACTTTGAAATATAATTGCATTCTACTGAGAAATCATGTGGGAATGGATATTTGATCAGCAGAGAGAAAAACACAATAATACTTAGTTGCATCACTCAGAAATCACTCTCAATGTGGTTCATATACAATGAGTTCCTTTGAAATGCAGTGACTTATGAGGGTGAAAGTTCACAGAACATTAAAGGCAGTGCCTCAGGTTAATCAGGCTGGAAAAAAATAGCCAGTAGATATCTAAACATCAAAAGTTCTGTTGTGTTCTGCTGAGGGAAATTTCAAACTCAAGTTTTATGAGTGAGTTTTCTGAGTGTTTTAACAAAGAAATTTGGTGAAGATAGTTTCCTGTTGCCTCTTTATCTTTGGAACTCCTTTTCCTTGGTGGGCTGCAACTGAGGCTGATGAGCTCCACCTGCAACTTCTGATAAGGAATAAAGGCATTCATGCCTATCAGACATACATCCTCTACTAGATGCCAATACAATGTTCATAGCTCACATTCTAGACTTCACATAGAGGGCTATCTGAATGGGATCCAACCCAATCTTTCAGGCTTGGAAGCAGGAATAAAATACACACCGAACAAACAGTCACTTTGATGAAATGTGAATCCTATGCTGAATATTAACCCAATGCATGAAACATAAGAAATAGGAGTTCAGACTAGACTATTGGCTCTTTGAATATGCTTTGCCATTCAAAATCATAGTTGATCTACCTCAATTCCAACTTCCCTACTACCATCATATAACTAAATTCCCTTAATATCTAAAATTATGTCACATTTGTGTGTATATACCAAGGGGAGAAAGTTCCATGGTGAAAATAAGGCGTTGGGGACCGGGGAAGCGAAAATCATGTAGCATGTGGAGGACATGGGTGGTGTCTCGAACGTAGGTGGGGAGTTCTTGGATTAAGGGGGACAGGACGGTGTCAAGGTATGTGGAGATGAGTTCGGTGGGGCAGGAGCAGGCGGAGACAATGGGTCGGCCGGGGCAGTCAGGTTTGTGGATTTTGGGCAGGAGGTAGAAGCGGGCGGTGCGGGGTTGTGGGACTATGAGGTTGGAGGCGGTGGATGGGAGATCCCCTGAGGTGATTTTCCATCCCCCATCCCCCATCACGAAGGACATCCAGTCCCTGTACACCTCCATCCCCCATCACGAAGGACTCAAAGCCCTCCGCTTCTTTCTATCCCGCCGTACTGACCAGTACCCTTCCACTGACACCCTCCTTTGACTGACTGAACTGGTCCTCACCCTGAACAACTTCTCTTTCCAATCCTCCCACTTCCTCCAAACGAAAGGAGTAGCCATGGGCACCCGCATGGGCCCCAGCTATGCCTGCCTCTTCATAGGATATGTGGAACAATCCATCTTCCGCAACTACACTGGCCCCAGCCCCCA
>NC_057730.1:23824090-23829827 GCF_004010195.1 Chiloscyllium plagiosum
TCCCCCCACCTTGTCTCAGTCAAATCCATCGAATTCAGCACCGCCTTCCTAACCTGCAATCTTCTTCCCGACCTCTCCTCCCCCATCCCAGTCTGACCTATCACCCTCACCTTCACCTCTTTCTACCTATCACATTTCCGACGCCCCTCCCCCAAGTCCCTCCTCCCTACCTTTTATCTTAGCCTGCTGGACAAACTTTCCTCATTCCTGAAGAAGGGCTTATGCCCGAAACGTCGATTCTCCTGTTCCCTGGATGCTGCCTGACCTGCTGTGCTTTTCCAGCAACACATTTTCAGCTCTGTATATACCAAGGGGTGACTATTGAAGTAATTTGGGATAGAAAATTTCAAAGTTTCACAACTCTTGGATACTGTACTCTGGTCAACTAGACCTTGACTTACTGGAATTGTATGGAGGGAGGTTCAACTCTTCACTTTCAGTTTCAGAGGCAAGAATGCCAATAATTCACTCCATCTTGAGGGGTCTAGATTGAAGAAACCTGGAGTAATGTCGGGCCTACAGAACACCTAAATAGAACTTCAGCTAGAAGAAAATATGCAGCATGAACAAAAACACCATACGAAGCATAATAGGGCTTTAAAGAAAACACTTTTACAAGAATGCTGGCTACAATGTAGAAGTACAAATACAAAGCAAGGCTTGTAAAATTTTATCCTTCTTAATCAGAGTAATACTGTTAGAGGGTGACATGATAACATTGTTAACAATTTGAAAAGATGAGAAAGGATAGATGGATGAAGACTTTCCAGTAGTTTGAGGGTCTGAATCAAGTTGACTTATCATAAGATTAAATGCAAGAGATTGAAAATGGAATGTGGGAAGAAAAGATGCTTCAGACAAAGAAATAAGACTGAAAAATTCATCTCAGCAGTGGAGGTTAAAGCAGAAGATATGGGCCTTGTGGCCGAGCTAAAAAGGCAGGTCTACAGCAGGTAAATTGTTGTCCTGTAGTGAAATAACTGCTCAGAGGCTGGTATCCCTTCAACAAGTCACCCTTTATTTACTTGTGCGTAGTATACTAGTTGTGGCTAGCCAGCTTGGAGTCAGTCACTTGAACTGGGGAGCATCTACATCCCCTGTTTACATGTTGTTTGCACCTATGTTGTGTGTGTGCAGGTGTGAGACATAGTGAAAGACAGCAGGTGTACAAATCTTTATTCAATTTCCACCACTAGGAAGAAAGGAAACTCCAGCGTGGCTAGTGACAAGCAGTGCCCTTCTCAACAGAGGGCGATGCTGCATGATCAGAAAAGTGAAGGGAAGGGTAGGGATTAAATCAAAATAGAATTGGAGGGGGAGATAAAGCACTTCACTCACTGCAGTGCCCACCTCTCCCTGAACATCTCGAGGATGTTGGTAGACACTGCGTGCTCCTTCTATCCCCTGTTTACATTATTTTTCTTTTAGGGACACAATGACTATAGCACCAGCCAGCACAGAGTCAGTGCCCTAAACTGAGGAGACTCTCAATCTCTTGGTTATACTTTTTTTCCACTTTACCCCGACACTACCGACTAACTGTAGTAGTGCTTATATTTTTCCCAGCACCCATGTTGTGTGTGTGCAGGTGTGAGACACAGTGAAAGACGCAAGGTGTACAAATCTTTATTCAATTTCCACCACCAGGAAGAAAGGAAACACCAGGGTGGCCAGTGACAAGCAATGCCCTTCTCATCAAAGAGCAATGGTGTGTGATCAAGAAAGTGAAGGGAAAGGTAGGGATTAAATCAAAATAGAGTTGGAGGGGGAAATAAAGCACTCCACACCCTGCAGTGCCCACCTCTCCCTGAACAGCTCGAGGGTGTTGATAGATACGACGTGTTTCTTCTATCCCCTGTTTACTCTTTTTCGTGTAGGTGTGAGACAACACTCCTGTTTATTTTTTTTGTAACCCCCACACTACCGCCTAACTGCGGTAGTGCTTATTATTTTTCCCCAGCACCCATGGTGTAGGTGTGTGGGTGTGCAGGTGAGAGACACAAGGTGCACGAATCAAATTTCCCCTGTTTTTTTTTCTTTTTTTTTCTTTGGGACTGAAGTGCAACCAAAAATCCCCCATTTATTTTTTTTTAAAAAAAGGCAATGCAATCTCCTGTTTATTTTTTTTTTCCTTTTTTGTTATTTAACCCCCACACTACCACCTAAGTGCAGTAGTGCTTATTTTGTTCCCCAGCACCCATGGTGTGTGTGTGCAGGTGTGAGACACAGTGAAAGACACAACATGCAAGAATCTTTATTCAAATTCTACCACCAGGAAGATAGGAAAACACCCGGGTGGCCAGTGACAAACACTGCCCTTCACATCAAAGGGCAGTGCTGTGTGATCAAAACAGTGAAGGGGAGGGTAGGGACTAAATCAAAATAGAGTTGGAGGGGGAAATAAAGCACTCCACACTCTGCAGTGCCCACCTCTCCCTGAACAGCTCGAGGGTGTTGGTAGATACGACGTGTTTCTTCTATCCCCTGTTTACTTTTTTTTCTTTTCTTTTTTTTCTCTCTTTTTACACAGTGAAAGACACAAAGTGCACGAATCTTTATTCAATTTCCACCACCAGGAAGATAGGAAAACACCCGGATGGCCAGTGACAAACACTGCCCTTCACATCAAAGGGCAGTGCTGTGTGATCAAAAACAGTGAGGGGGAGGGTAGGGACTAAATCAAAATAGAGTTGGAGGGAGAAATGATGCACCCCACTCCCTGCGGCACCCACCTCTCCCTGAACAACTCCAGGGTGTTGGTTGACACCGCGTGCTCATTCTCCAAGGACACCCGGGCCCTAACGTAGCCGCGGAAGAGGGGCAGGCAGTCGGCCCTAACGACCCCCTCCACGGCCCGTTGCCTGGACCTGTTGATGGCCAGTTTGGCCAGGCCCAGGAGCAGACCCACGAGGAGGTCTTCAATCCCCTGTTTACATTATTTTATTAAACAAATTACAAAACAGTTTACAAAAAACATTGACAGCTGTACACAAAAGACAGCAATTTTACAAGGGAGAGGAGCAGCAAAGCTAGGCCCCGAACCCTACTGTTCAACCATTTTACAGGGAGAGGAGGACAAACCTCAAATCCCAGTTCCACATATGACAAGACAGTGACAATGACACCTCAGAGTGTATTTATTTTATTAAACAAATTACAAAACAGTTTACAAAAAACATTGACAGCTGTACACAAAAGACAGCAATTTTACAAGGGAGAGGAGCAGCAAAGCTAGGCCCCAAACCCTACCGTTCAACCATTTTACAGGGAGAGGAGGACAAACCTCAAATCCCAGTTCCACATATGACAAGACAGTGACAATGACATTTGTACATTAGACAATACCGTTACATACAAAAGTGCAGAAAATACAAGCCCAGCAAGCCCCCGCCCCTCCCACCTTCCGACCACTCTAAGGCAGCCCGCCCCTACCCACCTTCCGGTACTGGACTGTGTTTATTTTTTTTTTTTTTTTTTAAACAAGTTACAAAACAATTTACAAAAAACATTGACAGCTGTACACAAAAGACAGCAGTTTTACAAGGGAGAGGAGCAGCAAAGCTAGGCCCCGAACCCTACCGTTCAACCATTTTACAGGGAGAGGAGGACAAACCTCAAATCCCAGTTCCACATATGACAAGACAGTGACAATGACATTTGTACATTAGTCCTCACTAAAAGGAATGCCAGTTAACAAACTGGCTAAATAATTCAGCCAGTTCAGGAATCAGGTTTTTCCCCCTCCAAAAAAGGGAAGCAGAAAGCAACTGTACCACCAGCCAACACAGAGTCAATCCCCTAAACTCTGAACCTCCTGGTTATATTATTTTATTAAACAAATTACAAAACAGTTTACAAAAAAACATTAACAGCTGTACACAAGAGACAGCAATTTTACAAGGGAGAGGAGCAGCAAAGCTTGGCCCCAAACCCTACCGTTCAACCATTTTACAGGGAGAGGAGGACAAACCTCAAATCCCAGTTCCACATATGACAAGACAGTGACAATGACATTTGTACATTAGACAATACCGTTACATATAAAAGTGCAGATAAATGCTTGCGGTTTATTTTTTTTTTATTTTTTTTATTTTATTAAACAAATTACAAAACAATTTACAAAAAAACATTGACAGCTGTACACAAAAGACAGCAGTTTTACAAGGGAGAGGAGCAGCAAAGCTAGGCCCCAAACCCTACCATTCAACCATTTTACAGGGAGAGGAGGACAAACCTCAAATCCCAGTTCCACATATGACAAGACAGTGACAATGACATTTGTACATTAGACAATACCGTTACATACAAAAGTGCAGACAATACAAGCCCAGCAAGCCCCCGCCCCTCCCACCTTCCTACCACTCTAAGGCAGCCCGCCCCTACCCACCTAATCCCCTGTTTACATTGATCAGCCAGGGCTTCCTGATTGGCCCAGGTTAACAACCTTAATTAAGGCCCTCGTAGTCAACAAGATCCACCTGGTTCCAAACATTACATACAGCTATTTAACAGCCATGACCAGAAAGTAGGACCTCTACCCTTCAGGAACAGCAAGTCGTGCCTATTCCCCATGTTGTAATTTTTAAGTATTTGCATATAAGTATCTCTGCGAAAGTATGTTTTACTTGTTTCATGAGGAGAAAATTAGAATTAGAATCATTTTTAGGCAGTTTTGGAATAAGTATTACACGTTGATGTATCCTGTGTACATCAGAAATTAGAAAGCAGAACAAAAGCCTTTCTCTACAGGAATAGTAGAATAGTGGTTGTATTATATTAACCAACTGTTCTCTTCTGCAGCACTTTCTGTAAGTTGTTAATTCAATAATGCTGTCTGCAGTTGACCCTGTGTTAGTTTTACTCAGGTCAGTACACAGGATGGTAATGATGGAATTCTTTCTTGTATTTCATGTGAGAAATTAAGGACTGAAGAACATTGTGACACAACGTTGGAAATTTCTTAAGTCAATTTTGAGGGAATTTTAAAGATTAGTCCATGTGCACATTGTGTTCAGAAGACCACAAGAAATAGGAACAAGAATAGGTTGTTCAGCCTCTCGAGCCTGCTCCACCATTCAATAGAATCATGACTGATCTGACATTCCTCATGTGAATTTTCGTGCCCTTTCCCTGTAACCCTTGATTCCCCCTCTGATCAAGAATTTATCTATCTCAGCCTTAAATGTACATAAGGCCTTTGCTTTCACAGCCGTCTGTGGCAAGGAGTTCCAAACATGCTCAACCTTCTGGGAGAAGGATATAGTCCAACAGGTTTATTTGAAAGCACTAGCTTTCGGAGCGCTGCTCCTTCATCAGGTGGCTGTGGAGTACACGATTGTAAGACACATAATTTATAGCAAACGTTTACAGTGTGATGTAACTGAAATTATACATTGAAAAAAATCTTGATTGTTTGTTAAGTCTCTCATCTGTTGGAATGACCATGTTAGTTTCACTTCTTTCATATGTAAATCGCAAAACTTTTTTAAAAAGTTACATTCTCAAGTGAACTTTAACAATTGGTGTCAGCCCAGATAATGTATTGAAGGTGTTCGCATCCCGGTGTGCTGCTGCCTGTGCCATAATTTTTAGACTGATTCTAATCTAAAAAAAAATTAACAGAATCGTACATGGAGTCACGCAGTTTTTGAGCAAAGTGCAATGTAACTCTGCAAGTAAAAATTGACCCCACAAACTTATATGTATATGTTTGTGTGTGTGTGTGTGTGTGTGTGAG
>NC_057730.1:23829968-23928992 GCF_004010195.1 Chiloscyllium plagiosum
GACTGTTTTCCCTGGAGTGTCAAGAGGCTGAAGGGTGACCATATAGATGTTTATAAAATAATGAGGGGCATGGATAGGGGGCATGGATAGGATAAATAGACAAAAACTTTTCCCTGGGGTGGGGGAGTCCAGAACTAGAGGGCATAGGTCTAGGGTGAGTAAAAGAGACCTAAGGGGCAGCGTTTTCACGCAGAGGGTGGTGCTTGAGCTTCAGGAGGAAGTGGTGGAGGCTAGTACAATTGCAACATTTAAAAGGCATCTGGATGGGTATCTGAATAGGAAGGGTCTTGGAGGGATATGGGTCAGGTGCTGGCAGGTGGGACGAGATTGGGTTAGGATATCTGGTCAGCATAGCCAAGTTGGACTGAAGGGTCTGTTTCCGTGCTGTACATCTCTATGATCTGCCTTTCTACCTATTTTTACATTGTCTGCAAATTTGGCTACGGTATTTCACTTCCTTCCTCCAAGTCACTAATTTATAGTTGACCTCATAGTTGAGGTCAATAGTTGACTAAATAGTTGAGGTCAAGCATTGACCCTTGTGGAAGTCCACTGTTTGTAGGTCACCAATCTGAAAAAGAAGCCCTTATCTCCATTCGTTGTTTCCTGCCCATGAATCAATTCTCCGTATGGCTACACAGTGAGTCAGTATGATGTGTAATTGATTTCAAAAAAGCACTGAGGGGATATTTGGGCACAATGGAGGAATTTAAGTCTAAAATAGAGGATTGATGTAATTATAAATGGAGTTTACACATTTAGCTAAAAAACAATAAAAAATTCAAGGGATGTGGATCTAAAGAAAGGGAATTCATGGAATGCTTACAGGATGGCTTTTTGGAACAGCTTGTCATGGAGCCCACAAGAGAGCAGGCTATTCTGGACCTAGTGCTTTGCAATGAACCAGACTCTATAAAAGATCTAGATTTATTTTCAGGGGAGCACAATTACTGCCTGGAACTTGCACTGGCTTTCCACTGAGCCTTTTAATAAGATTTGTATTTGAATTATTCATAGTTTTAAACTGAGTACTAACAGCTCTTTCGAATTTGATTTAAGCTTCTCAGGTTCTTTTTGCAGAATTTTTGCAATTGGAGTAATTGTGATTTACCTAACTCATCACCTACCTCGATACTGTCCGATCCCCCCAGCCCAGGAACATACATTTGGGACACCACCCACGCCCTCCATCACCTCCAAGACTTATGTTTCCCTGGCCCCCAACACCTCATCTTCACCATCCCTATATACCTCCATTTCCAAACTCTCAATTTCTTCCTCTTCTGACGTCCCCACCAGTACCCTTCCACTAACACACTCATTCGTTTGGCTGAACTGATCCCCACCCTCAATAATTTCTCCTTTGAATTCTCCCACTTCCTCCAGACAAAAGGGGTAGCCATGGGCACCCACATGGGCCCCAGCTATGCCTGTCCCTTTGTCGATTATGTGGAACAGTCTATCTTCAGTAGTTACACAGGCACCATTCCTCCTTTTCCTCTGCTACATCCATCACTATATCGGCACCACCTCATGCTCCTACAAGGAGGTTGAACAGTTCATCAACTGCCTTAAAACACATTCCACCCCAACCTTAAATTCATCTGGACAATCTCAGACATCTCCCTCCCCTTCCTGGACCTCTCCATCTCCATCAACGGTGACCAACTCAACACTGACATCTACAAACCTATTTACTCTCACAGGTACCTGGACTATACCTCCTCCAACCCTGCCTCCTGTAAAAATATCCCTTATTCCCAATTACTCCACCTCTGCCACATATGCTCCCGGGGGACCAGTTTCACCACAGAACACACCAGATGACCTCCTCCTTTGAAGACCACAGTGTCCCCTCCCATGTGGTCGATGATGCCCTTCAGCGTATCTCATCCACTTCCCCCCACGAATTCCACCCCAACAGCCGTAACAAGGACAGAACCCTTCTCTTCCCCGAAGAGCTTTTGCCCGAAGGTCGACTCTCCTGCTTCTCGGATGCTGCCTGACTTGCTGCGCTTTTCCAGCACCACACACTAATGTCCAACATCTGCAGTCCTCACTTTTGCGCAGTTGTGCTTTCGTCCATTACTGCATTGGATTCATATAGAGCCCCAGAAGCAGAAAGAGGGCATGGCATCCTTGTGTACCACACAGTTGTAGGGTAAGAATAATGTACTCTGCCATTAACTGGCATTTTTAGTGGGTGTTTTTATATTGCTGTATTGGTAGTGGTAAGACTTGTACTTAATTTATAAGTTATAGATGATTAGTAATCAGGGTGATGAGCAATAATATATCACTACATGATACTGAATGGATGGAACAGTGTCTTAAATCTGTGAGTTCCCAACTTCTAGGAAGTAGATGTCAGAGGCTTCTCTGTTTGAATGTATTTTAGGCCCATTTAGGTTCATTGAGAGAAGTACAGACAAAAACATTGGTGCATGTCAAGCACTTGTCCTCAACTTGCAGGAAGAGTAAGTATAAAGTGCAGTGAGGAACATAGAACAGAACAGCACAGTACTGGTCCTTCAGCCCTCAATGTTGTGCTGATCTGTAATCTTTCTCTAAGATCAAACTAACCAACGTTTTACTATCATCCAGAATCGGTGAAGTTGAGGGCTACGAGGTGGTATTATCAAAGATGAATTACCACCTGGGGCAGATCAGCCATGTTCATAAAGAATGGTGGGACAGGCTTGATCGGCTCAATGGCTGACTCCTCCTCTTTCTTTTGCTCTTATGTGCAATAATAACATACGTCTTGCTGCCAAATTCATTTTTTAAAGTTCCAAAGAGAATTCAATTCCAATCTCTATATCCTCACAGTAATTCACAGAATCATTGAATCACTACAGTGTGGAAACAGGCCACTCGGCCCAGCAAGTCCGCATTGATTAAGAAAGCGAATGCAATGTTGTCTCTTATCTCAAGAGGGTTGGAATATAAAAGCAGAGATGTACTACTAAGACTTTATAAAGCTCTGGGTAGGCGCCATTTGGAGTACTGTGTCCAGTTTTGGTCCCCACACCTCAGGAAGGACATACTGGCACTGGAACGTGTCCAGCGGTGATTCACACGGATGATCCCTGGAATGACAGGTCTAACATATGTGGAACGGCTGAGGATACTGGGATTGTATTCGTTGGAGTTTAGAAGATTAAGGGGAGACTTAATAGAGACGTACAAAATAATACATGGCTTGGAAAAGGTGGATGCTAGGAAATTGTTTCCGTTAGACGAGGAGACTAGGACCCGTGGACACAGCCTTAGAATTAGAGGGGGTCATTTCAGAACAGAAATGCGGAGACATTTCTTCAGCCAGAGAGTGGTGGGCCTGTGGAATTCATTGCCACGGAGTGCAGTGGAAGCCGGGACGCTAAATGTCTTCAAGGCCGAGATTGATAGATTCTTGTTGTCTCGAGGAATTAAGGGCTACGGGGAGAACGCTGGTAAGTGGAGCTGAAATGCGCATCAGCCATGATTGAATGGTGGAGTGGACTCGATGGGCCGAATGGCCTTACTTCCACTCCTATGTCTTATGGTCTTATGGTCTTATAGTGCAGGAAAATGGCACTGAGGCAGGATGTCAGCCTTCATTTAGTTGAATGGTGGAGCAAGCTGAAGTGGTCAAGTCACCCATTCCTCCTGCTTTCATGTTTTCTATTTTTCAGCTATTCTGGGCCTCAGCATTACCAGCGCAGCAACATTACCACTCTGCCACAGCTTTTCTGTGTCAAAACTGTTGACTGGAATGGGAGAGTCGTACTCACGAGTAGCATCATTGGGTTAAAATATTTTGATTCACTTATCAAACCAAGTAATTTTTTCCCTTTTGGTCTTGCTATCCAGAATAAAAGAAACTTTCACCATGTTTTTTTAATGAATTCAAAACAATCTATTTATTATAAAAAGTTGATTCTAAAAGCAGGTGGAGGAGTGGTTAACAACTAAGCTATAATTTGGATTTAGAACACTATCACCTTTGAATCACAAAACAAATCACTCACATAACAGAACTGTGCAGGAATGATATGTAAAAAGGCCAGTTGAAAAAGAACCCTTCATCTTATAAACAAAAGATAGAATTTGATGAATTTTTATAATCCACGATGACTCGTATTGTCAAACTCAAATTGCTGAAAGTTGGTGATGAATGGAAGATCTTCCAAACAAGGCTTCAATTTAGGTAGAAACATTCTTGTTCCAGTCCTTGAAAAGCAGTTCAGCTTTCCACATTTCATGATTGTCAAGGTGCTGAAATATGGGAACTTTATCAGCTTCCTAAATACTTCAACCAAGACAGAATTTCAGGAGAAAAAGACTTTACTACAAACCTGGGAGGCTTTTTCTCTTCTAACAATCCTTAAGTTTTTGCAATAGAAAACCAAAATCTGAAAGGCAACCATCAGTACAGGACCCCACAGTCTCTTCCAACCATGTTTTCCAGCAAGCAAAGACAATAAAATTTATCTTTAATAACTCTGTAAGATTTGCTTTGCTGGTTTACCAAAGCACTTGATTTTATCAGGTGGTTTACACCCCGCATTAAACTGTTGACCTAATTCCTTGATGAAACCCCATTTAATCTAGAAAGAGTCCAAACAATTCAGTTTTTCAGATAGTCTATAAATATTTAGTCCCAACAGTTTTGAAAAGTTGTTTGTAATTTACGGCTTGCCAGATGTATTGTTGTGAGATGATGGTGCATACTTTAACATAAAAGTTTGTAATGTTTCTGAAAATGGAGTTGAATGTGCTCTAATGCTAATATTTCACCTAGCGTGAATGATATTGCAGAAAGAAATGTGCAGATTGTGAAGAGGTCTATGCAATTGTATTTGCTCAGGGACAAGGTATGTTGTAATTCGATGTCTTGCAATTTATCTACCAGAGCAACAGTAGATGCCACTTCCCTAGTCCTATACTCCTATTGGAACATCTGGATAATAAGAATACCTAATCAGGCTGCTACTCAATGAACACAGCTCTACCTTCAACATTATAATTCCAACCAAATTAACTTTCAACCTCTGAGACCGAGGCCTCTGCTCTACCTTCTGCAACTGACCCACAGACTGCAATCAGTGAAGGTAGGCAACCACACCTCCTCCACAATACCAGGGCCTGGCAAGAATGCATACTCAGCTGCCTACTGTACTCCCTGAACACTAATGACTGTGTGGCTGAATTTCATCTGAACTCCATCTACAAATTCGCTGAAAGATCACCATTGTAAGCTGGATATCAAACAGTGACGGGAAAGAGATAAAATGCTTGGTGACATGGTGCAAAGATCAAAATCTCTCCCTCATGTCAGCAAAACTAAAGAGCTGATCATCAACTTCAGGAAACAAGGAGGAGGACATACCCTATCTATATCAGCAGATGGAGATGGTCGAGAGTGTCAAGTTCCTAAGAGTGACGATCACCAACAATCTATCTTGAACCAACCGTGATGTGATAGTCAAGAAGTACAACAATGCTTCTTCTTCCTCAGGAGGCTAAGGAAATTCAGCATGCCCATCAGGAGCCTCACCAACTTTTACAGATCCACAATGAAGGCATCCTGTCTGGATGGAAAACTGCTTGGTATGGCAACTGCTCTGTCCAGGACTGTAAGAAACTGCAACAACCACACCATCATGCAAGCCAACACTCCATCCATTGACTCCATCTACTCTTCTCATTGCTGTGGAAAGGCAGCCAACATCATCAAAGTTCCTTCCAACCGCTGTCATAATCTCTTCCAAACTCCTCCATCAGGAAGAAGCTATAAAGGCTTTAACACACATACTAACTTGTTCAAGAACAGCTTCCTTCCCACTGTTATTAGATTTCTGAAAGGACCTCTCAAATTTCAAATCTAATGTTGATCTGGCTTTTTGTACACCTTCTTTACAGTCGTAACTTTGTATTCCTTGCTCTGTTCAATCACCCTATGATCTATTTGTCTTTGTATGTTATGATCTGCTGCATTGCATATAAATAAAACTTTTCACTGTACTTAGATACATGTGGCAATAATAAATCAAATCAAATCAATTCCCATCTTCAATTTTCTTTTCTGCAAAGAAACAAATCCTAGACCCTACAACATGTTGCGTATCTTACACATTAGTTTTTAAACCACTCTTTGGACAAAGGTTAGTCTGATTAAGCCTGATACCAAAGCAAACTAAGAGGAAAGAAAGGCAAAGTGAAGATGCATCATGATACATAAGGCATGAAATTTGGAGGGTTTGGGTCAGAATGTCATTGTGAAACAAGCCACTGAAGTGATAAGGAGAAGTACGTGATTGAAATTGTTGGAAAGGGCTAGTGCTTTCACATATCTAGTAAAAATTGGAGAGTCTCCATCTATCCATCTATCCATGCACATAATTTGTTTTAAAGAGCAATGCTGATGAAAGGAGATCGTGAGGAACCTGCTAGTCCAAACAATCCAAAGTGAAAGAATGAAATAAAAAGTTTCAAATAAATTGAAAGCTTACTCATGACACAAAACCCACCAGTGAAGCAAAGTGAGTCAGAGCATTTGATTGTCTAAAATTGATCAGTGTTATAATCTCAAGGGAGTCAATGTCACAGTTCAGTTTGTTAAATTTTGATGTATTAGAATTTTAAAGTGCAAACTGAATGTAGTATATTGTAGGGCTGCACTCTGTTCCATTGGGAGATGCAAATAAAGTTCATTAACTGATGGATGTCTGCAGCTGCGAATGTGTTACGGAGTGTAATGCAAACCATTGATCGTGTTATTGGACTGGTCCAGAAGCCTGGTTAAACATTTAGAAGATGCTTGTTTAAATCACTCCATGGTAACTGGGGAATTAATAAACGAGGAACAAAAGTTAGTCTTAATGATGGTGACCATAGAATTACCATTTGGCCTAAACTAGTTAATTCACTAATGTCATCATGGAAGGAAATGCATCATCTTTTTGTGGTGTGGCTTGCATGTAATTTGAGACCCGCAGTAACTGATTCTTAACTAATTTTTGAATGGTCCAGCAAGTCACTGAGTTGTAGCTCTGGAAAGCTCAGTATTGTGGGTGAGTTCATACCAAATATGGACGGCAGTGGTTGAAGGCGACTGTGTGCCACAATCTTTTTGAGGACAATGAAGGATCTGGAACAAATTTTGGTCTTGGTAATAACGCCTGCATCCACGAGTAAAGAAAAAAGAACATGACAAACAACAACAAAAAAGTGCCCCATCAGTGAGGCAAAGAAATCTCTGTGGCAATTGTGCCACAGTCTAGATGAACAACAGGGGAAGTTGATGGAATTGGACTTTGAAATGATAAGTTACTGGTAGAAGCTAAAAATTGTTGAATTTAGTTTCATTGACTTTGAGCTGGAGGGAATTTTGACGACTATGTGATTTAATGTTAGCTGTGAGAACAACGATCTCACTGTTTATACATTTAATTTTGCAAAGAGTGTTATGTAATTTGAAGTGCTTTCCTCTGTTTATTTTTCCTTTATTTAAACTTCAGTTTTCTCTCAGTCTTTGCATAGTTTTTGGATTCGTGTGGAAACATGTTTCAAGGATGGAGGGGCTGGGTCACCATACTTAACTGAGGAAAATTGACAAGTGGGTTCAGCAAGACAATCAACTATTAATGGTATTGAGGTTGAGCTTAGTTTCTTTTCCCCATGTAGCACTCATAGCCTCATATATTTTACAGCAGGCGTTATTGAAGGCTTATAAAAAGTGGGAACCTTAAATGAATTATGTCCCCACTCTCTTCCTAATCCAGGACAAATGAAGCCTGTTAAACACTGGAATTTTTTTACTTGTCCGTATCAGTTACATAATGTTCAGTGTTTCGTTCAGCTTAAAACAACAAAGAAGGGAGTATAGCCCAGTAAACTACAGGGATGCTGCTGCCACCCATGATTTATAACTGGATGCATAATCTGTAAAGTCTTTTCAATCCATTCCATGTCTACATGGACCTAGTCCTGTTGTCCTAGTTCTCTTTGCTGCATGTCTTTACTTTGCTGCTGCTTTAGATCAGTACATCTGCTATCAGCATCATTTTGGGCAGTACTGTTCCAAAGTAAAAAAAAACATGTGGCATAACATTAATGATTTGATTATAGGAGAATACTTTAAGTACAAAGTGTTCCTAAATTATCTAAGTTTCCAGTCTGTTTCCAATTTTCTGCTCTGACAAGCTAAAAACAGTGCATCACACTGGGCTTTGGCTGCACAAACTTCTTTTCAGTTTTTCAAATGGACAACATTCATTTGTGATCCTAAATGACCATTGGTAACATTAGAACAGTCAAAGCATTAGAATAGAGCCTGATCATCTTGTCACCCAACATCCAAACATGGAATTTGCAACAGAAATTCCTGATCAATGATTAGAACTGGGACATTTAAATTCAGTTCTTTCGTCCTTGTCTTAAGGATACAGTATTGCTACATTTGTTGATCTTTGCAAATCTTCAATTTAAAGTTTCCATTTTAAATATAATCATACCAGAGAAAATGTCACCTGGAAATAGTATTTCATGCTACAGTTGTGATACACTGAGGAAATGAAACATTAAAATTTTCTGAAGTGCGCAAATGTATAAATTGAAATCATTTATCTGCTTTTATGGAAATCCTGCAGCAAATGTAACAATTCTTGGCAACCCAGACATGTACTTACCTGAATTCAAATGTAAATGATGTGCACTGATGGATTTTTTGAAAATTGAGAATGTTCTTGAAAATATTACAAAAACTTAAGATTACAAATTGCCTAATTTCGGTCCCATATGTTGTATTTAACTTTTGTAAATTGTTCACTCTTAAAATTCCAGATTAAAGATTGCATGATTAATTTATTGAAAATGCCTGACAACGTCTCCCCATATGTACTTGGGCAGGTTCTAAATTGCAATTGCTATTTCTAGCCCACTCAAGAAGAAACTCCTTTGCTTAACTGTGTCTACCAGCATTACTGACCCTGTATCAAAAGTACTATACTACATAATTGAAAGGCTGTTCTTTGTGGCAACCTGTTAAATATAGACCATTGGGATAGATCTTCAGCCCAGGAAGAGCAGATGGAGGATAGACTGTCTGTGATATCAAGTCGATTTGGTGTACTGATTTACACACAGATGATAGATATCTTGTCAGAGAAAAAGTAATGATGATGAACAAGAAGAAAGAGTAGAATGGAAATCCTGTCAGAGAGTTCTGAAGAAGGGTCACCAGATCATTGACTCTGCTTTCTCTCCATAGACGCTGCCAGATCTACCTTACTAAAAAGCAACACCTCATATTTATCTAAATTAAATGCCATATGCCACTTCTCAGTCCATTGGCCCGTCTGGTTATGCACATTGACAGGAAGAATAGAGCTGAATATTATTTAAATGGAGAAAAACTACAGAAAGCTACTGAATAGAGGGTTTTGGGAGTCTTCAACTTGAAATCTCAAAAAACTAGCTTCTGAATTCAATGGATAACTGGGAATTTTTGGCCTTTATTTCAAAGGTAATGGAGCACAAAAGTTGGGAAGTCTTGTTAAAATAATATACTGTAAGTAACTAGTTAGACTGCAGCTGGAATATGTGAACAATTGTGGGTCCCTTGCCTAAGGAAGGATATAGTGGCATTGGAGGTCATCCAGAGAAAGTTCACTTGACTGATACCCATTTGATGGGACTGTCTTATGAGGAGTGAATATGTTGAGCCCACACTCATTGGAGATTTTAAAAAAGAGATGACCTTCTTAAAACAATAAGATTTTTACTGGATTGGCAAGGTAGATGTGGAAAGAGTGTTTCCCCTTGTGAGAGAATCTAGGACCAGAGATTATAATCCTCAGAATAAGGGGTCGGTCTTTTTAAGACAGAGAGCAAGAGGAATTTCTTCTGTCAGAGGGTTTGTTAGCATTTGTTTTCCACATATCCTTTACACAGAAGGCTGTTGAGGCTGGATCATTAAGTAAATTCAGGGCTGAGTTAGACAGTATTTTAATTAGCAAGAGAATCAGGAACTCTGGGGAAAACGCAGTAAAGTGGAGTTGAGGATTACCAGATTAACTCTGATCTCATTGAGTGGCAGAGCAGTTTTAATGGGCTAAGAGGCCTGCTTCTGTTCCTTAGAATTATGGCTTTACGGAAGCCCCAAGCTAAGAGGCAAGAAAATGGCGAGCGTGGCAAGCTGCAGAGGAAATTAATTAACCTGAAAAATAACCAAATAATTTGCCACTTTTGTCCCTTAGTGTGTCACTGCTATGATAAAACTATAGCTTGCTTTGTAGTTAGCTACACTGTGACTAGAAAAATAATTTACCCTTGTTGATATCATGAGTGCTGATGCATCTATCCATGAAAGTCAAAGGGATGCTACTTCCACAAAGAGTAAGAGCAAGAGTGTGAAAGACAAGTGTGACTGATTAATCTGTGGTATGAGAGTGCATTCAGGAAAAAAAGACTACTCTCAAAAAGCGCTTTGCAACACTGCATATGCATTTTCAGAGGTATTTTCTGACAGGAAGCAGTCAAAGGCCACAAAAATCACAAAGTACAAAGTGCATTGAATTGAATTGAATTCATTGTCATGTGTACCGAGGCACTGTGAAAAGCTTTGTCTTGCGAGCAATATGGGCAGATCACAGAATTAAGTAGTATAGATAAGTAAATAATAGGTAAACAACGGCAAAAACTAAAACACAGGTACAAGCGTATGTTTGTGAGTCCACTCAGTATTCGAACAACAGTAGGGTAGAAACTGTTTCAAAGCCAGCTGATGTGTGTGTTCAGGCTTCTGTACCTTCTCCCCGATGGTAGACGTTGTAGAAAAACTGCCAGGTTGGGATGGATCTTTGAGAGTGCTGGTGGCCTTTCCGTGACAGAGGGCTTGGTAGGTGGATTCTGTAGATGGGAGGTTGGCCTTTGTGATTGTCTGAGCGGAGTTCACCACTCTCTGTAACCGTCTCCGACCTTGAATGGTTCAGTTGCCATACCAGGTAGTGATACATCCAGACAGAATGCTCTCGATGGCATACCTATAAAAGTTGGCAAGGGTATTCGCTGTTATGCCAAATTTCCTCAGCTGCCTGAGGAAGAAGAGATTTGTTGGGCCTCTGTAACCAGCGCATCCACATGAAGAGTCCAGGCAAGCTTGTTGTGGATGACCACTCCCAGGAGCTTGACACTCTTCACTCATTCCATCTCTGTGCTGTTAATGTGTATGGGGCATGAGTAACTTCCTGCCGAAAATCAATAATGAGTTCCTTGTTTTTGTGGGCATTGAGAGCTAGGTTGTTCTCAGTGCACCATTTTTGCAGGTCTTCCACCTCCTGTCTGCAGTCTGTTTCGTCACCATCTGAGGTTCGACTGACTGTGGTGATGTCATCAGCGAATTTGTAAATGGCATTAGTTTGGTATTTGGTGACGCAGTCATGGGTATACAGTGAGTACAGTTAGGGGGCTGAGTTTGCACCCCTGGGGGCTCCAGTGTTGAGTGTTAGTGAGTATGAAGTATTGTCCCCAGTCTTCACTGATTGTGGCCTGTGGGTCAGGAAATGGAGGATCCAGTTGCTGAGAGTGGGGCTTAGTCCGAGATCGCTAAGTTTAATAATCAGTCTCGAGGAGATAATAGTGTTGAAGGCTGAACTGTTCTCCTGGCTTACAGGCAAAAGCTCAAGCAGGAGACCCTCTCCCGGATACAGGTCCAGTGCGGGTCGACGGAGGCAGAGGATCAACTCCGGTGCTGTCTGGAATCAACTGATTGTGCCGTATTCAAACAATCTGCAGGTATCTTGGACGAATACGCCACACCGTCACAGACTTTATCAGCAAGTGTGTGGAGGACTGCATAGCAAGGAAGTCAATCCTTGTGTTCTCCAACAGGAAACTCTGGATGGATCAAGACATACAGAATCTGCTAAAAACCAGACGTGAGGTCTTCTGATCAGAAGACCCATTCAAATTTAAGGAATCCAAGTATGACCTTTGCAGAGCCATTAAGATAGTCAAGGACCAATACTGATCCAAACTAGAGACCCAGACAGACACCCGGCGACTATGACAAGGACTGAGTGACATCACAGGTTCTAAAAAGAGATAGTGCAAGATAGTAGAAGATGATACATCCCACCCAGCTCGACTCAACGCCTTCTATGCTCGTTTTGAGCAGAATTTCGGCAGAGAGGTAACACCTATTCCAACAAGTCGTGACGAATCTATCCCAACAGTCACTGCATTAGAGGTCAGATCAGTTTTCCTTCATGTGAATCCATGGAAAGCGATGGGACCAGATGGAGTACCAGGCCGTGCACTCAGAGCATGCGCAGATCAACTGGCAGAGGTCTTCTTGGACATCATCAACCTCTCCTGCAGCAGGCCACTGTCCCTGCCAAGAGGGCCAACATCATCCCTGTGCCTAAGAGGGCTCATGCAGTATGTCTCAATGACTACCACCCAGTGGCCCTAACTTCGGTGGTTGTGAAGTGCTTTGAAAGGCTGGTCATGGCATTAATCAACTCCAGCCTCCCCACTACTCTTGACCTACTCCAATTTGCTTATTGGACCAACAGATCCACGTTAGATGCCATATCACTTGCCCTTCACTTCTCCCTAGAACATCTTGATACCAAGAACAGCTATGAAGAGTTGGCAATCTTTCTTTTCCTTTAAGGAAAGCTAATATGGCAACGAAAATATCTTTCAAAGTTTGTCATTATTTGACCAAGCGCAAGGCAATATTTACAGATGGTGAGATTGTGGGAGGCATGGTGGTTGTAACGACCCAAAATTTATTCCTAGATTTCAAAAACAAGTCTGAAGTTATATCTGACCTTTCAGATGTGCTGTTAGGAGTAAGAACCATTGTGAGAAATGTACAGTATTTGAGTTATCAACCAATGCGATGAAAGAGTTAGAGAGGAATTTAAGTGCATACAAGTCATTTTCTATTCAATAAAATGCTGCTCAGCTGTAATAACAACCCACGGCATGCCAGCAATGATCAGGTATCATGTCAGTTTCATTGCAATGTGTAATGCAGACCTGATTTCCCTTCTTTCTTGAACTATGACTGTATCATTCGTCAAGAGATGTTTTGTGCTGAAGAAATGGGGATAGATCATATTATGTCTTCTGTTGTTAGGCTTATTAATTATAATTGTGCAAAAGCCAAGCAACGTCAAAGATACAAGTCATTTCTTGATGAACTGTTGTTCGAGTATTTTTTAGCAATTTTTTTGCTGCACACTGAAATCTTATTAGAGGACAAGTACTGTGCAGATTTCTTTGACTTTTGTTAGAAATCAAAGCTTTCATGGAGTCAAGAAATGAAGATAACACCCAGTTATCAAACTTTCAGCCATTGCCCGATATGACAGAGAAATTGAATGGGTTGAGCTGTGAATTGCAAGAGAAAGAGAAAATTATTGCTGTTATGGTTTGTGCAATCAAGTGTTCAAGTTGAAACTTAAGCTACTGGTACAGCAAATCCAGAAAAGGAACATTTTCCTTCTGTAATCCAAATACTAGCAGAAAATGAAGTTGCTGCTTGGATTCTGGACGTTGAGAAGTACAGTGGTTTCCTGACCAGCTTTTGCTAAGAGTTCAGCAACAGGTTAACAATTTTGAGCATTTGGAAATCTGCATGGTGTTTACTTCAAATTCCTTCCTGGAAATGTATGTTAGTGACATTTCTGAACAAATTAGTGTACTATTTAACCTTGATTGTGTCACTGGAAATGAGATTATCAGCCTTCAAAATTACATTCATTTGAAATCAAGTCAATATGTTACAAATTTCTGGATTGTCACAGATAGTGAAAAGTCCAGCAACATCTGTAAAGCTGCAATGCAAGTGGATTTTTGATTTGGTTCAGTCAATGTTTGTGAATCCACCCTTTCTAACATGAATTTAATCAAATCAAAATTTTAAATCTACCTGACTGATGAACACCCTAATGCCTTCTTTCTGGGTACACATCAAATCACAGGACTGGTGGGCAGTTTGAAGTTTCAAATTCAAATAAAGGTGAATATGAATTTTCTAAAATTTTAAGCACATGTATATAGTTTTGTAACTGAACTGTAATAACTAACATGTACCTTTATAAATTCATTTATTTCCTGTATATGCTTTTTTAGCTTGTTATATTTTTCATTAATCAGAAGTAGCTGTTGTTAAGAAAAAGGTTGACAACCTCTGATGTACAGGTGGGTGTGCAGCCTAACCTCTCCCTACATAAGCCTTTAAATGTGATGAGCAGCCTTGCTGAATCTTCACTGTTCTGCACCAAGTTGAGTTAATAAGGATCCTTGGTTTGCTTGTACTCTGATAAGCCAGATCGTAGGGGGCTCAATATGGGCCGTCTTCCAATTTATTTCTGCTGCTATCCTCGTCCTCTACATCAGTGGGGCAGACCATTACACACCCATTTCCTTTTCGGTGACAATATTGCTTTATTATATTCACATGAGAATGTGTTTGTGTTTTTCTGATATCTAGGATGTCAATCAATTAATTTGCTTTCTGAAGCCTCTTTGCGATTCCATATGGGCCACTTGAATTGGGCAATTAATTAGAAAGAGTACAAACACAATCTCTTGACTGAAAGGTTCAGGCTGTGGCATGTTTGTCTGACTTTTGTCTCATCACTGTTTGTGTGATTTTGAAATGTCGTTGGTCCACTTCACAGACATGCAGGAGTTTCTTTTGGAACTTTGCTACATAGTTTAACGTAGAAAATTATTCCTTTTGTTCTAAAAGTCTCAGAGTTTTTCGAGAGACCCTGTTATGATGGATGCTTTTAAAAAATATATTAGTATCATTTATTTATACGTTTGGATTTTTCTATTTGAACCAGTGACATATAGAATTTTCTGTGTGTCTGACTTGGGTTAATGACTAACTTGTGAGTATTTCTGTACTCATGGTGATTTCTTTTAACACAATTTAGGAGAGATGAATTCCAAGAACAATTTTTTTTGTTGTTTTCATTGAGGAGAGTTTATGAGCAAACAATATATAGAGTATAGAAGATTAGGCTTTCTAATGGAAGATTCTGGACTTCCTTTCATCCTAGGGAGAAAAACCCATAGCTTAGAGAGAAACCTTATCATGTTAGTTTCAGTTTGGGACAGTTCTCCAGGGTTCGTAGCTGAAGGTAGATATGTAAAGCAGTTAGTCCTGAGAAAATTAATTTAGATTAAAAATAAATTCCTTCAGATTAAGGAGTTTAGCATTTGTTCCAGACCAGAAGTGTTTAGGTAAAACCCTGACAAGGGTATTTAAAGTTGAGAACATTTAAGCTGAGGTGTATGAAGGCACCAGAAAAAAAAATACATGATTTTTTTGATGGACATTAAAAATAAACAAGTGGAGATGACAGAAAAAGGGATTCTATTTGGGATGGGGACTGTAAAGTGATGTTTTGTAAACTGTATAAGAGTGCCTTTTGGAGCTGTAAAGGAGCATTATGAGATTATACTTGATTATGTATTTCAAAATCTTTAAATGCATATTATATATTTTATGCTTTCTTTTGCATAATAAACCTCTGTTTTATTGTTAAAGCCAAATCTGCAATGTTGCATGCTTATATTTCAATGAGAGACTACCTTATCCAAGCCAAATTAAAAAAAAAAATCAAAATCTGAAATATCAAGCCAGATTTGACATGTCCAGCAATAATATTAACTGGGTTCATAACATTTTCCCTTGGCATCTATATAACTAATTCAAATGAAATAAAACTGGTGAATTCATTGGATGAATCCCTCATGACAAAAAAATCTAATCTTTTACTCCCATCACCAGGGTACTCATGGCATTATGCCCTGGTCATTGTTTTTAAGTCCGGTGGTACTGTTCTATCACCCCTATGACTCTGCGTAAGGTACTGAAGACTTCTACTGGGTCATATTCAAATTACTCATGACTTCCTGAAATATTTTGGACATGAAATGTGAGTCCTGGCACAATAACTCCTGCAAAGCCTATGGGGTATACTAATTACAAAATCCCTCTATGGAGCTCATTGAGTATGAGTCCCCATGGTAACATGCAATGGCTTGTCCAGCTGAAATTTAACACCTGAGCCCTTTATAAAGCAGACTGTTGCCAAAATAGCTCAGTTGGGAGAGTATTACACTGAAGGTCTCAAGATGCCTGGTTCAACCCTGTGTTTTGGCAAAATAAACAGTTCCTTTCCATATCAGCATTTGTTTAGGCTCTCTTGTCATGCAGTAGTGGTGCCCCTACCCCTGGACTTTGAGGCCCGGGTTCAAATCCCATCTGCTCCAGCAGTCTGTAATTACATCTCTGAACAGGTTGATTAGGAAAAATAGGTCAATAAAATAAACAAGAATGCAAATCATCTGCACCAGCTGACAAAAAAATCAGACTGCAGATTGGTTCTTGTAGTGCAATGGTAGTGTTCCTGCCTCTGAACCAGGAGACCTGGATTCAAGTCAAACTTATTCCAGAGGTGTGCATTAACATCTCTGAACAAGTTGATTGGGGTAAATATCTGTAAAGCAGACCATGGATG
The DNA here is from genome assembly GCF_004010195.1 of Chiloscyllium plagiosum. Lineage (NCBI taxonomy): Eukaryota > Metazoa > Chordata > Chondrichthyes > Orectolobiformes > Hemiscylliidae > Chiloscyllium > Chiloscyllium plagiosum. The sequence goes on from NC_057730.1 coordinate 23,846,504, forward strand.
GCCCCCTTGTGGCACAGTAGTAGTGGTCCTACCCCTGGACTCAAGAGGCCTGAGTTCATGTCCCATCTGCTCCAAAGGTGTATAATAAGGTTGATTAGAAAAATAGTTTTTTTTAAAAAACAGACCAAAGGAGAAGTCTGCAGAAATATCTGTCTCAGGCTGTGACTAGCCAACGTATGCCATGGGTAGGTGCTCTGATTTGGTACTCAACAACAATGGATGTTCCTTTCCAGTCAGGTTTCCTAAGTTATTACTTTGGTGATAAGAGTAAAGAAAAGCTTTAGACAGCCTTGCCTTTCAAAGAACCAATGTGGGAAACTGGAACCTTATGATGTGCAGAGAATTGGTCGCAGTAAGCTGAAACAATGGGATACATTCTTTAGGAAAATGGGATTACAGGGGATCACTGACAAAAAGCCATCCTCCTGACCACTTGTGGGGACCTGACTTTCCTCACCATAAAGAGTTTAACCTACTTGGCAGCCCTGGTGTCAAAATGTTTTGACAAGCTCATAGGTATATTAACAGATGCCTACAATCCCAAACCATCTGTTATTTACTGATTTAACACAGCAAATGGACTTTCTGGGGAACTAATTCCTGAATTGTTGATGAGACTGTGGAAATTAGCAAAACACTGAGTACAGATCAGGAATTTGTGAAATTGTTAAAGGATCGATTGGTTTGTGGAATTAATAATATTGTGACTTAAATGAAGCTACTGACTGAACATAATCTGGACCCCAAGAAAGCTATAGATGGGCCTTTTTCCAACAAAGATGCAGAAGAAGGGGCTGAAGAACTCCAGGGTCCTTTGACAGTAGCAGCCTCAGCCTTGGGCTATGCTCATACTGCAGAGCCAAGTCCACAGTGAACAATTGTGGTGGCTCATGTTAGTTGCCCAGGAAGAGTGGTTGGAGTTGAAGGCTGCAAGGTTCCAGAACAGATTGGGAAGTTTCTCCACAATACGCTGAGGAGCAAGAGTTTCCATACCACACTTATAGTCATGAGGTTTGCCCCAGACAAGACTACTGAGAAAGGCAACATGTGTACTGCCCAGACAGTAGGGCTAAATTATCTCAAGATAGGAACCCATGAAAGTCGAATGAAGAGATTTCTGTACTGTCTCAAAACAATTCAAGGAATAACTTTGCAGTTTATTCATTTAAATTTGGTGTCAAAGTGGCAATTTGCCCATTGAACTAATTTGTCTGTCAGTTCAAATTAAAGCAAAGTTCCTCAATTTGTTATGCTCAGACTCCAGGCATGATTTCCCAAATTATTGTGGCTCCAATCAGGATATCCCAAAACCTAAAGCTCCCAGGTGAGGAGAGATGAACTGTCTCCCCTTCTTTATTCATCTGCCTCCTTGGTTGGTTGGTTGGAACAACATTAATTTAAAAATATAGCCCTTTCCTTGTGGATACTTTTCTCCCAGGCACAAATAAATTTATGTTTTAAAAGATAGGAACCAATTTAACCAGGCTTTCTTGAATGAACAAGGAGTTTAATAGCTAGTAATAATAAGAATCATAAATAATTAAATACCTATATGCATACATATACACAGATTAGAAATAAGAAATTAATTTAAAAAATAAGTAAATAAAAATTGCAGGACTAGTCTATGAATTGATTATGAAAAGATGATAAGAGAGCATTACAGCTGTTCTTGGGTTGCATCGGTCGCATCGATAATGGCAGTAGAAAATTGATTTACAAGTTTATTAGTTTTGTAGGCTGATTCCTGATTCCTTTTTAAACTGGTTTGCATCACTTTGGGAGAGAGAATTTCTTTCTTTCCCAGTTATGCAGGGGTACTTACTGGCTGTTCTCAAACTGTGACTTCTATAACATACAAAACACACTATAACCCATAGCAGCCCTAATAATGACACAGATTAATGTTGAAACTCTCTTTTAATGAGTGGCACTGTGGCAGTGGTTAGCACAACTGCCTGACAGCACCAGGGACCTAGGTTTAATTCCACCCTTGGGTAACTATCTACGTGGAATTTGCATGTTCTCCCTGTGTCTGGATGGGTTTCCTCCCACAATATAAAAATGTGTGTGTTAGGTGGTTTGGCTATGCTAAATTGCCCAAAGACTCCAGGGATATGCAGACTATGGGAAATGCAGGGTTACAGGGATAAGCTCTGGTGGTGGTGGTGGTACTGGTGTGGGTGGGATGTTGTTTGGAGAGTTTGATTTGAACCTTAGGTGACTATCTGTGTCGACTTTGCATGTTCTCCATTTGCTGTGTGTGTTCCTGTCAGCTGTTCGGGTTTCCCCGAACAGTCCAAAGATGTGCAAGTTAGGTGGATTGGCCATGCTAAATTGCTCATAATGTTCAGGGATATGTAGGTTAGGTGCATGAGCCACAGGAAATGCAGGATTACAGGGATGGGCCTGGGTGGGATGTTTTTCAGACGTTTATGTGGACTTGTTGGGCCGAATGGTCAGTTTCCACATTGTGGGGATTCTATGATTCTTGTCCAAATCAGACTGTAACATCTCTGCATCCTAGTCACAGTTCACTCTTCCACCGAGCTTAGGTCACTGTCCCAACCAGCTTTGTGTCATCTGCAAACTTGAGGATATTACATTTACTTCACTCATCTAATTCATTAATATATGTTGTAAAAGCTGGGGTCCAAGCACCGATCCCTGTGGAACCCAACTATTGTGTCAGCCTTATATATATTGCTATTATTTTCCTTACATGTTAATTATCCCACAGAAGTACATCGAGTATATTAAAAGAAAAAGAATAGCTAGAGAGAGAAGAGGGCCCCTCATGGACCAAAGTGGATATGTTTGTGTAGAACCACAGGAGATAAGAGAGGTTCTCAATGAATATTTCTCCTCTATGTTTACCATGGAGAAGGACATGAAGACTTGGGTACTTGGGGAAGTTAGTGGTCATATGTTGGGGACAGTCCATATCGCAGTAGAGGAGGTGTTGGATATATTAGAATGTGTGAAGGTGGATAAATCTCCTGGTCCTGACCAGATATATCCAAGAACACTGCAAGAGGCTAGAGAAGAAATTGCAGGTGCTCTGGATGATATTTCTGCATCATTGTTAGCCACAGGCGAGGTTCCAGAAGGCTGGAGAATAGCGAATGTTTTATGATTATTCCAGAAAGGCTGCAAAGAAAAACCTGGAAACTATAGACAAGCTTAATATCTGTGGCAGGTAAGTTACTTGAGGAGATTCTGAAGCATAAGATATACATGTATTTGGCAAGACAGGGTTTCATTAGGAGTAGTCAGCATGGCTTTGTGAGTGGGAGTTTAGATTAAAGCACAGCAGATCAGGCAGCATCCGAGGAGCAGGAAAATCGATGTTTCGAGCAAAAGCCCTTCATCAGGGAGCCTCCAGGGTGGAGAGATAAATGGTGGTGGTGGTGGTGGTGGGGAGTGCTTTGGAGAAGGTAGCAAAGAGTACAATAGGTGAATGGGGGTGGGGTGGAGGCGATAGGTCAGAGAGGAGGGTGGGGGAAGGTAGCAAAGAGCATCCCCATTCACCTATTGTATTCTTTGCTACCTTCTCCCCAGCTCCCCCCCATTTATCTCTCCACCCTAGAGGCTTCCTGCCTCCATTCCTGATGAAGGGCTTTTGCCCGAAACATCGATTTTCCTGCTCCTCGGATACTGCCTGACCTGCTGTGCTTTTCCAGCATCACTCTAATCTAAACTCTGGTTTCCAGCATCTGCAGTCCTCACTTTTGCCTTTGTGAGTAGGAGATCATGCCTCACAAATCTGTTAGAGTCATCAGGAAGGTTGATGAGGGCAGGGTGGTAGATGTAGTCTATATGGATTTCAGTAAGGCCTTTGATAAGGTTCCACATGGTAGGCTGCTCTGAAGGTTAGATCGCACGGAATCCAGGGCAAACTGGCAAACTGGATACAAAATTCGCTTGATGATAGGAAGCAGAGGGTAATAGTGGAAAGGTTGCTTGTCAGACTGGAAGCCTGTGACTAGTGGAGTTGCCTCAGGAGTCAGTGCTGGCCCCATTGCTATTCGTTATCTATATCGATGATTTGGATGAGAATGTACAAGACATGATTAGTAAGTTTGCAGATGACACTAAAATATGTGGTTTCGTGGACAGTAAGGAAGGTTATCATAAATTTCAGCAGGGCCTTGATTAGCTGGGGATGTGGGCCGAGAAATGGCAAATGGAGTTTAATATAGATAAGTGGGATGTCTTGCATTTTGGAAAATCAAATCAAAGTAGGAGTTTCATGGTGAATGGTAGGGCCTTAAGGAGTGTAGTGAAACATACGAATCTTGGAGTTCAAGTTCACAGTTCTCTGAAAGTGGAGTCACAGGTAGACAGGGCAGTGAAGAAGGCTTTTGTCACACTGGCCTTGATCAGTCAGGACATTGAGTATAGAAGATAGGAAGTTATGTTGCAGTTATACATGATGTTGGTGAGGCTGCAATTGGAGTATTGTGTTCAGTTTTGGTCACCTTGTTATAAGAGGATGTTACTCAACTGGAAAAAGTGCAGAAGAAATTTACAAGGATGTTGCCTGGACTCAATGGTCTGAGTTATAGGGAGAGGTTGGACAAGCTAGGACATTTTTCTTTGGAGCAGAAGAAATTGAAGGGGGGAACCTTATAGAGGTGTGTAAGATAATGAGAGGCATGGATAGGGTGAATGCACTCAGTCTTTTGCCCATGGTTGAGGAATTGAGGACTAGAGGGCATCAGTTTAAAGTTAGAGGGGAAAGAATAAAAGGGAACAGATGGGGCAACGTTTTTACACAGAGAGTGGTAAGCATATGGAATGAGCTGCCAGCAGAAGTGTTTGAGGTGGGCACATTAATAACATTTGAAAGACATTTGGACAAATACAGAGGAAACTCAATTATCTAAAGGACACGGGCGGGTAATATTCCATTTGGTTAATTAAATGCTGGATAGTCGATATGGGATAATATAGTTAGCCATGCATCGGGACCTTGCAATCTTGTTCGGATAATCCAAAGTTCGATAAATCGAACACTGGATAATCGAGGTTCCTCTGCACATGGATAGGAAAGGATAGAAGGATATGGGCCAAGTGCAGGGAAATGGGGTTAGCATGGATGGACATTTTGGTTGGCATGGACCAGCTTTGTCCACAGGGCCTATCTCCGTGTAGGAGTCTATAACTCTAAAAATCCCTTTAACTTTTATTCCCTCTACTCTTGTATTAAATTTTAACTTAATGTCATGAAATCAGTTTATCTGGGAAGTATGTCTTGATAATCCAAAAATGTCCTCTTTATTTTCCTCGTCATTTTTACCATGTTGTGCCATTGTCTAGTTTGAGAACTATTGAGAACTATTATTTGGTGCCATAAATTTTCACACATTTGTCACACACATGTTCATGTATGATACTTGTCCAGCCCAAACTACACATATGCATTATAATCCCAGTATTATGTTGCTGTTTTTGGACTTCCCTTAGTCTTATTGAAAGATCAAGATATCTATATGTGTGTGGGGCAAAGTGTTAGCTTACCTCCCCTTTTCTGGTTTCAATACCTTGAATGATGGCTGGAATATCAAATTTATTTCTCTTAAAAAATATATCATTAAGAGAAAATTGTCAAAATGCCAATGTTTTTATGCTTTCCTGTTTTGCTTTAAAATATACATAGATAGCAGATTATACATATAATGTTTAATCCCAATGTTTTATTGTGTTTTCCTTAACACTATCCTCACTCACGATTACTCAAGCAATTTACAGATTTCAATAGATATTTTCCTATTTTATTCATGTGTATCGAAGAACTGTTACTGCCCAACAAAATATTCGCAGTGTTTGTCTTTCAAGAATCAATATTCCATTTAATTTCAGCTCTCAACATGTTTTGTTTGCCCATTGATTTAGTTTGTTACAAAATCAGTCATTTGTCATTGTCATTGTTGTTGCAACTCCAAAATCCCAATAATCTGTCTTCTCTTATATGATTTAAGTTAGTTTAAAGCAGAACATAAACTTCCTTATAATTCAAATGCAAGTGGTTATTTAATAGGCATCAATCTAAATCTAAAAGTAACTCAACTGATTTTTAACCCATTTTGCGGATCCATATTTTCAAGGTCTAATTCAAGAAAAACCTACAAATGATACTATCATTCACAAAGTATAAAATTTAATGAATACCCATGTCATCAAAGCGACTCCTAATTCTTATGAGGGTTTCTAGAAAAATTCAAAACATTCTTAATATCCTGCTTCCTACAGAACAAAATCTTACTCCTCCATGATCTCATCAATATCATTTACTCCTCTTTCTTTTCTCTTGTTCACAAATGCATGATTTGCACAACTTTACATTTTATTTCTTTCTAAAAGTCTCATTAACCCAGATGATTATTGATGATGGAAGTCCTACCATTCATTAGAACTTCAATTGCCAATCCTGAAATTTAACAATATCTCCCCAACTGCCGGTCACTTCATTCAAAAACAGTCCTTATCCATTTGGAGGAATACTGTTAATCCCTAAATTAGAAACATGTAAGTACATACAATTAGAGCAGCAAATTGTGCATTTTTGCTCATTCTTTAATTTGATGACATTTTACCAGATAATCCACCACATATTACTAATATTCTTACATAATACTGTTTCCATATAACTTGTTCCAAAATCAGACAGGAGTGTTGTGATTAACTACACATTCAATTTATTCAATTCAAATAAATCAAGAAACCTAGACTGTTTTCCCATTAAATTTTAAATGTAAAGTTAAAGTTCTGTTTATTCGTGTGAACCAATTTCCCCTTTTTTTGAGTGCATGGTATAGCAACTCCTGTCAATTTAAATTTGAAACAATTATGTTCAGCCTTCATATATTAAAAATCAATTTATCAAAGACTGTTAATGTCTACAATTGTTAAGGAAGCAACTAATTACAAGCTCTTTAGCTCAAAAGATCATGGTGAGTGATTCAAATGAGTTAAGGACAACTTATTTTAAAAGGGCAAAGCTTTCAGTTCAAATTATTATGAAGTTGTGTTTAAGTTCTTAGATTCTTGAAATTCTTGCTGGCTGTGACCACATGATCAACCGAGTCATAGGAACAAAAAGATATAAAATCAATTCGGTTCATGCCAAATTAGTTAATTCAGTGCAAATATATCCGATGATTTAAACATTTTTTTTTGCTTAACAGCCTTAATATGATGAACCTAGCCTGCTGGGAGAATAAATAATAATGTTCCTTTTGAAAAGGGAGAGATCATAAAATCTCTATGTAACAACATCAATTTTTTTTTCAAAAAGCAACCATGAAGAGCTACACGTTAAACCAGTTTGAACCATTGTTTTCAAACACTGGAGAATCCTTAAAAGACCATATGGTCTTTCCTTCTTGAACAATGGAAAAATCATTTAATTGATTTTCCAAAAGATTTCTAGGATCGCAGGACTAATGTACCAAGAGAGACTGGACCGGTTAAGGCAATGTTCACAGGAGTTGAGAAATCTGAGGGGATCTTGCAGAATCCCCTTAAATTCCAGTAGAATTAGACAGGCTAATTGCTGGTAGGATGCTCCTGGTGAATGGACATCCAGAACCAGGACTCATAAGCTTTATGAAAATTCAAATATATCAAATATATTGCTTCTCACTGATCTAAACTACTAGTCACATTCTCTAAACACTCCAGGAGGTTTCTCAAGCATGATTTCCCTTTCATAAATTAGACTTTGTCTAATCACTTTTATTAGTGGCATTATTCTCACAACCTTTATAATTTACTCAATATTTCCCCACTATGATGTGTTATGGAGCAGGCCAGGCCCCTCCCCCCCACTCAAAACATTTCAAGAAATAAGTTACTTTGGTAGTTGTTTTAAGCAGGTGTAACGTGGATATTCCAGGAGAGATGCAGCTGGTCAAACTACTTAGTTTTAAACAAACATAATTTATTTACAAGATTACCCAATGAAACATAAACAAAAGAGAACAGATTACCAATCCAAAAACCCAAAAGATTATCCCAATTTAATAATGATGTTCCCAATACTTGCAACAATCCCCATAAACACTCCTTAGCACAAAAAGTAAAATCAAACACAGGGTCTTAGAGGAAAGAAAATGATGGCAGCATGGAACACCTTATTCTATGTAGCTGTTTCTTGGATCTGCAGCCTTAAAATTCCTGACTGCTTTCAGTGAATAGTCAGACTGCTAAAACCAAAATAAAACACAGAAAAGCTGAGTTAGGAGAACTGGCCACTCCCCTTTCATTGTATAAGTTTATTTTTAAAATTGAAAGCCTTTTGCCTGTGGCTTTGTCTGTTAGCTATAACCAAATTGACCCTAAGCCAGACTTTCCAGAATCTGTGTTTTTACGACCTCCTGAAAAAAAAACCCCAAGGACAACTTAACCTTGTAAAAGCAGTAGCATCATCACAGATGTTAGGCAGTCTTCTGGTACTTTGCACTTGTTATGGACCAGGCCAGATGCCCTCAAAATATTTTAAGAAGGTAGCCTAGACCCTAACTTTTTGTTATTTTAAAGGCAGATATAGAGTGAGTGTACCATGTGTGAAGCAACTAGTCAAAGCACTCGGCTTTAAACAAAACAGAATTTATTTAAACACTATAGTTGAAACACAAAACAAATCAAAAGTGGAATTTAGAGTAACTTAACTTTTGGAAAACTTAACCTTATACACCATACAGTAACTTAACTGCAGAGAAACCTTGATTATCCAAATATCGGATTATCCGAAGGAGACCTCGAGGTCCGCATAGAAACATCAACGACGTGTTTCCAACACTGATTACGTGTTTTGTTTACAGTGATTAAAAGTGAACTTGGCTTACTGAAATGCTGCCGAGAACAGTCCTGGATGTCAATGGGAGCCCTGGCACCATGTCCAAATGACTGACCTCCTGCCCTCTCTCTCTCTCTCTCTCTCTCTCTCTCTCCCTCCACACTTCCCCTAGAGTTCTACACAGGCATGTACTCTATACCCCCTTCCCCAGATAATCTCTCCAACATTATCTTGTGCAGGGCAAAGATGGAACCTATCAATAAGTTGCAGTAAAAAGTTGTGTGTGTGGCTGTGTGTGTGCGCGCGCGCGTGCTCTGTTTGGAGACTCAGCCCCCTCAAAAGGCTGCAGCAGCAACAGCAGTCTTGTTGTTGGTGTCTGGTCCGGCTGCTCAGAGAGGGGTCGGGGACGGATGGGGGTGCAAGAGGGACGGTGTTGGACAGGTTTGGGAGTTGGTGGGAAGGGAGGCAGTGTTGGTCAGGCTTGCAGGACGGGCGGGAGGGCGGACGGGGAACAGTGTTGAACGGGGTTGGCGGTGGGGGTGCGAGTGCTGTTGGACAGGGTTGGGGGGCAGACGGGGAGCGGGGGTTGCACGCAGTGTGCTGCTGCCTCGTCTCCTGAACAGGTAGCGGGCTTAACAGAAAACTTTGAGCCCCAGAGGAAAGGCATTGAATCAATTAACCGAATAATAAATTATCTGAATAATCAGTTATCCGAACAAAATAGTGTCCGCCCATCTTGTTCAGATAATCGAGGTTCCTCTGTAATTAACTGTTCCAATACAGTAACATCACTTAAACATACCCTTTAGCAAAAATATAAATTCAAACACAGATTTTTACCGGTAGGAGGGAACAACATCCAGAGAGAGATTTCAGAGAAAGTCAGAGGAATTCTTTACTGAAGCTTGAAACACACAGTTTCTGAATGCTACAGCTAAAAAGAAACTAGAAAAAAATGTGAACTGAGAGAACTGGCCACTCCCCTTCCATTGTTAAACTCTTAATTTCCCAAAACCCCGAGACTCCTCGGCACTTCTGCCTTTACCACTTCTCTTCTAAAAAACCCAAACCAAAATAACCTTTTTAAAGTGACAGTACACACTTTCTAACAAATGCTTCTTGTAATGTCTGTGTTGACTCTTCCATAGATTCTTTTAGAATATATAGATGCATTTCTCCTCTTTTTATATGGTTAGTATATTAGTGTATTTTTTATTTTAAATGTGCATATGTAAACTACTCATTTGTCATTTCAGTGACATTGTCACCAGTTCTATCTCCCTAGTAAATAGCAAAAAAATTAGCTATTTAATATTTCTGGCCTCACTATTGTTACCGGTAATATGATCCTGTTTCTCCCTAACGGTCCTATTACAGTCCCAGCCTTCTCTTTTATTGTTGCACCTGTAAAATATTTTGCTATTTTATGTTCCTTGATGATTTAATTTTGTGGTTCTTTTTCCTTTGGAATTGTTCTTTTAGTGTAATTTTTTTCCTGCCTTTTGTTGAACACCATTTTAGATACAACTTATTTGCTGTACTACATTGTTGCTTGGCAATATTATAGCATTTAATTCTCCCTGATTCCATGCTCAGACCCTCAAAATAATTTTTTCCTCAACCTATTAATGTATTTTCACCATACTTATAGCCATCGCTATTAAAATATTTTATAGTTTCGAGTATCGAGATAATCGCCCCACTGTTACTTCATTTAACCAGTCCCTGTTCATTCCCGATTTCTAGATTCAATAATAGATATTTCCTTGTTGGCCTTTTTAACGTACTAGTTAGAACGGCGTCCGTACACACTATGGGAACTCCTTACTATTATCCCTTTTATCTTCCTGTTATGCACAATTATTATTTTATGGGCTTAATCTTATGGGCAGAACCTTACCAGGCTCTGAGCAGTATGGGCAATGGCAACATTTATTGTAGAGTCGAGAGAGATATTCAACATGGTTCATCTTGCTGCAACTTGTAAGTTTTTTGCATTCACCATGGTGAGATTCTAGCTAGGCAATGGCAAACTCCCAATTAACAATAATTATTGCTTGTTAAATGTCTTGTGAACTGCCCAATTCACCACAGATTGCACTCTGATCAAATTTGGCAAACAAACTAGTTATCGGGGAAAAGTCAACATGGAAACTACAGCAAGTTCTTGGCTGGTTCAACTTGCCGCTCACTCTAAATGATCTTGATGTTGGACACTAGGCAGAACATATCAGCAATTCTTCAGGCAACCCACATCCACAGACATTGGCAAATGGCATGTACCAGCTTCTAAGAATCCTCATGTAACATTTCCAAACCACTTACAGGATGCTTCTGCAATATAATTCTGCACTTTAGACTGCACTGGCAATTATTATTGTAATGCTGCTGCTAGATACTATGTGCTCAGGGACAGACACCAAGCTAATAGACTTGACCTGGCAGCATCTTTCACTCTGAACTCATTGTCAATAGCACTCTCTCACCCTGAGCTTTCCTTGATGCTCGTAGTATCCCTGCCTTATACTGCCTTGCCTTAACATTTCGCACTTTGCCCCCTCAACCGGGCTCACACTGCTACTACCTCTCCAAGCCATTTCACATATGCACTACAGAAGGAAGCTTGTCATGGTTGTCAGCAGACTTTAGACAAGTCAAAGATTATAACCTGGCAAGATCTTTTCATAGTAAGTCATGGATTGTCTCCAGATCCTACCCAGGCAATCAGGTCAGTATCCTTTCCTCATAAGGGGTGAGGAGCCGAATGATGTGCAGCATGCCACAGGTTTTGAATCTTTTGCTCTATTGTGGAATCTTTTCCTCATGGATGATAGGCAGATATAACTGAGGAGGCAAATGGATATCACAGCTATTACTAATGATGCAGCTAGGGAGGTGTCCCAAGCAAGTGAGCAGACTGCACAGAGAGCATGCAGGGTTAGTGATATTGCAGGTTGGGGTAGTTGAGGATGAATGGGGAAAACCAGGTAGTACTGAGAGTGGTAGGGCATTAGGCTTGTTTTGAGATGGGTACAGTAGTTGAGATTGAGTGAGCACATTACACTGAAGATGGTGGCACTTACCCTGGTGGAATGGAGAATGATATTGATCTACTTTCTACAGTGAATTCCTCAAGATGGCTGAGACTGCTTTAACCATAATTCAAAGATTGACTCTTCTGGCATAATTTGGTGTTCTAGTCTCTATTACTGGTCCCAGAGGAAAATGCCTGTGCAGCATCCAGTCTAACAGAACCTCCAGTATCTTGATTTCCCTCTAAATACCAGTCCTGGGGCAAATGTCAGAAACCATGCAGGACAGTTCTGGACTGACAGTGCTTCTCTAGATGCAGAACAACCTTTTAAAGATGGTCCATACGCGAGAGATGCTGATGACTTTCAGGATATTTGCTGAGTGCCAAGGTGTTCCAGGAGTAGTGCATGTTAGGATAGAGCAGAAATCAGACATAATTCTCACAGTGATGGCTCAAAGCTAAATAATGTGGCAAGAAAACTTTGGCTTTATGGCGAGCATCACTTCACCCAACTCATAGAGTCATAGAGTCACACAGCATTGAAACAGACTCTTTGGCCCAACCAGTCCATGCTGACCATAATCCTAAAACTAAACTAGTCCCTCCTGCCTGTGCTTGGTCCATATCCTTCCAAATATTTCTTTTTCATGTACATTTCTAAATGTCTTTTAAATGTTGTGACTGTACCTGCATCCACCACTTCCTTCTGTGTAAAAAGATTGCCACTCATGTCTTTTTTTAAAATCTTTCTCCTTTCACCTTGAAATTTACCCTAGTCTTGAAAACCCCCACCCTAGGGAAAAGACATCTGCCATTCACTTTATTAGATTAGATTAGATTACTTACAGTGTGGAAACAGGCCCTTCAGCCCAACAAGTCCACACCGACCCGCCGAAGCGCAACCCACCCATACCCCTACATTTACCCCTTTTAACCTAACACTATGGGCAATTTAGCATGGCCAATTCACCTGACCCGCACATCTTTGTGACTGTGGGAGGAAACCGGAGCACCCGGAGGAAACCCACGCAGACACGGGGAGAATGTGCAAACTCCACACAGTCAGTCGCCTGAGGTGGGAATTGAACCCGGGTCTCTGGCGCTGTGAGGCAGCAGTGCTAACCACTGTGCCACCGTGCCGCCCATGATTTTATCAAAGTTCATAAGCTTACCTCTCAACCGCCTACGCTCCAGTGAAAAAAGTCCAAGTGTATCCAGCCTCTCCTTATAACTCAAACCCTCCATTCCTAAAATGATCCTGGTAAATTTCTCCAGCATTAAATATCCTTCTTATAATAGGGCGACCAGTACTGGACATAGTACACCAGAAGAGGCCTCACCAACATCCTGTACAACCTCAAGATAAGGTCTCAACTCCTAAACTCTGAGCAATGAAAGAAAGCATGATAAATGCCTTCTTAACCACACTATCTCTAGGTGATACAAAGAATTATGCACTTGAATCCCTCGGTCTTTCTGTTCTACAACACTACCCAAGGCCCTACTTTTAATTGTATAAATCATGCCCTTGTTATGAATATCTCGCATTTATCCAAATTAAACTCCATCTGCCACTCTGCAGCCTACTGACCCAATTGCTAAAGATCTCTTTATAATCTTAGACAACCTTCTTTACTGTCTACTATACCACCAGTATTGGTGTCATCTGCAAACTTACTAACAATGCCTTCTATTTTCTCATCTCAAACATTGATATAAATGACAAACAGAAGTAGACTCATTACCAATTGCTGTGGAATACCGCTGGTCACAGGATTCCAGTCAGTAAAACAACTCCCTACCATCACTCTCCATCTCCTGCCATTAAGCCAATTTTGTATCCAGCTGGTAAGGCCACCCTGAATTCCATGTGATCTGACTTTACTAATTAGTCTACAATGCAAAACCATGTCGAAGACTTTACTTAAGTCCAAGTAAACAACAAGTACTGCTCTGCCCTCATTAATCTTTTTGGTAACTTCCTCAAAAAACTCAATCAAGTTTGTCAGACAAGATTTTCCTCACACAAAACCATGCTGATTTTCTGTAATCATTCCTTGCCTTTCCAAATGCATATAAATCCAACTTTTCAGAATCACTTCCAACAACTTACCCACCACCGAAATCAGACTCAAAAGTCTATAGTTTACAAGCATCTCACATTATTCTTTCTTAAATAAAGGCACAACATTAGCCACTCTCCAGTCATCCGGCACCTCACCTGTTGTTCCAGATGATACAAATATTTCTGAAGCAGGCCCCATAACTTCCTCCCAAACTTCCCACAATGTCCTGGGATACACTAGATCAAGTTTTGGAGATTTATCCACCTTTGTATTTTCTAAGACTTCTCGCACTTCCTCTTCTGTAATGTGAACTATTTTCAAAACATTAATATTTATTTATTTCTCTGAGTTCTCTAGCCTCCATTTCTTTCTCCACAGTAAAAACACCTTTGTTGATCTTTAAGGGGTCCTACTTTCTCTTTAGCTGGTCTTTTGCTCTTAATGTACTTGTAGAATCTCTTTGGATTATCCTTAACCTTACTTGCCAAAGCCATCTCATATCCTCTCTTTGACTTCCTGATCTCCCTCTTAAGAATTCATCTACACTCTTTATAATGTTCAAGAAATTCATTTGAACCTGGTTGTCTATATCTAATATATGATTCTTTTTATCCTTGACTACAACCTCAATATCTTCATTCATCCATTATTATCTTATCTCTTTTATCTAAGTACCTTTCACTGTAACAGAAACATAATGACTGTGAACTCTTTTTATCACACTTTTGAAAGCATCCCATTTATCAGGCGCCCCTTTAGCTGTGAACAATCTTCTCCAATCAACTTTTGGAAGTTTTTGTCTCATATTATTAAAATTTGTCTTACTCCAAATAAAAAAACTTACATTTTTATGGAAGGCTTATCCTTTTTCATAACTATTTTATGACAGATAGAATTATATTCACTGGACCCGAAGTGTTCACCTGCTATCACTTTAGTCACTTGCCCTGTCCAGTTACCCAAGGAAAGGTCAAATTTTGCTCCTTTCCTAGTAGGGACATTTACATATTCATAAAGAAAATGTTCTTGAACACATTTAACAAATTCTTCACTATCCAAACCTTTAACAGTATGGTAGTCACAGTCAAAGTTTGGAAAATTAAAATCACCTCCAATTACAACCTTATTAGTCTTACATCTGTCTGAGATCTCTCTATATGTTTGTTCCCTAATTTCCCACTGGCTACTGGGGAGTCTATAGTACAATCCCATCAAGGCAATCATTCCTTTTATTTCTAATTTCAGCTCATATAATTTAACTGGGCGATTTTTAAGAAATATCTTCTTAGGGTGGCATAGTGACTCAGTGGTTAGCACGGCTGCCTCGCATGCCAGGAACCAGGGTTCAATTCCAGCCTTGGGCGACTGTCTGTATGGAGTTTGCATACTCTCCCAATGCCTGCATGGGTTTCCTCCAGGTGCTTCAATTTCCTCCCACAGTCCAAAGATGTGCAGGTCAGGTGAATTAGCTATGCAAAATTGTTCAGGAATGTGTAGGTTAGGTGTTTTAGTCAGGGGAACTGAAGAGTAATAGGGTAGGGGAATTGGTCTGGGTGGGATAATCTTCGGAGGGTCGGTGTGGATTTATTGTGCCAAAATGACCTGTTTCCACATTTCAGGGATTTGATGATCTATGAGTTACAGCAGTAATATTTTCTTTAATCAAAACTGCCACTTTCCTTCTTCTTTTGTCTCCCTTTCTAGCCTTCATATAGCACCTGAAATCCATAATATTGAGCTGTCCATCCATCAGCCAAGTTTCTGTAATAGCTATGACATCCTAATCCCATGTTCCCAAACATGTCTTGAGTTCATCAGCCTTTCCTGTAAGATCCCTTGTATTTAAGTAATTGCAGTTTAATTCTTTGGAATTACTTCATTTTCTTGCTCTTGTCTGTCTTTTCAAATTAACTTGTTCTTTTCAGTTTCAAAACCATCCTCATCTGCTCCTTAGGGTCCCTCCATCCCTCCTTTCTAATAGTTTACTATCTCCCTTAATAGAATTAGCAAATCTCCCCTTTCCAGTACAGGTGAAACACATCTTTTTGAACAGGTTTTTCCTGCCCCAGAAGGGATTCCAATGACCAAGAATCTGAATCCCTGAACGTGACACCACTGCTTCAGCCATTGATTTATCTCCTTTATCCTTTTATTCTTTCCCTCTTTCAAGAATGGCACCAGGAGTAAACCAGATATTACTACTTTTGAAATTGTTTTTCATTCATCTACCTAATTTTTTATATTCACTTTCTAAAGCCTTAATCTTTTCCCAACTATGTCATTCCCACCAATGTGTACAATAACTTTCAGTTTTTCACTCTCCCCTTTAACAATATGCTTCAAATGTTTTGAGACATTCTTAATCATGGCACCAGGAAAGCAACAAACTTTCCTAGATTCATGCTCACTGCTGCAGAATCTCTTGTCTATGTCATTTTCAGGAGAGTTTCCTAGAACAAGTTCTTTTAAAATTTGTCAAACCCCATTTAACATAAGATTTATTCTTGGTGCCAAGATCTGACTACCTCTTCTATTCCCCCCTGAGAGGCTGTCCTTTTCAACAGAACCAAAATTGAGTATCTCTTTGAAAGAGGACTAGCCCAGGGATGTCTGAGCCACCTTCTTAACTTTCCTGACAGTCATTTATCTATCTGACTGATCCTGCTGTGTGATCAGTTCTTTAAATCTATGAGCCATCCAACTCTGTATCTCTTGTATGCCCTCAATGACGTTAAGCCTAAAAAGAAGCAGCTCACAATAGCATCTTATATATAATACACTATCTTTCCTTACACGATGGGCCTTAGCCAAAAATAAAAGGATTCAGTCCTACATTTCTTTAGTTAAGTTTGAGTTATGTTGGAAATTTTTTGGAGGGTTTCTTGCAACATGGTCAAGTGAGTTTCTCCCTTTAACTTCCCAAACTCATATTTTGCTGATGATCAAGAGTAGATTGATGGGGTTGATTGGCTTGAGATTCATGTATCACAGTATTACACAGCAACGCTTCCACAGCCTTGACTGATGCCTGCTGACCATCATGACAGGCTGTATAGCTTTGTTTCTGTGATGAAAAGCAACTCAAAAAGATAAGGTAAGGCAGAGATGCTTTGAAAATCAAAGTAGGCATGTAGGGCAAATGGCACTGGATGGGCCTTGCAGAATCGTGGAGATGCTTCCTAGTCAACATACAAGGAAGGTGGCCTTGACTCCTTTGATAGTCCCTATACCTTCCTGAGAAACCCCCAGGTATTTCATTAAGACTTCACTCAGACAGCCATTTTCTAATTGAAAATTGTTGAGCCAATCAAGGTGACTGTCACAATTAATTTGGCCCCATCAGGCTTGGTCTTTAGATGCAATCATTACTAACTGAGCCAGCTGCTTCTCATACAAGACTGGAACCAAAGTTGTACCCTTAATCTAGGTTAATAATTCCCCTATAGGTTTTCAGTCCAGCTGAGATCTTATCAAACAATGGTTGGAGTCCCAGAGCGAATTTTATTAAAAGACTGGTTTTGCAATTATTGAGCTGAAAATGTGTTGCTGGAAAAGCGCAGCAGGTCAGGCAGCATCCAAGGAACAGGAGAATCGACGTTTCGGGCATAAGCCCTTCAATTATTGATACAGCCACAATGGTATCAATATTCAATAGAACTGGATGATCATTTAATCAGATGTTTACTTTGATTGGTGCTGATTTGGTTATTGCCAAGCAATTTAACTGTTCCAATCCAGATGTAGGTGGGCTTTCCAGGATGTGCACTCTTCTAGATACCAGCCTGTGAGTTCTCTTACTCAATTCAGGTCTATTTGGACTCTTTTGCTGTCTTGGGTCTGCATGTCAGCAGCAACTACAATGACTTGCTGGCTCGAATCCTGAAGAAAATGTTAACTGTTTGGCCAAGTCTTGTTTTAGGGTTTTGCAGTAGGTAGACCTAGAACCCCTCTGTTCAGAATATGACTGAGTGAGGCTTTGAAATTGCTTTTGCTTAAATGATGTCCCCAAAACTCAGCTGGCCTGGTGAAGGTGTCCACTTCTATTGGCATCCCCTGTAACTCATATGCTGCACTTGCTGCATTTTCTGATGACAAAACAAGTTGTAGTGCCTGTTTGAAGTCCAGTTAGGCTTCAGCAAGTTTGGCACTTTTGCATGGTTCCATCATTAATCCCAAAACTAAATGGTCTCTCAGCATCTCATTAAGGGTTAAACCAAAGTCACGTGCCTCTGCTAGTTGTCTTAACCTCGTCAAAAATCCCAGCACAGATTCTCTTGGTTCTTGAGCTACCGAGAAAAACCAATTATGTCTCAGAATTAGGAGAGGCTTTGGGTTGTAATATTCCTTAATGAAATCCATCAACTTTGGAAAGGTTTTAGTATCTGGTGCCTCAGGAAATGTTAGGTTTCCAGTAATTGAAAAATCTATGGGTCCACAAGCTGTTGGGAGAATTACTAACTGCTTTTCATCTACTCCAATGTCATTTGTCTGGAAAAAATAACATATTATTTCTAAATACTGGGCCCAGTCTTCAACAGCAGGATCGAATGAGTCAAGCTTCCCAAATAATGGCATCATGCCAGAAAAGTTTATAATAAATTGAAGATGACTGTTGCAAGTGAATTTTTTCAAGAGTGCTTTTTTTTCTCTCATTGTTACTGAAATAACTCCACAGAGGCTGGTATCCTGTCACCAAGTCACCCTTTATTTACATGTGCATAATGCTTGACACTGGTGTGGCTTTCTCAGAGTGAACAGAAATTCTTATAGTCCTGTTTATTTTTGTCAGTTAGGTCTCCCTGATTGGATTAAGTTAACAGTCCCAAACAGGGAACTCATCTTTTACAAGATCCACCTGGCTGGCCTCATTACAGTCACTACAATTGGAATCTGTCCTACAAAGTAGGTTGTCCATGAAACTGATCACTTTTTTGTTAGTGTTGTCATGTTTTCCATTCTTATTCCATTGAAGTAAGTGCAATATTACATGAAAAGTGTAAAAAGAAAGTCCTGACGGGTACTAGAAATGAGGCACCATTCTGTTCTGTCAGTTTCAGACAACATGGTTAAAACATTTGCTATGACACTGCAGCTGTTATGAATGCTTGGCTGGTTTTAGAAAGCTATAATGGCTCAGCTCAGCAGAGTCCATTGATCCAAGAGAGGATCAGATTGTTGTCAACAGCACAGGGATTTATCCCTATTCTGGTGGGAAGTGATTTGGAGGTCCTTTTTCTTGCCTTCCTTGTGATGGAGATTATGGCACTGCAGGTCAGACCTGCCTTCAAGTAAAGATCTCAAGAAGAGTAACAGAATGTGCCTTTGCTGCAGTTTTTGTTTTGTGAAAACCTCATTTTTGGTTTGTACTTAAAGAATTATATTTGGTTTGCACTGGAGTAATTATTGTTTTCTTTCCAATAATAATTATTATGTTTGATTTCAGAGTTTTAGTAGGTGGAAATTTAATTTTACACTGGCTTCATAATAATTCCCATTACC
Source organism: Chiloscyllium plagiosum (assembly GCF_004010195.1). Lineage (NCBI taxonomy): Eukaryota > Metazoa > Chordata > Chondrichthyes > Orectolobiformes > Hemiscylliidae > Chiloscyllium > Chiloscyllium plagiosum. The sequence goes on from NC_057730.1 coordinate 23,865,906, forward strand.
GTTGCATGTCTCCTGATGACTTTACATATTGCATATTGGGTGAGTTGCTAAATTGGATACATTTGGAGTGGCATGGTGGTGGATGGGGTGGAGGGAGATGATTTGTTGAGGGGGTAAAGTCTATGAGACCTTTAAGTAGCAATGGGAGCTTGGCTGCTGCGTTGGAGAATTGAAGTAGACCTTCCTGCTTTCAGACTCTCAGTCCTCACGAGCTCTATGCTGCTTGCAGAATGTGTTATGAACCAAGCCCTGTATGAAAAGACTAAATTCCCAGGCAGAGTCTTATATGAGACAGGTGTACATTTTGGAAGACATATGAATGCATTGGCGACATTTTCCAAACCCCACAGGAGAATGTAACCCTTCATCACCAAATTTAAAGAAGTATGTAGCTGCCTCGATGGTTCACTAGATTGGGTCCTAGAGTGAGAGGGTTATCCTGTGATGAGAAGCTGAATAAATTGGCCTATAATCGCTGAAGTTTAGAAAATTGACAATGATCTCATTGAAAAACTCAAGAATCTGAAGGGTCTTGCAGGATAAATGGTGAGTACCTGCTTCATCTGGCTGGGGAATCTGGGCCACTTTCCAGACACAGAATAAGGAGTTTATCATTAAATACTAAGATAAAGAAAATTGTCTTCAATCAGAAACTCATAAGTAATGGGAATTCTTTAAACCCAGAGGGCTGTGGATATTGTAATATTGAAAACATTCAAGGCTTGGATAGATTTTTGTTCCTTTAAGAAATCGAATGATGTGGGGACTCAGGGGGAAAGTGGAGTTGAGGCAGATCAGACGTCTTGCTATTGGCTGGGATTGCAGGCTGGCCACATAATACATTCCTGCTCCAATTTCTCATGTTCTATCATACAAACCAGAATGCTGGGAATTGATGTGACTAGGCATTAACTTTGGTAAAGTTCACTGTAGGGTTAAAAGTCATATACATATGAGGCAAATCAACTTCCTCATCACAGAAACATTATCCAAGCAAAAGTGAGTACCGCAGATGCTGGAGATTAGAGTCAAGAGTGTGGTGCTGGAAAAGCACAGCAGGTCAGACAGCATCCGGGAAATCTGATGAAGGACTTTCGCCTGAATTGTCGATTTTCCTGCTCCTCGAATGCTGCCTGACCTGCTGTGCTTTTCTCGCACCACAATCTTGACAGAAACTTTATCCACCTACTCTGACATCTTTACTGAACATCTTAGAAGAGTCGTTTTCGAAGTTAGCTTGTACCCAGCCAGAGCTGACAACTATTACCCCTTGAATACTACCTCCAGGGATTATCTGAAAGCAAGCAGTTCTCCATTTTTTCTATGTACTTCTTTTTATTTGCCATCTTTCCAGTACAACAAAACTAATTTTCAGAGAGTGTATTTCCAAAATACAAGTATTGCTTTAAGATATTGAAAGGCATATTTGAGTTATTGAGCAGAACTAAATAGGCTCAGGTGAATTCAAATGTGACCAGTGGGTGTTGGGGTGTGGGGATGGTTGTGTATGTGTGTGTGATGGGATGTTAATGATTTGGAGGCATATGATTGTGAAAGATGGTGGGTGATGGAGATCCTACTATTTTCCTGAATATCTCTGATTGAGTGGAGGGTAGAAGGGCTTGCAGCTTAGTTTCCACTTGAAGGACTGCAGTAAATTTTGTTTCAACATTAGGGTCTGTAAGCCCGAGGGAGAAATCCAGCCTTACAGTCTGTGCGGAGTTGTACTAATAAACACCAATGGATCACTACAGTTAGAATTATTGACACTGGCCAAAATTGCAGGTTAATAATTTAAAGCACCACACTTCATCTGAACCTCGTCATTCCTGTTGAAAAATGAACATACAAGAATGTTAACTGAGGACAGGATCCAACCTGGATGCACTGCCCAAAATGCTCAAACCTCTGCCAGCATTGATTCTTAAGGCTTACACATGAATGATGCCAATTGGACAAGTTCCCATCGAACTCCATACATTTGTGCCTTTTGGAGCCTCAGATTTGGAGAGAGGGAAAAGCATATGCTGATTGATTCTTTATGGTAGACACTAATCAACAGAACATTCTGGGTTGATTTTGCAACTTCCAGAATTTCACAAAACCTTATCCTTCGGTAGGCGACAAAGACAGCTGGAATTTTCTTTAAATTGTTCTGTGTCTCCAGCAGATCCCAGCCTTAAAGCGCATTTAATTCGAAATTAAACCCAGTCAAGTCCGGTTAGCATTTCAGTTTGGATGAACCCTTCCATTGATTGGAAATTGATGCACTATCAGTTACAGCTAATCATTTTTATTGCATTGCATCAGCTCCAGTCTTGTTTTAATTCCATTAAATATTAATGGGTCTTTGAGGGGTGGAGGAAATACCTATAATCTTTGCAGAAGCGATTTGATTCGATGAGAAGCCGGCAAGATAAGGAGAATTGTAGGAGTGTACTCTGGGACTACACTGTAGCCAGATGTATCTTGCAGCAATTTTATTTATTTTTTATGTGTGGATGCTGAAAAAGATCTTTGCATGTGACCAGGCTGTACATGAATGGAGTCTGTGCCGAAGCATTTGAGAGACTTGCGGCTGAATAGAGCTTTCACTGTGAGCTTTATTCATCTCTCCAGCAGCTGCAGTCAACATCAGATGACCTGCTTTCTGAAGTCGATCTCTTTTATTTTGTATGTCTTCAACGATATAGACTGGCTTTCGATCTGAATGTATTGGTGATCACTGAAGGGATTGTATTGAATTGCACACACACAAAATAGAGGCAGAACTCAGTTGGTTTCGATGTCCCTGTGACCTGAAAGACACGCAGTGTGAGCACCTCAGCGATGTCCACTTTTGGGAAACTAACCGATTACTTCCAGCATCGGAGATCAAGAGCTGATTTGGGAGTTACCAGGAGAGATTCCAGAAGCAGCGGCAGTTGCGGCTGTGGGACCTCCGAGACCAGGTACAGAGCTTCCAGAATGAATCCAGACAAATCCTTCAGATATAGGAGGAATGCAGTAATTTCTCGTGCTGCAGCCCTTGCATTCCTATTTTTAAGAGAGATGCTTATTATTGCGATACGCTGAGCAACTGGAGAAGTAGGTGCAAGGCAGAATGGGTAAAGATGAGTACAGTACCTGTAATTAAACCCTGCAAAGCATCCTTGGATTGTCTAGCAGACTTGGTTTATTTTGAGAGCTCAGCAAGATGAAAAATAGACTAGGTAAATAATTTACTGGACTTTAAAGGGACATTTTTCATTTGATGGGACGAACATTTGTTTTTACTTTTGTCATTAAATGTCGGTGTCGGTTATTTGTTGACACATTTACAAAACATCTTGTCATAAACTGCATTATTGCATTGAGTGTCTGGCAGGCAAAAAACAGGTAAATAAATATTTTAAAGACATTGCCTCTTTAGCATAAAACCCTAAATACCTGTATATGCTTCAATGAGATCAGAGATCATGACTATAACATAATTTTACAGGCTTTATTTATCCTGTTCTACAGCATAGCGGTGACTTTCAGTTTAACTTGCATATTTTGTTCTTTCATGATCATGGTACTTTAATTAGTTCATTGTATTCAGATGCAGTCCCTCACTGTATTTCCTTGTGTACATCTTATCATTAATGAATTATGTGGTAAAATATTAATATACTTTGTTCTTGGGGTAAGAAGAGGTGTCAACTGTTGATAGAGTGATAAAAATCAAGATTTGTTATTGGTTTAACATATGATTTAAAAAAAGGAAAAGGGAAATGTATTATTTCCTGAAAAATGCATTGATTTACATTTGATTTTTGCCATAAGTTGTAGCATGTGCTGTGATATGCCAGTACTTTAGAGAAGGTGTAGCAAATTCCTTTGGCAGTTCCTTGGGGGAACTGGTTTGCATTTGGAAAATAGAAGCAAATTTGACTTTATCTGAGGGAATTGGAGAAAACTGTTGGAAAACGTAAAAACAAGAAGAGAAATGAAACATCATTATTTTCATACACATTCTTCCTGGACCTACAAGGAAAGTTGATCCAAGGGAACTGAGGACTTCCTGCTGCAGGTAGTTAATGCTGATATCAAGCACTCTCAGGTCAATTATTGCATACTTGCTGAAGTTTAATATCATAAATGCATTCACAATGATATAAAATGGACAGTACTGAAATAGGCCATTATGCCCAACAAATAGTAGTGACCTTTGGCACAGGAGCGTCCTATCACTCTTCTTAATTTAAACCTTTTTACAAGGCTTCTCTTCCATTCACTCTCACATGTGTATCTAGCTTCTCCTCAATGGCACGTATGGTCAAAAGTTTACTATTTTTGCCCAGATCCTGATATACGGAGGGAATGCATGTTGTTGGCATTGACTGATGAGCAGTGGGACTTCCACCTGAATTTTATGTGTGGTAACCTAGTTAAGTGGTTACTGTCTTATTAAAGTTGGCAGCCTATCCCAAAAGATGTCAGTTCAGTTAAAATGGTGGCTTGGCTTGACCTGTTTTTATTTAATATTTTCAAAGATTGGAGAGAGAGGGTATCTCCATTGACACAAGTCAATAATTCTGGCACTTTGCAAGGTGTACTTTGTCACTTTGTCAATGACAATTTCCTGTAAACAATCTAAATCTGGTCAATCTAATTATGTAGAGAGTTTTTTTTCTTCTGAAAAATAATTGAATCAATTTCACTGAATTTCACAGAATACAATGTGCTTTTAACATGCAAATATTATTGAATGTTTCTTATAAAGATTGGGTTCTCTGTTGTTTAATGTTTTTGGTTCCTGTGTGTCTTTAAAGTATGGAACAAATATTTTTATGTCATCTTTAAGGATATTTAATAAGTAGCCATTTATAGCATAAAATTTTTAACTTTATGATTACTATGATCAATTGATTTATTGTACCTGAATATTTCAAAAAGTTTTGGGTCATTCGTGAAACATGACATTGGTTGTTTATGTGCTAATGTTCCATTATTTTAAAAAAAGAGATTTAATTCCAGGAAATTACAAGCCAGTCCATCTGATCTCGGGATCAGAGAAGTGATTATAAAGAATTCTAAGGGACAGAATATATCTGCACTTGGAAAGATGTGATTCTATCAGGCATAGTCAGAATGGCTTTGTTAAGACATATTTGATCAAAGGTTTTGGGAATATAACTAGGAGTGTTAATAAGGGTAATGCATTAAATGTGGTCTACATGGACTTTAGCAAGGCTTTTGATAAGGTTTCTCATTACAAACTGGCTAAGAACGTAAGAGCCGTGAGATCAAAGGTAAAGAGGCATATTGAATCTAAAATTGACTGCCAGGCTGAAAGCAGAAGTTGAAAATAGAGGAATGTTTCTGTGACTGAAAGTTTGTTTCCAGTGGGGCTTCACAGGGCTCAGTGCTGGGGCCCTTTCTGTTTGTGGTGTACATTAATGATTTGTATTTTACACAATGGGCTAAAGGGCCATTTGCCACTGTGATGATACTGTGACTTAAAGCACTGCACTTTGTCCTGTTCCTCATGCATAGGGGTGTTAAAACAATGCTGTTGAAAATGTCTTCTTCAGACAGGCAGTTGGTAAATGTCTTTGAGTTCTGTCTGGGTATTTTATTTTAAAGTGAGGCAAGAGAATCATGAGTGGGCTGGGTCAGCTTTTCATTTGCCACTGCTGTGTCCACTTGACCAGCCTACTGCAGTCTAAAATTGTCTTTCTCACTGTTTACCACCCTAACAATTTTCGTACCATCCACAAACTTCTCAAATATACCCACTACATTCAAAAGTGTTAAAAGTGGTGTTATAGACCGGACCAGATCTCTAAAGTATATTATGGGAATTGCCTAGATCCACACAGGCCTAGGAGACTTTAGTTTTGCTTTCAGTTAGTTGAGTAAGGTTTTGCTGGCTGCTGGAACTGAAAGCTTAAGTTCTCTGCTGCTACAGAAAAGTCTTAGACAGAGAGGCTCCATCTTAAAAAATCAAAAATGGCAGATTGTTTCTTTCAGTGTTTCTTTCTTTTGGAGAGAGACAGCATGTAAGAATAATAACTGTATTGCTGAATTGCTTTTGCCAAGGTTGTGTTTATGGGATGCTGCCTGTATTGGCACAGCTGACAATTAATGGTTAAATAATACATTATCTTATTAAGGATTTCTGTAGAGTAAAGTTATGCCAATTCTTCTTTTTGTTGTATTTTATATTGTAAGAATAAAATAAGTTTTGATTAAAGCTAGGTGTTGGACCAACTGGATCAGATCTAGAACATAGTGCTTTACACTTACCTTTTAATAAAAGTTTTAGGGTCTAGGCTATCACCATAATATATTTTGGAGATCTGTCTGGTCCATAACACCATTTGTTACACTCTTAAATGTAGGGGGTATAATTGAGAAGTTTGTGAATGTCATGAAAATTGTGAGGGTGGCAAATAGTGAGGAAGATAACATTAGACTGTGGATAAGCAGAGCAGTGGTAGATGGTAAACTCAGAAATGGCAGGTAATGCACTTGGCAAGGGTTAGCAAGACAAGGGATAACACTTTGGTGTGTATATTCAATGATCCCTGAAGATGGCAAGGCAGGCGCATAACGCAACCAAGATGGTATATGGGATACCATCTTTATTAGCTGAGGCACACAATACAAAGGTTATATTGGAACTGTGTAAAATACTGGTTGGGCCAGAACCTGAGTACTGCATACAGTTCTGGTCATCACTTTACAGGAAAAATGTGATTTCATTAGTGAAAGCACAGAGGAGACGTACCAAGATTTGGCTCGGCTGGAAGGTCTGAGCTATGAGGAAAGATTGGATAAGTTGGAGTTGGTTCCGTTGGAACAACAAAGATCAAGAAGGAACCTAATAGAGGTGTATAAGATGATGAGGGACATTTGGTGTATGGGAAGGCACTTTTTCCATTTGGAGAGGGGTTAATAACAAGGTGGCATAGATTTAAGACAACAAGCAAATGTTGAAGAGGAAAATTGAGGTGAATACTTTTTCATCCAGAAAGTGGAGAGAGTTTGGAACACACTGCCTGAAAGAGTAGTTGAATCATAAACTCTTGTAATATTTAAGCAACATTTAGATGTTCACTTGTGTTGCTAAAGCTTCCAGACATCAAGAGCTGGAAAATGGAATTAGTGTAATGAGATCTTTGTTGATTGGCATGGACAGAATGGGATGAATAGCTTCTTGCTGTGCTTTAAATGTCTGAGAATGCATCAAAATTGATGACACCCTTACAAATCAATTCAACAAAGGGAGCCAGGCAGTATATAACATTGAAATATGGACTTGGAGGCTGAAGAAAGACAAAGAGTCAATGTGATGTCAAACTCTTAGAGTTTTATTCACTTAATTATGGAGGAGGTTTCTGTACTGTTGCACATTTTACCTGGGTTGAGTTCCAACAGTTTTATGCTTTTTGTTTTAATTACAAGATGATCTGAAACAATTATCCAGATATATTATTAAATAAATATTTAATAATTAAATATTTAATAATAAATAAATATTTATGCTGCAACTTGGGTTACCCCTGTACCAATGCTGAGATCATTAGAATCATCTGCTAAATTAAATGGCTTCTCATAATTCAGTGCTGGCAAAACTAGTGTGGTAGTAGTGTAGCTTTAAAATTGTCTTCTTTTGTCCATTCAAATTTCTTACCTTTCTTCAATAACCTTATTGAATGAATCACTGCAGTACTGAAATTTGAAACAAACCTCTATAAAGTTCATTCTTGTCAATTTGTATATTTTTGAATTTTGTCTTTGGAAAGTCCCAGATAGTTTTCTTTTGCTTCTTTCGGTGCTATGTGGCCTTGTTCCATGTGGTGTTTTCTTTAGCAAATTCACCTTTAGGCAAATTTATGACCACATTATCTCTTTGTAATTCATCAAACAGTTTGTTCAAGTGAAGTTAATTTTCTACCTAAATTTGACTGAAAACAACCAAATCATCAATGCAGGCAATATGGTTGCATAATCCTTTGATAAGCTTGTTCATGAATATGTTGGTTATTCATTCCAACAGTTGGATATTCATTCAGTACATCCTGTTTTACAAAAGCTGCTATTTCTTTAGCAATACCAGTCAATAGAACTTGCCAACACCTTTTAACAAGTAAAATATTATAATAAATCATGGTCGTCACTTCAAAACAATCTTCCAAACATAGCGTTAGATATAAATCTGTCGTTGTTCCTTGTTTGTCCTTGTGATAGTCGATTGACAGTCTCTGTGATTCATCCAATTTCAACATCTTTACGATAAGTGAACTCTAACTACAATGACTTGTTTTAGTAATGCCATTGTCTTACTGTCTCTTGGTTCATTAATATTACTGTCCATCATAAACTTAGCCTCTTCCCTCACTTAAGCTAATCCCTCTGGGTTTAGTCTGTCAAGATGTTGTTTTATGGGTAACACATGTCCTATATTAACATTATATATTACCAAAGATGTCTTTTATTTGTCAATTTATACAAGTCAATTTTGAGTTTGCAATAGCTTTTGCAAGTCTCTTTTGTAAGTCCCTTCAATAGATTTCTGAGAATTAGCATTTTTAAACACCTTCCTTCAAACAATCTGATTCCTAAAGGGTCAACGTTTGAATTTCTGATTGATTCTTGTTGTTCTGATATTTTTCTTTGCACCCTATTTCTTTCACTATTGTAAATGGCCCTCTTTGTTATTTTTTGATTTTAACATATTAGCATAGCATAGATGTTGTATAATTCACATCATGAAGTTCTTTTTGATTTACTAAGGTCCAGTGAACCTTGCTTTTAATGGTTCCTCAGAGGTGGGTACTTTTTATACTTCTCTGTGGTGGCATGATGGAAACCAAGTCCATTGTTCCTTGAGTCAAAAGGAATCACAAAGTTTAAAGATTTTATATAAGCGTGTAAACTTCCACAACTTGCTGGCCTGTTAGATTCTGGTTGACAGAAAGCATAGACCAGGTTTCTGTACTTAACAAAAATACCTATAACAATTAAATAGAGTCTAACTACAGGTAAGCAACTATGAACCATTAAAATATAATTTTACTGGTTAAAACTCTAATTCCTTATAAGATTTCCCTTGACACATAAATACGGATAACACAGATAGGAAAAAAAATGGAAGTTATGCTCAGAGGGAAAGACAAAGAAGGCAATTCAGTGAACTCTATCCATCTCAAGGTTTGCGGAGATGATTCTTGCCTTGATCAGAAGGCTGCTTCTCATACTTGCTTTTTCAGCTACTTTCATTTAGTGGAGGCACAGAGAGTCTGATTTATGCTGACAAAGATCTTTGACTTATCAATTAAAAGTCAGAATACAGCAGCTGGAAAGGGGAAACAAATTGGCCATCTTGGTTTGAGATGCTTTTTCACTCCAGTGAAAAGAGACATCTCCTGCCTTCATGGAGATATGATTGTTTCTGTCCATACATTCATACCTCTAAACTGTCTGGGAGCCAATGATATTGTTGCTGGCGGGTAGGAGACATTTGTTATCAATAACTGGTCACTAGTCCACAGACCAGTCAGCTACCTGTTGCCAACGAAAGCTCTATACATACACATGGCTGCAGTTTATCTATAAAACTGAGCTTCCACTATGACTTGAACAAATTGCTGTGTAATACTACTTACAATGTGTGTCAGGTTACTTGCTTATAGAAAACTAAATTATATAATCTTTACATAATAACTTTGCCTCCAGCAGCAAAATTCCAAGCTTTTGTCTTTGTAATCTGCTTGCCTTTTCATTGTTTGTTGAGCACTTTTCAAAGGCCTTTTGGCCAACTCAGCTTTCATTTGTCTCACTTAGAAACGTGACACATAGGTTAAAAGTGTAGTCTTTGAGTTTGGTTTAACTATTGCTCCCTAATGAAGGGGAGGTGATGGTCTAGTGCTTAGCTATTAATCCAGAGACCCAATTAATGTTTTAGGGACTTGGGTTCTGAATCCCATTGTGGTAAATGTTCAGGAGTGTTACATTCCAAGAAGGACCAGAAGGCCAAAGCTTAAACAGAGGAACTTTTGTATGGAAATGTTTACTCTACAGCCTCTCCCTATAGCTCAAACCCTCCAACCCTGGCTACATCCTTGTAAATCTTTTATAAACCCTTTCAAGTTTCACAACATCCTTCCTATCGCAGGGAGATCAGAATTGCATGCAGTATTATGAAAGTGACCTAAGCAATGTCCTGTACAGCTGCAACCTGACTTCCCAACTCCTATACTCAATGAACCGACCAATAAAAGCAAATACCTTCTTCACTAGCCTACCTACCTGCAACTGATCAAGATCCTGTTGTACTCCGAGGTAACCGTCTTTGTTGTCCACTGTACCTTCAATTTTGATGTCATCTGCAAACTAACTCTACCTCCTATGTTCACATTCAAATCATTTACATAAATGATGAAAGGTTGTGGACCCAGCGCTGATCTTTATGGCATACCGCTGGTCAGATGCCTCCATTCTGAAAAGCAACCCTCCAACACCACCCTCTGTCTTCTACTTTTGAGCCACTTCTGTATCCAAATGGCTAGTTTTTTTCTCGTTGACCTTAATCTCTGGTGTTTTAAGTTTACTAGGAATTTTTTTTATTCACTCATGGGGCATTTGCATTACAGGCTAGCCTGATTTATTACCTGTTCCTAGTGCCCTTGTGAATATAGTGGTCAGCTGTCTTCTTGAACTGCTACAGTCCATGTGTTGTCGGTGAACCTACAATAGTCTGAGGGAAGGAATTCAGGATTTTGACCCAGTAACAGTGAATGAACAGTGATATATCTCCAAGCCAGAATGGTGAGTTGCTGAAAGGAGAACTTGCAGATGGTCATGTTCCCATCCACATGCTGCCCATATCCTTCTAAATGGAAGTGGTAGTGGGTTTGGAAGGTGCTGTCCAAGGATCTTTGGTGAATTTCTGCAGTATATCTTGGATACACTTACTCTGCTGAGCATTGTTGGTGAGGGAATGGATGATTGTGGATGTAATGCCAATCATGTGGATGCTTTGTCCTGGCTGATGTCAAGCTTTTTAAATGTTGGAGTTGCATCCATTCAGGTAAGTGGGAAATATTCCATTATCCTCCTGACTTGTGCCTTGTAGATAGTGGACTCACTTTGGGGACCCAGGGTGTGAGCTACTCGCCACAGTATTCCTTGCCTCTGACCTGCTTTTGTAGCTACTGTGTTTATGTGGTGAGTCAAGTTGAGTTCCTGGTCATTGGTAACCCTCTGGATGTTGATAATGGGGCATTCATTGATGTTAACACCATTGAATATCAAGGGTTGGTTTAGATTGTCTCTTATTGGAGATGATCATTGGAGGAGATCAATATGGTATTAATATTACTTGCTACTTTTCAACCCAAGCTTAGATATTGTCCAGATCTTGTTGCATTTGAACATGTGCTGCTTCAATACCTGAGGAGTCATGAATTATGCTGAACATTGATGTAATCATTGGCAAACATCCACATGTCCCCACTTCTGACCTCATGATGGGGAGAAGGTGATGGATGAAGGAGCTGAAGATGATAGGGCTGAAAATACTACCCTGAGAATGTCCTACAGTGGTGTTCTGGAGCTGAGGTAATTGACCTCCAACAACCACAACCATCTTCCTCTGTGCCAGGTATGACTTCAACCACCAGAGAATGATTCCCATTTATTCCAATTTTGCTAGGGTTTCTTGATAAAAGGGACCAGCTACAACTTAAACAAACTCCTTTTTATTTAACTCTTTAGGTACTAACAATCAATATAAAGCAAGCATTCTTTACAACTTTTACTTCTTACTTCATCTAACTTAACTTCAACTTTAACTCACTTCATTTAATCCACTGTACTTATCTTTGACTTAACCCACATTTAACCCTAATTCTGACTTTAACTCAATAAGTTTGGCTTGAAACAATTATTAGTCCGATTTGACTAGACTGGATTTGTCCTGCTTTTTATGTGCAGGTCATAATGGGCAATTTTCCACCTTGTTGGCTAGATGCCGGTGTTGTATGTGCGGTGATAGCTCAGCTAGGGTTGCGGCTGGTTCTGGAGCACAAATCTTCAGTGCTATTGCCAGAATTTTGTCAGGCTCTATTGCTTTTATTGTATCAATTACCTCCAATTGTTCCTTGACATCATGTGGAGTGAATAGAATTGGCTGAAGGCTGGCATCTGTGATGCTGGGGCCACTGGAGGAGGCTGAGATGAATCATCCACTCAGATATTCTGGGTGAATTTTGCGTCGTGTGCTTCAACTTTAGCTTTTACTCTGATGTATTAGACTTTTCTATCATTGAAGGGAGGGATATTTGTGGAGCCTCCTCCTCCACAATGAATTTTTTAGTTGTCCATTACCATACATGAGTGGATGTAGCAGGACTGCAGAGTTTAGATGTGATTAGTTGGTTTTGGGCTCACTTAGCTATGTCCATCTCTTGCTGCTTACGCTGTTTGGAATGCAAGTAGTCCTGTTTGGTGGCTTCAGCAGGTTGACACCTCATTTTTAGGTTTACCTAGTGCTGCCCTGGCATGCCATCCTGCTCCTTGGATGCTGCCTGACCTGCTTTACTTTTCCAGCACCGCTCTAATCATGCCGTCCCGTACTGTGCATTGAGTGCTGTTGATGCTCTGGCTTGATGAAAATGGTTAAGTGGGGTATTTGCCAGGCCATGAGGTTGCAGATTGTGCTGGGGTACAATTCTGCTGCTGTTGATAGTCTACAGAGCTTTATACGCCCAGTCTTGAGTTGCTAGATCTGTTTGAAGTCTGTCCAATTTAGCATGGTTGTAAGTGCCACACAACACAACCTCCTAGATTAGATGAATAAGGAAAATCTCTCTCTTTGAAATAACATATTCAGAACCTCCAGTTGTCTGATGCTTTTTATCACTAATTGAGAAAGAGTTTTCTTGACTGTCCTGAGCTGTCACTTCCTTCTTAATGTTAGAACTTTTGCAGATTTTAATCATTTTTATTTTATTAATTTTGGTTTGTAACTGGGAAACTCTGAGCTAAAGGTGATTCTTGGATTATAGGTAGCTTCTTGCGTTAAAAGGAAAACAGACTAAACAAACTTCTGTTTAATTCATGAGGTGAGATCTGGGAGTTAATTGCAGACTGTTTCTGATCAAGGTTCTGGAGAAAATTCATCATCGGGGAAGAACATAATGTTTAAACAGATAACAGACGTTGGATAGTAATGAGGTCAGTGCCTGGGAATTGGTTCCAACAAGTTTGGAAAAGCCTTATGCTAAAGCACATGGCAGATGTTGGATGGTAATTGTGACCATGTGAAGGAGATGGCCAGTGTGTCATGGAGTGGTCAGAGTTTGAACTGGGTTTTGGGCTGTACTTTCTGAGAAAATAAATCTGGCTGTTGATACTACAGAATTAAGATTTGATAGATTCCTGTCTTACCTCTTGTGAGCAGCTCTTAGAAGCTCAGAGAATAGAAAACTAAGTTTAACTGCCTTTATCTAAGTGAACTATAAAGTTGACTGTAGTGATTGGAACCAGGAGGACCTCGTTAACTATGAAGTTCTTGATTATGGTTGTTAATCTGGCCCAATCAGGAAAGCTCTGGCTGACCAATACAACCAGGAGACGAGCCGGGATGCTCCTGGAGAAGGAGCATGCGGTGTCCACCAACTCCCTCGAGCTGTCCAGAGAGAGAGAGAGAGAGAGAGAGAGAGAGATATGGGCACCACACAGAATGGAGTGCTTTATTTCCCCCTCCAACTCTATTTTGATTTAATCTCTACAGTTCTCCTTACATTTTTGATCATGCAGCATTGCCCTCTAAGAAGGTCACTGCTTATTACTGGCCACTTGGGTGTATCCTTTCTTCCTGGTGGTGGAAATTGAATAACGAGTTGTACACCTTGTGTCTTTCACTATGTCTCACACCTGCACACACACAACATGGGTGCTGGGGAAAATGTAAGCACTACTGCAGTTAATCTGTAGTGTGGGGGTTATAAAAAAGAAAAAAAACAAAAAGAATATAACCAAGAGACTAGCCCAGATGTCCCTGGAGAAGGAGCATACAGTATCCACCAACTCCCTTGAGCTGTTCAGGGAGAGGTGGGCACTGCAGGGAGTGGAGTGCTTTATTTCCCCCTCCAACTCTGTTTTGATTTAATCCCTATCCTTTCCTTCACCTTTTTGATCATGCAGCATTGCCCTTTCACGAGAAGGGCATTGCTTGTCACTGGCCACCCTGGTGTTTCCTTTTCTTCCCGGTGGTGGAAGCTGAACAAAGATTTGTACACCTGCTGTCTTTCACTATGTCTCACACCTGCACACACACAACATGGATGCTGGGGAAAATATTAGCACTACCGCAGTTAGGTGGTAGTGTGGGGGTAAGAAAGAGAAAAAAAATATATCCTATATAAAACCAGGAGACTGGGAACTGAATAAAGATTTGTATATCTGTTGTTCTTCACTGTGTCCTATACCTGCACACACATGACATAGGTTCTGGGGGAAAGAAAAATATAACCAGGAGAGCCATTTGTTGAGAAGAGCACTGCTTCTCATTGGCCACACAGGTGTTTCCTTTCTTCCTGGTGGTGGAAATCGAATAAAGATTTGTACACCTGTTGTCTTTCACTGTGTCTCACACCTACACACATATGACATGGGTGCTGTGGAAAAATAAGCATTAGAAAAAGAAAGAAAAAAATATAACTGCAGACAGATTCTATGCTGGCTGGGCCACAGTCAGTGTGTTACTGTTAACCTGGGACAATCAGGAAATCCCTGGAAAAAAAAACAAAAAGAAAAGGAAAAAAAGAAGAAACAAAATAACTAAAACATTAGAATCTCTTCAGTTGAGGACTGATTCCGAGATAGCTGGCTATAGACAGTGTACTGTGCTCTAGTAAATAAAGGGTGACTTGATGATGGGACAACAGCCTCTGTGTAGTTATTTCAGTGATCCTAATTGTTATGACATGGGGTAAATCCTCCTGCTTAATTTAAACCAGCAACACAAAAACATTTATCCCATCAGTAATCTGTGAAAATTTGAGAGGCCAAGAACTATTTAAAGTAAAAATTAACAACTTTATTTCTTAAAGTATAACAGAGAATATTAATGAACAACTATTTACAACTCCTTCCTTGAATCTATCTTTTGCTTTCCCCTCTACAGTACTGGTCTGATAAAAATCCTGATTAAAATTTACAAAATAAAACTTGTTATCTCAAAACCAGGCTGCTTTAGTTCTCTTATTCATGTCTTCTTTGCGTCTTCTTGGGTATTCTGCTTCACAGGTTACTGATCGATAAGAGAGCTATTTTTCGGGCAGTCTTTACATGCTAGTGGCTTGACAGTTCTCCTCCCAATTGTTCAATTTTCCCTGGTCTTATACCTCCAAAGCATTGGATTGTATCATTAAGCTTTCAAGATTGTCAATATACTCAATTCAAACTTGATTGGAGGTTGGTATTTCGGGGTATAATTTAAACTGATTGGTTGAATTCAAATATATTATTGTCTCCAGGCAACCAGCTAACCAATTGTTACACTTTTTTTTCAGAACACTTGGTGCTGTCAGGTAGTTCTACTATCTTTTAACTTTCTTAAAGGTACAGTACACCCACATCTTCATAACATATTTGACAACTTCATATAATCAACCAAGAAATGATCACCTATGCCTATGGAATAACACATTGTGAAAACTACTTTTATTTTTCCCTTAGCTGTATTTATCTGTCTGCCTTTTGTGTGAATGGGGCTGAAAACAGGGCCTGGTGTGTTTGAAACATAGATCAGTTAGATTACGTTGTTTAATTTTTGCTCTGCTAAAGTTACTTTGTTATGTTGTGAATAAATTGCTAAGTCTTTTGTTTTAGGTACAAACCAATGTCTGGAACTGATCATTCATAGAGTCTGGGATTGGTTATTCAAAGTCCAGTTAAGAATCATTGGGGTCAATTTTGAGGATCTTTAAAGCTTTTAATTTTATTGTGTGGTGACAACAGAGATATAATATGGTTTGGCTGTCTATCTCTGTGTGATAACACAAAAAAAAATTCGAAGGAAGTATGGTCCACTTTCATTTCTGTTAACCTTTTATTGCACATTTCCTTTCTTGTTGAATTCCTTTTCTGAGGATTCCTTAGGTGTTCCCACTACAGCAATCACACATGGATCAGGACTGGGAGCTGAATATTCAAGGATATACATCCTATCAAAAAGACAGGCAGATTGACAGAGGGGGTAGGATTGCCTTATTAGTAAGAAATGAAATTAAATCAATGGTAAAAAACAAAGTACGGTCAGATGGTGCAGAATCTGTGAGGAACTGCAAAGAGGAAAAAAACAAACCATGGTTGGAGTTATGCACAGGCCTCTAAACAGTAGTCAGGAGATGTGGCGCAAGATACACCAGATAGAAAAGATGTGTGGGAAAGGCAGTGATCATGGGGGATTTCAATATGCAGATGGACTGGGAAAATCAAGTTGATAGTGCCTTACAAGAAATAGAATTTGTGGAATGTCTTGGAGCAGCTTGTGGTGGAGTCCACTAGGGAACAGGCAATACTGGATATAATGTTGTGCAATGAGGCAGACATGATACGGGAGCTTAAGGTGAAGGAACCCTTAGGAGGCAGTGATCATAATATGATTGAATTTACTCTGCAATTTGAGAGGGAGAAGATCGAATCCGAGGTAACAGTATTACAGCTGAATAAGGGTAAGAACAGAGGCATGAGGGAGGAGCTGGATAGAATTGACTGGGGGAGGAGCCTAGCAAGAAAGACAGTGGAACCGCAGTGGCAGGAGTTTCTAAGAGTAATTCAGGAGACACAGAAGAGATTTATCTGGAGGGAAAAGAAACATAGTACAGGGAGGATGAGGCAACTATGGTTGACTAGGGAAGTCAGGTATAGCATAAAAGTAAAAGAGAAAGCATACAATGTGGCGAAGGGTAGTAGGAAACCAGAGGATTGGGAAGCTTATAAAAACCAACAGAGGGCAACAAACAAAAATAAGAAGGAAGAAGATTAAATGTGAGGGAAAGCTGGCCAGTAATATCAAGGAAGAATGTAATAGTTTCTTTAGATATATAAAGGGCAAATGAGAGGCAGAAGTGGATATTGGGCCATTGGAAAATGACGCTGGAGAATTAGTAGTGGGGAACAAGAAAATGGCTTGGAATTGAATAATTACTTCACGTCAGTCTTCACGAGTTATATCCCGAATATTCAAGAGAACGAAGGGGCAGAGTTGAGTATGGTGGCCATCACCAAGGGGAAGATGCTAAAAAAAAATGGTGTGAAGGTAGATAAATCATCTGGACCAGATGGACGACACCCTAGAGTTCTAAGGGATATAGCTGAAGAGATAATGGAGGAATTAGTGCTGATCTTTCAGGAATTGCTAGAATCAGGAAGGGTCCCAGAGGACTGGAAAATCACTAACATGACACCCCTGTTTAAAAATGGAGGAAAGTAAAAGGTGGAAAATTACAGATCCGTAGTGAAGGATGAGATTTCTGAATACTTGGAAGTATATGGTAAAATAGGGAAAAAAATCAGCCTAGTTTCATCAAGGGAGGTCAGACCTGACAAATCTGTTAGAATTCTTTGAGGAAGTAACAAGCAGATTAGACCAAGGAGAGCTATTGGATGTTACCTATCTGGACTTCAAGAAGGCCTTTGACAAGGTGCAGCACAGGAGGCTACTGAGTTAGGTAAGGGCGCACGGTGTTAGAGACAAGTCGCTAGCATGGTTAGAAGCTTGGCTGTCTGGCAGAAAGCAGAGAGTGTGGATAAATGGGTCCTTCTCAGGATTGTAGCTGGTGACAAGGCTCCGTGTTGGGACCACAACTTTTCATTTTATGCATTAATGATCTAGATGAAGGAACTGAGGGCATTCTGGCTACATTTTCAGACAATACAAAGATTGATAGAGGGACAGGTAGCATTGAGGAGTCGGGAACAATGCAGAAAGAAGGATTTGGACATGTTAGGAGAGCGGGGAAAGAAGTGGCAGATGGAGTACAACGTGGGAAAGTATGAGGTCAGTCACTTTGGAAGGAAGAATAGAGGCATGGGCTATTTTCTAAATGGGGAGAAAATTCAAAAGTCTGAAGTGCAAAGAAACTTGGGAGTTTTAGTCAAGGTAAACTTGCAGGTTTAATCAGTAGTTAGGAAGGCAAATGCAATGATGGCATTTATGTTGAGAGAACCTGAATATAAAAACAGAGATGTACTTCTGAGGCTCTATAAAGCTCTGATCAGACCACATTTGGAGTATTGTGTGCAGTTATAGGCCCCATATCTCAGAACAGATGTACTGGCCCTGGAGCATGTTTAGAGGAGGTTCATGAGAATGGTCCCAGGAATGAAAAGCTTAACATATGAGGAATGTTTGAGGACTCTGGGTCTATACTTGATGGAGTTTAGAAGGATGAGGGGGATCTAATTGAAACTTACAGAATACTGAATGGTCTGGACAAAGTAGATGTTGGGAAGATCTTTCCATTGGTAGGAGAGACTAGGGCCTGGGGACATAGCCTTGGAGTAAAAGAAAGCACTGTTAGAATGGAGATAAGGAAAAATGTCTTCAGTCAGAGAGTGGTGAATCTATGGAATTCATTGCCACAGAAGGCTGCGGAGGCCAGGTGATTGAGTATATTTAAGACCGAGATAGATAGGTTCTAATGTATCAAGGGTTACAGGGAGAAAGCAGGAGAATGGGGTTGTGCAACCTATCAGCCATGATTGGATGGCAGGGCAGACTTGATGAGCTGTAATTGGCCTTAGTATGAATAGATTAAGATAGATTGAAGAAGTTGGAACTGTTCTGCTTGGAGCGAAGAAGGATGAGAGAAGATTTAAAAGAGGCTTCCAAAATCATGAGGAGGCTGGACAGATTGCGTAAGAAGAAACTGTTCCCAGTCATAAAAGAAATAAAGAATAAGATGGCCTAGATTTAAAGTGATGTGCAAACGAAGTAAGGGCAATGTGAGAAAGAACATTTTCATGCAACGAGTTGTTAGAGTAAAGAATGCACTGCCTGGAAATGAGGAGGCAGGTTTCATTAATGTATTCAAGAGAGCACTGGATGATAATTTAGATAGAAATGGTGTACAGGGATATGGGGAAAGGATAGGAGATTGGTATTGATGGAAAGAGTGCAGGATGGGCTGAATGGCATCCTTCTGAGTTGTAATAATTCTGTGATTCTGTGTGCCTAATTTTTTTTATAATGCAAGCATATTATGTTCTTATCAGATTTAGGTTTGAGCACTTTTTTGACTTTATTATTTTGAAATCCTCTGTTTGTTCCTTAAAAGTAAAACCTTTTCCCTTCCTGAATTTTCTATTCCTTCTATTACATTGTTGATCTTCATATCACATTTTCCCATTTGTGTGTGAGATACCATAAATATTTGCCAGAATTGCTGTTTATTGGATCTTTCATGCAGCTAAGTAAGTTGTAGGGGTCATTGGAATGCTTGAAATTCTACCATAAATATGACTGCCTTCACATTCTTAAAATATTTTTCTAACTTCTATGATCAAAGTACTGATTCCATAGCATTTCTTCTTCTCATGAACATGCTAGAAATTTCAGATTAAGTTTCTTTCTTAGGGTACTAAATTTTAATTTATAAGCTTCAGGGGCAAGCTCATAAATATTGACTATTGCTTTTTTAACAGTTTCATAGTCTGCAGGTCGTTCTTCTGACAAACGGGTGTATTTTCACAGCTGTGTCAAAACACTGTAGCATTAAGGTCCAAATATCCTTTGGCCAATTCATCTTCCCAGCAATGTTCTAAATAAAAATGAAATAGTTTTCAACAGTGTTCCATAAATTTAGAGACTAAAAGCAGGTATCTTGTTAAATCAAATCCCTCATTGGAGTCAGACTCACCTCTCAGTTACAACCTGTTCATTCTTCCGTTACTTTAAACTTCTGTGTCTCCAAATCATGTTGTCCAAGTGCTGTGTCTTTGAAGATCAAGTTTTTAAAATTCCATTTCTCTTTGTAATTTTCTCTCTTCCTCCAGTTTAAGCTTTCTTATATTGCAGAATACTTTCCCTATCTTTCTGCTGCTCTTTTTATTTTCTTTGTTTTTTTCTTTGTCCATTACCTTAAGACTTCTCACTTCTCTTGCTTTCTCTTTTCCCTCCAAATCATTCATTTTCCATTTCAAAATGAATTTTAGCAAATTCAAGCAGTCACACTTAAATTTTAACTTTCTGTACTTTTAATTTTAAATGAGCCTGAAGCATTTTATCCTTTTTTCTGCTTTTTTTTTTACCTTCAATTTTTCTGCTAACTCTGCTTGTATATTCTGAGTTAAAACATTTCAAATTATGCAACATTACATTTTCTGGTCTCAAAAAAGTGTTCACATACTTCAAAGCCATTTTGAAAGGCCATTCTATGCTTTATGCTTCTCAGCAACATTTCTGTTCCATGTCCAGTGCCTCCATGTGCTTGTTTCTTTCAAAGATTTGTAGATCCTTCTCAGATTCCATGAACATCTATTCCACCAAGTGATACTACTTTGTAATGATCCCAACTGTTTGTAACACTGAAGAAGTTGGATCTCAGATTGGAACCTGACTTGATTGATCAGAAGGTTTGTTTTTTGCTGTATGGGTATTGTGGTGATCCATTGCTTAAACATATTCATGTAAGGCTGTTGAAGTTCTGTTCAGCGAACAAAAGAATACAAGTTTAGTGCATAAAATGAAAGCAACAAAACTATATGTACATAGCTATTTATAAAAAATCTTAACATAAAGGTCAAAACAAGAGATTCAACCTTTTTTCCCAACAATATTCTTTCCGTCACCACTCCAAGTGAATTATCTTTTCTTAAATGTAAGGTATTTTACTCAACAGACTCTTTCCAATTTTGATGGCCTAGACACTTCTTTGCAGCTCTTTGGAAAGTTATTTGGAACTGTGACTTGAATACATCAATTTCAACAACGCATGTAACTTCATTCAAGCTCCTTGCAGGACACCTGTAGTGCTTATGGGTGGAATATTACTGAGTTCCCAAACAGACCAGAGACCATTAATTTAGCTTTTGCCTTCATTTTAGTTCAGTAGAATCAAGAATTCAGTCTAGTGGGGTGCGCAGTTTTCTCCGAGCAGAGAATCAAATTTTAATTTGGGAAACACAGTCATCCTAACTGAAGTGTTATTAGTCCTTGCAGTTTCCAGAGTTTGTCCAGAAGTCTTCAATTTGTTAGAAGTAAAGAAATGTGTGCCATCAGAATTGTGAAAGATTCATGCCAGCAGACTTTGAATGGACTTGTAAAACTGTCCCAACAATCCAAGGAAAATTAACTACAAAGAGTCAGTGAAGTAAAAATTAGATAGTTAAGTGAAAAGTTATATTTCTCTCTGGAATTGGTTATGTGTAAAATGGTAGTATTAGAAATAGGTTGAAGCTTTGTTTTGTTATTAGTGTTAAGATCTTTACATCAGTCATACATACATAAATATTGCTATGCTTTTTTTTATTTTGTTGAATAAATTTACATTTTGGTAAAGAACACCTGCAGCCTTGTATGAAAGCTGCCATGGTAACCAACTTCAAAAATGAGACATGGATCTAGCAAGCCAGGTTTCATTCTGGGATCTGACTAGTCCATTATTGCCCTCAGTTAAAATCATAACAGACATGATTTCTTGGAAATGATGTTTGAACTCACTTTGTTTAGAGATTACTTTCTGACCTTTCAAAGAAAATAAGTTATTTTCACAGTACTAAAAACAAAATCCATTACATGTTATTGTAATGATTAACATGTGCTATAGATTCTTATCACATAGGTAAGAAAGAAGACAAATTGGATGTTGGCTAATATTGAGATGAGGATTGAGGTAAACGTGAAGGAAGCCAGAAAAGAGGAAAGACAACGCCACTTATTTTCAGCTATGTTGACAACAAAGGAACAGATGCATCTTTTTGAGTTTTGTCCACAATTTCTTCAAAACTGGTCAAATTTCTGTAATCATTGCCTGGACATATAATTAGTTTTCTTCCACTCTGCCACTATTTCTTTTTTATATTGGTGAGCTAAGATTTGATCTGGAACAATTAATGTATGTGAAGTTACTAAACAATGTTTCTGCAGCAACTTGTTAAATTTTGCAGAAATTTCACTCCTTCTCATTTTAAGACTGATAGTGGGCATTATCTTTACCATGAACATGCAAACCGAAAATTTAATCTTGGGTACTAACAATCGCAATAGTTTTTGCTTCCAGTATCAATGTGCTTTCAAGAAAACTAAAAAAAACTTCCTCTTTCCCTTCAAGAAAAAGGATCTTTTTAATCTGCAATGGTGATAATTTTAGCAGATTCAAAATAAAAAAAATGAGATCTGGGCTTTGGCTTAAGAATGAGGAATAACAATAATCATTTTCTGGAAATCACTTTAAAGGTGGTTAATCCTGACTCATGAAAGCCTGCCTGCCAGCAAATCAGGAATGTGATGAGTAAATTCTACTTCCCTGAAAGAAGCTTGGCAGCTTCCTGGATAAAATAGCCCCCTTCACCAGCAACCTATCCACGGCTGCAGGATGCATTGCAGCAACTTGCTAAACCTGTTCCAACAACACCTTTAAACCTCATCATTTCTTCCACCTGGAAGAACATGAGCAAGAAATGCGTGGGACCAATACCATGGCCAGCAAGTTTGGCTCTATGCCACAAATATCCCACCTTGAAATTATATTGCTGTTCCCTTACTATTGTTGTGTCAAAACGCTAGAGCATTCTCCCTTACAACACTGTGAGTATACTTAGACCAGAAAAATGTAGCAGTTCAAGAAGGTGTCTCATCACTAGCTTGTCTGCAGCAATTAATGATTGGCAACACATGTTGGCCTTGCCAACCACACTGCCATTTCATGAAGAAATGGAGGAGAAACTCAGATACATCCCTGGAGGTACTTGGTTGTGTAACCTGATATAATTTAATAATTTTGTTTTAATTTACATGTATGAGAAATGTGTCCTTGTTCTTTTAAAAGATACAGTGTGTTTCAGCATCAGTTCCTATGTCTCTGTTGAAATAGGGTGAAGTTTACTTGCTAAACATCCTATTGAAGATGGGTCAATCAATATGAAGCAATTTAGTGAAATCCTGAGTAAATCCTTAGGATTCATTTTATGCCTTATATATCTCCTGAGGGACTATGCTAATCTAATGAGACCTTTTCACCTCTCAGAGTATTTGATTTTGCTTTGTTCTGATGAAGTGCTTTGATGATCGATTGCAACCTGGCAAATCAAACAGCAAATCTGTACAAAACACAAGTAATTCTGTCTCAATCAGACTTATAAACACAATTTATGTATTGGAGGAATTTGTGCTACATTTTTATTTTATGGGTTTGCTTTGTTCTAATGTTTTTATCTTTATATTTGGAGCTTTTGTTTGTGTTCAAACTATATCGCACATTGAAACTTTTTACATCAGCCCCATGGGGCTGATATAAATTTCCCAATACCATGACGCTTTGATCTCTACTCTTTAAATGCTGTGCATTATTGCATAGCTTTCTGATTATCTTGTGTTATAATAGGGAAAGAGGCCATGACTAGCAGTGGAATAAAAGAGGGAAGAATGATCTTAGACACTGATTTAGAGACTTTGCTGCAAGAAATTTGGTGAAAAGGATTATCCCTTTTCAAGAAATTGGCACAATAAAGAGCACAACCAGTGCACAATGAATGTAGACAACCCAGTAAATGTTGTCTCATTGTATTCTGAGCAGGTGGAGAAGAAATTTGCTGGACTGTGCGTAATTTCAAAATAAATGAACCAACACTTGGCTTTATTTTACTCTGTTGTCTATAACTGTGACTGGGCTTCGACCTAACTTGATACATCTCATGGAGGGAAACCATGCATTTAGCTGATGGTTTATCATTTTTGAATTTGACAAGTATACCTTGGCTGTTCCTGAGAATTGTACAATCTGTTATATCAATCTGTTGATTCGTGTAAATGTGCCTAGCATCAAGAATGGAACCAGTGCAAAGTACCAATGTGGATTTCTATCAAATTTCCTATCAGGAATAGATTATACACAATAAAAGGCAACATATGGGGTGGCACGGTGGCTCACAGTGCCAGGGACCCAGGTTTGATTTCAGCCTTGGGCGACTGTCTGTGTGGTATTTGCACATGTTCCCCATGTCTGCGTGGGTTTCTTCCGGGTTCCTCCCACAATCCAAATATGTGCAGATTAGATGAATTGGCCATGCTAAATTGCATATAGTGTTCAAGAATGTGTAGGCTAGGTGCATTAGTCAGGGGTAAATATAGGACAATAGGGTAGGGTAATGAGTCTGGGTGAGATACTCTTCGGAGGGTCGGTGTGGACTTGTTGGGCCGAAGGGCCTGTTTCCAAACTGTAGGGATTCTATGATTCTATGTGCAACTAAGAAGAGGTCACCACAGCTGCAATGTTTTTTCCTTAAAACGAAATAGCCATTGAAATTCTGGGATTGGAGGCAACAGAGGGACTGAAGGAAGGATAATGTCAAAGATCGCTGCGTATATGTTTGTGGCTAATGTTGTTTAAGTTTCATCCTGATTTTCTTATTAACTTACTCACTCATTCACTTTCTCACTTGCAGGTAGACATTGCAAAATGACAACCTAATGTCTTCCCATGTGACTCCATGTTGCGAAGGTTGCTTCTTTGCTAACTTTCTGAAGAATGTTGTCCTTGTGTTGTTTTTAGGTGCCACAGCAAAGAAAGAGCATCAACCAAGATCTCACAGCACCATGTGTAACCCATTCTTAATGTGGCAAACATTATATCTAATGCTGAGGAAAAGACCGTTAGTGAAGGTCAAGGGAAGAGCAAAGCACAGTTAATGAGGTACACAAACAGGTGAAATTGCAAAATATGTAACCTGCTAGACAGAGGACCAACACAAAAGTTTCCTTCAGTTGTGCTCAACTTTTCAGATTATAAGGGTCTTTCTAGAAGTACATTAGTAGTTCAAAGTTAATACAGCATGGAATCATTTTAGAGTATGTAATTAAGCTTTTCAGTTGGAGAGTATCACAAGTTAATTATACATCAGGAATTAATTTATGGCCCATCTAAATTTAGCCATTTAGAAAGACCCCAAAGTGTCCCTCCATTTTACCACTTCTTCATCTCTCACTTGCTTTCAGGATTTTTGCTACCACTTTACTATGTGGGTTCCATTTGTTGATCATGCTAATATGAAAAAGAATTTCATGTTCTTCTTGAGTTCTTTGCCTGAAGGCAGATCTGGTCTGTGGCATCGCAATCATGGGTTGGTCTAAGATGCAGGTTTTGAATCAACAGCAGCTGATACAGTGATGAAATCCATGTTGTTGGTACCAATCTGATCCATACTGATCATCCATCAACTGCCCTTCAAGGAACCTGGATTGGTGTAGGCAATATATTTTGTACAATTGTGTTGTAACTGTAGATAGTGATAGTAGAGGCTCCAGTTCTTACTGTCTGCCATTGGCGGATGTTGGAAGGATTTAAAAAATGATATTCCATCCTCCCAGTTCTGAGGAAGGATCACTGGAACCAAATTATTAACACTGATTTCTCTCTACAGATACTGCCAGACCTGCTGAGTTTTCTAGCAATTTCTGTTTTGGTTTCTGATTTCCAGCATCAACAGTTCTTACAGTTTGCATTTGTTATTCCATCTGTTTAGCCATGTTACAAATCACCTTTCTTGGTCTTCGAGACCTGGAGTAGAATTTGAACTCAGTTCTTATAGCTCAGAGGCAGGGATGCTACTTTCTGTGCCTAAAATCACTCTGTCTTTCTGTTTAAAGTCTGAAATTAATAAGTCCTTTTACTATCTGTGTTTTTGACCTTATTCTCACATTTTAACCTAATATAATTCCCTTTTTGTTTTATTCCTTTTCCAACAACTATTCTTTATACCTGTACTTTGGAAATACTTTCACACTTTGGAAATATCTCCATTTCAGTCTGACAAAGGAAAGTGTCTTTAATTTTTTCAAATACCTTAGACTTTTCAAATTAGGGAAGAGTTTTCTCATTCTTCATATTCTCATATGTGTGTCTGCAAAATCTACAATCCTCATGTCAACATTTCTGGGTGACTGACTATCTCCTCCCTTAGTGATATCCAGCAGTTTGTTTCCACTCAGCTGTGTAACCATGCTGAGGGAGAGACCAGTAGCTACGTAATGCTGGGAATTGGCATTGATGATGGCTTACCATAATGCCATATCAAAAACTTCCAACCACTTCTGTTAAATAATTAGGAATGCATTCTTTGGCATCCTAGTTCAATCAACTATTGTATCAATTCCTCGGTGCATGTAGTCCAATGATCATCTACTGATTCAGCTTTAGTTCTATTCTGTGGGGTAAGCATTTCACACTGCCCATCTGACCTTTTGCTCCTATTGGAAAACATTTTAGAAGGCGCAAGTGGTTAGCAATTAGAACGCACGTACATTATTACAAATTTAACATCTCTTCATAACATCACTATGTACACATTATGATCTCTTTAGAGACTGATAACTTTCATAGAGAGATCTGACCTTCCACTTATCAGATGAGCCAATAACATGTCAAGACTTCACACTTTAAAATTAAATAAACACTATTGACTAAACATGTTTCACTTTATAGGCAATTCACACTTTAATCTATAGAAACAAACAGTTCCTTTTACTTTTCACTCTCCATAGAATTACATTTCTTATTGCAAACAGTTCACAGTTGTTCCCAAAGCTGCTTCCATTTTATTTTCCCAGCCAGATAACTTCTAACGCCAAAACTGCCTCTCACAATTTGGGTCATACAATAGATTTCTTCTTCTAGTTCCAGGCTAGAAGTCTTCTTGCCTCCTTTAACTCCTCATAAACTCAATCTGAACATGACTTCCCATTTGCATTCTTTGCAGTGGACCACAGAGACAGCATTTTCTCTGCTTAAGCTGCAGGCCTGGCTGATTGTATCTCTTACTGTTTCCTCTTTAGTTGGCTACAATACAAGCAAGACAAAATCATACCCATTGATTGTGATATTCGTGGACTTACAGGAAGCACTATTTTATCTCCTGTCTCCTCTTTTCCAATTCCTTTTCATCTTTGAAATAAAAGAATAGTTTAAGCATAAAGGGGTGGCATGGTGGCTCAGTGATTAGCCGTGCTGCCTCACAGCACCTGGGTAGCAGGTTCAATTCCAGCCTTGGGCAACTGTCTGTGTGGAGTTTGCAAGTTCTCCCTGTGTCTGCGTAGGTTTTCTCCGAGTGTTCCGGTTTCCTCCCATAGTCCAAAGATGTGCAGGTCAGGTGAATTGGTCATGCTAAATTGCCCATAGTGTTATGTGCATTAGTCAGAGGGAAATGGGTCTGGGTGGGTTACTCTTCGGAGGGTTAATGTGGACTGGTTGGGCCGAAGGGCCTGTTTCCACACTGTAGGGAATCTAATCTAATCATAGCTGTTTCCAACTTAATCCATACACCTTTCTGGGACTTTGGGAGGCTTGGGATCTATACATTCTCGACTTAGAAACTGTTGGCATTGTGCCCGTATGTTAATACCTTGCACCTCCCTCTTAATAATGTTATCTAATTCTCTCTGATCTATAACACTTGAACCTTCCGGACTTACTGTGAGAGTGGTTCCAACACAGGACACATCGCAGCTTTCATTTACCTTACATGTAAAGTCTACTGTCCCAAACTATAATAATGTTGTATACCTAAACGTTTGTGAGAAGATTTGTAGCTCGGGTGCTCGTTGTTGTGGTTCTGTTTGCCAAGCTGGGAATTTGTGTTGCAGACATTTCGTCCCCTGTCTAGGTGACATCCTCAGTGCTTGGGAGCCTCCTGTGAAGCGCTTCTGTGTTGTTTTCTCCGGCATTTGTAGTGGCTTGTCTCTGCCGCTTCCGGTTGTCCGTTCCAGCTGTCCTCTGCAGTGGCCGGTATATTGGGTCCAGGTCGATGTGTTTGTTGATAGAATTTGTGGATGAGTGCCATGCCTCGAGGAATTCCCTGGCTGTTCTCTGTTTGGCTTGTCCTATAATAGTAGTGTTGTCCCAGTCGAACTCATGTTGCTTGTCATCTGTGTGTGTGGCTACTAAGGATAGCTGGTCGTGTCGTTTCATGCCAAAAAACTACATTCTTAAAACATAATAATCAAGTAATGTTTTAATTGGAATAATGTGTTATGCATTGTAAAGATAAATCAAAGTTGATGTGATTGACACAGTCAGGTCCGTCTGGAAAAAGCACCCTATGTATGAAAGCACATTATGCATGATATTCTGGCAGTTTTATTAATACTTCTGGGTAAAAATGCAACTTATATAAATAATGCCATCGTTTCTGTGGTATACAGGGTGGAGTTGGGGGGGAGAGCTATAATTGTCATATGATGTAAAATGGACTGCATGTCTGGTCAGTGTTTTTAGGATGTACACAGTTTCATGTCAGTGTTGAATGCTTTGTCACTTGGAATTGGATTTGCAAAGACATTGATATTCTCAATGAGACTGATTATACATATTCTCAACCAGTGATGTTTCTTTAGCAACAATGAAACTCTGTTTCAGAAATCTACGAAAGGGTACCTGTCCCTCAGAGTGATTACTGATGTGAAAACTAGCAATGTTAAAACCGTGCACTCGGGCTTGCTCTCTGAGACTGGAGTACAAACATGTTGTCAGGTCAGAGTAGAGGGCAGTTTGGCTTACTTTACAACTCTGTTTTGCTATCTCATCTGTGAGTGATTAAAGTAGAAGCTGCAGTGACATTTCTCAATTTTGTTATGTGCCATAAGGTAATGTTTCTTAAGCTTTCTGTCATTAAAATGCTTAGTTTATAGCTTGTTTGCATAGAGATAAGGATCTTTCATGACATTAAATTCTGACAAACTGAACAAACTCTTCAATGATTATTGTTTTATTAACAAATACCATATTAATGAATCCCATCAAACACACAATTTTATGACCAAATTATATGTTAGAAACTTAAATTACTTTGAGGAATAAATATATACCGCTGTTCTTATCTTGCTAATAAGGTAACAATAGGCTGCATATTTTCTGTACATTAAGGTGGAATTGCTTTTGTGGTTTCTCCTCAGATCTTTGGACAGGAAGTTGCAACGACCTTTGCTGGCAAAGTCTCGAACCCTTCCCAGTATTCCACAGTCGCCAACTGTTACAAGAGCGCACAAAGAATTGTTATCTGACAGCAATGATGGCAGAAGTCAGAGTAAATTGTTACTTGCAACTGAAAGTCAAAAGGGATATCGAGTGCCATCATTTGGTGAGTTGAAAGTTAAGTTTGTACTTAAGGCCAACTAGTGTGTCATTCAGTACTTTTATAGTATAATGTTGTAAAGTATCACTTTTTAAAGCAGTCAGTGGGTTAATTTACAAAGTTTCTTGTTCAGTAAAGGACTGTGTAAAGTGAATATATTTTTGTTTTATTCATGTTTGTAGTGCACTATTTGAGGTCATTTTATTTTCACAGTTCTGTTAAGAGGTTCACAGTTTTGGTTGATAACCAAAGCTCATTGTTTAGAACAGCACCAAGACTGGAAAAATTACAGAAGCTGTTGAGATAAGTTAAAACCATTGAATTAGTTTATTTCACATTAACTTTTTAAACCTTTTGGTCGGGACATAGAAGGCATAGGAACAGAATTGGGCCATTCACCCTCTCCAAGCTAAAATAGAGCAAAGCACTGCAGGTGCTAGTGATCTGACTAAAAACAGAAAGTTCTGGATAAACTCAGGGCATGGCAGCATTTGTAGAGAGAAAGCAGAGTTAATATTTCAAGTCCAACAATTCTTGGTCAGAATTGTTCTGATGAAGAGTCACTGGACTTGAAATGCTAACTCTTTTTTCTCTCCAAAGGTACTGCCAGATCTCCGAGGTTCTCCAGCACTTTGTTTTTGTTTCAGCCTCTCCAGGCTGTTCTCATTATGGCTGATCTCTGTGTCAATTCCACTTATCTGACTTTTCTCTGTATCTC
This sequence comes from Chiloscyllium plagiosum, assembly GCF_004010195.1. NCBI lineage: Eukaryota > Metazoa > Chordata > Chondrichthyes > Orectolobiformes > Hemiscylliidae > Chiloscyllium > Chiloscyllium plagiosum. Next base: position 23,895,952 of record NC_057730.1, read on the forward strand.
TCAACACTGATTCAACAAATACCTGTTAGTCTAATTCTTGAAAACATAAGGAAAGACAGGAGGTGAAGAATTCTGTAGTTTAGAGGCCTGAGGAGCAAGTGAATTCGGAATTGCTGATGAGTTTTAGTTTTAATGCAGAAAGATTATGGCGTGTTTGAATCCTTGAATGGACAGGAGGGCAAAATTCAATGCAGCATTGTTCACAGCACTTGTTAGGAATTAAAGAGAAAGGAGGGAAGAAGAAAAGTGTTACTGGAGAGAAGGGTTTAGTAACATTTCAGTGCAGTGAAGAATATGAGCAAATTGGTAGCAATTGACACAATGAGCCCACGATTCATAAAGCAAAAGCAAAAATTCAACAACTATAGATACCTAATTTTTGAAGCATTATATTTCAAAGGTAATCTTAATTTTCTGCCCACCTGTCCCAGAGCTAAGAAGAATGTGAAAAATAACAATTCCAAGGTCAACAGTTCTCACAAACTATAAAGGAATTAATGAACATTTCTAATGGGATTAACTACCGTTCAAATTATGACAAACAAGGGCACTGTTTATTTTTAAAATGCTGCTTTTTCTTCTGGTACTTCTATTTCAGATGGGATTGAATCACAAAAATACAGTAACAGCAATAAAAGGATACAGTTAGCATTTAATTTCAGCAAATGGCTGGCAGTTTTCAGGTGTTGTTTAACTTTAGATCTTTCTTAAGTCTGCTATTTGATAGGCACTGAGTTGTAATATTGAACAGAGTTGTGATTGCATCTCAGTTGTAAACTGTATTTGTTGTTCTTTTTGTTTATTCATTCAGTGTCGCCAAGTAAATTTGTTGCAGGAAGTTGTTGCTGAAGATTGAAAAGATTTCCACCTTGAATGATGATAATGGATTGCTAACTTGTTCAACTATCTTAAACCAAGTTACACCTGTTTTTAAACTACATATACTGTGATTTTTCTCAGTACCTGTTGCTGCAATTGCATATACTATGGGATTATTTATTGATGTGGAAATTGAAGTTTTAGAAATGTAGGCTAGGTATAAGAAAAATTGTCCTGAAAAACTTATCAGATAGATCTACAGTTGCAAATCAAAGGAGCAGTCATTGTGTTGGAGGGATGTTGTGAGAGGCATTCACACGGAGAATTATTGTAGTCTTTCTGACCCCCCCCTCTCTCTGACATTGCTCCTGTCAGAACCTGTGTTTGATTTGACCTTTTTTTGCGAAAGGGGTGTATATGGGGATGTTGCAAGTATTTGGAATGGCATCACTAAGTTGCAATAGAGTTGATTGGGTTTTCAAATTAGTTATGTTATTCTAAATTTGGTTTTCTTTTGTTTGTGTATAAATAAATCCTGTTTAGTTTAAAACTAAGTGGTTGGTCCAGCTGTATCCCTCCTGGAATATTCACTCTTAACCGGCTTAAAACAACTAGAAAGGTTAGGATTTGGTCGACCTTCTTCAAATGTTTTGAGGGGTTCTGGCCTGATCCATAACACCTCAAACAGTGACATTGTATCAATCAGCTCAAAAAATATGCAGCACTTCATTTTCAAGTTAGAAAACTCTCCTACTTTTTCATTTATAGAATCCTAACTTACATTTTAATTTATGTTTTCAAAAAATAAAAATGTGATCTCTCACAAGAAATAAATATATCACCCATGCTTTAGTTGCATTGGGATACCCATTGTTTGACTGATAAATTCCAGCTGACTCGAGAACATTGGCTTTATTTGTCCCTTTATTTTTGTTAATAGGCCACCCACTGTCTCTTTTCCTTTCTCCTCCTTTCCTTTTTCTAACACTAACCCTGCCATTTCCCAAATGGGAACATGCTGACAACTAGCATGGCTGCCTGGCTTGCTGTGTTCTTCCAGCCTCCTGTTTATCTACTATCTGACAATTATTTTGCTCTTCTCCAGTGTTGCTCTGATGTCTTGTAACCAAATGAGGAGCGGTCAGTTTTAAAACCTCTCAGTGAGTTGCAGCAAAGCTTTTCTTGACATTTTTTCATTTTTAGCTATCACACTTCAATTAGACTTGGTTAACCAAAGCAAAAATGGAGAGTCAATTCCAATGATTTCATAATTGAGGGATAGTGAAGATTTATTAGTTTATTATTTGTTCTGAAAAAGATAATAAAAAGTGACATCAAACAGGCATTAGAGTTTGTAATGAGCTTACAAAGAAGGAGGATGTACAGTGCAGACAAGAAGTTAATGGAGTTAAATGCAGTTAAAGATCTTTAGAGCCCTTCGGGATTTGAGAATGAAATGCCTTGAATCCAGTTCTTTTACTGTTCCATTCCTTTAGCAATGGCACAGTTTGCAAATCTTAAGCTTTCAGTGAACATTTTTCCAAGTTGCTTTTTCATTGCTGTGATTGAGTTTGCGACAGAACAGCTTTCAGTATTATTGGTTTTATCAGGTCATGAGCATGTTCTCTCTTGATCAAAGGCTGCTGTTCTTATACTATTCCTTTGCAATGTTGGTGTTTCTGTTACTGTTTCAATTTGAATAATTGTAGGCAATGTTTCATCTCTCAAAGTGTGCAGTTATTGTGCAAATGTGAGTAAAACAGGGATTACAAATTTCTTGATACCTCACTGAGTTTTAATGCCTCTTGATTAAAATGCTAATTACAGGGCAGATGGTTTTGTTCATTCCATCTTGGTTGCTTGGGCTTATCAATAAATTTTAGCAGCCATTTTAGGTTAGCGGTTTCCTTTTTAAAAACCATTTTGAGTCCATAAAATCTCTGCTATTAAACTCAAATAGGAAAAGTTGAATAATTAATTGATAGTCCATTTTCACAATGATTTTAACAGAAGAAATGAAAAGTCTAAGAAATGCATATTTAGAATTACATATTCTGAACAGTACAATTTATTCTAGAAATCTTCCCCTTTTTAGATTAGAGAAAGGAAATGGGCAATTATTAGTTTCATAGTTGGATTATAATGTATTTCATTAAGTATAAGTTGCATTATGAATATCCATCGCAGAAAACTAGTATGCAGGTATGGCAGGTAATAAGAAAGGCAAATGGAATTTTGGCATATATTGCTAAAGGAATAGAGTATTAAAGTAGGAAAATGTTGTTGCAACTGTACAAGGTATTAGTGAGACTGCACGTGAAGTATTCTGTACAATTTTGATCTACTTACTTGAGGAGGGATATAGTTCTTTTGGAGGCAGTACAGAGAAGGATCACTAGATTCTTTCTAGAGATGAGAGGTTTGTCTTATGAAGAGAGATTGATTAGTTTAGGCCTGCACTCTATGAATTTAGAAGAGTGAGAGGAGATCTACTTGAGGTATATAAGATCCTAAAGAAGTAGATGTGGAAAGGATGTTTCGTTATGTGAGGCAGTCTAGGAAAGCTTATGGTGTTTAGGGTACCAGGTAGCAGATTTCAAATAGAGATGAGGAGAAACTACTACACTCAAAGGGTCATAAATCTGTGGAACTCACTACCCCAGAGTGCAGTGGATCCCAGGATATTGAGTAAACTTAAAGAGGAGATACATTTTTAATTGGAAATGAGTTGAAAGGTTATGGAGAGTAGTCAGGAAAATGGAGTTACTGCTGAGTTGAGATCAGTTATGATCATACCAAATTATAGATTCTTGATCAATAGGGGAATCAAAGGTTATGGGAAAATGCAGGAAAGTGGATATGAAGAATGATGTATTAGCCATTCTGCAGGCTAGAGGTGCTGAACAACCTACTAACTAGGCTTTTTTTTTGAATATCCAATCCCAGACTTCGTGAATAATTGATTCTAGATACTGGGCTTATCACTTTACCTAAAAATGTAGCAATTTATTGACAATACAGTAACTTTAGCAGAGCAAAGCTAAGCAACAAGAGTAATCTATATAATATCTATGATTTTAACCCAATAAGCTTTGTTTTCAGTTGGAAATCTGCGAAATAAAAACAGAAAATGCTGGAGTTTGACATCCAGTTCTGAATAAGAGTTATATTGGACTCAAAATGTAAACTCTTGTTTGTTCTCCATAGTGCACCACCAGGTGAAACTGTGGTTTACCGGTACTTATTTCGATCTACTGTTCTGTATTTACTGCTCAGAATGTGTCCTCCTTTACATTGGCGAGACTAAATATAGACCACATGAATAGTTTGCGGAATACCTCCACTCTGTCCATTAAAAGGGCCCAACCTCCCAGTTGCTTGCTATTTCAATAAATTATTCTGCTCTCCTGCTAATATTTCCATCCTGAACCTGCTGTAGCATTCCAAAGAAGTGTAACGAAAACTGTGCCTCATTTTGTGCATTGGAATTTGGCAGTCTTCAGGACTTGATCTTTGCCTTCCAGTTTATTTAAATCCTCCACTAGTGCTTTGCTCGTGGCTTGTTGACTTTGCTCTCAGCTGGAGGATAGCAAATAGTTTCTCCTTGTTCACGAAGGGGAGTAGAGACAGCCTGGTAATTATAGATCAATGAGCCTTACTTTGGTTGTGGGTAAAGTGTTGGAAAGGAGTATAAGAGATAGGATTTATAATAATCTAAAATGGAATAATTTGATTAGGAATAGTCAACATAGTTTTTTGAAGGGTAGGTCATGCTTCACAAATCTTATTGAATTCTTTGAGAAGGTGACCAAACAGATGAATGAGGTAAAGCGGTTGATGTGGTGCATATGAATTTCAGTAAAGCATTTGATAAGGTTCCCCTTAGTAAGCTATTGCAGAAATTACTTAGACATGGGATTAAAGGTGATTTAGCCATTTGGATCAGAAATTGGCTAGTTGTAAGAAGACAGAGGGTGTTGGTTGATGGGAAATATTCATCCTGGCCACTGCTGTTTGTCATTTTTATAAATGACCTGGATGAGGACGTAGAAAGAGGGGTTAGTAAATTTGCGGCTGGCACTAATATCGGTGGAGTTGTGGACAGTGTGGAAGAATGTTGCAAGTTACAGAGGGACATAGATAAACTGCAGAGCTGGGCTGAGAGGTAGCAAATAGAGTTTAATGCAGAAAAGTATGAAGTGATTCACTTTGGAAGGAGTAACAGGGATACAGAATACTGGGCTAATGGTAAGATTCTTGGTAGTGCGGTTGAACAGAGAGATCTCAGTGTCCATGTGCATAGATCCCTGAAAGTTGCCATCCAAGTTGATAGGGTTGTTAAGAAGGCGTATGGTGTATTAGCTTTTATTGGTTGAGCGATTGAGTTTCAGAGTCATGAGGTCATGTTGCATCTGTACAAAACTCTGGTGTGGCTGCACTTAGAATATTGTGTACAGTTCTGGTCGATGCATTATAGGCAGGATGTGGAAGCATTGGAAAGGATGCAAAGGAGGGAAGGTCTTATGAGGAAAGGCTGAGGGACTTGAGGCTGTTTTCGTTAGAGAGAAGGTTGAGAGGTGACAATAGAGACATACAAGATGATCAGAGAATTAGATAGGGTGGACAGTGAGAACCGTTTTCTTCAGATGGTGATGGCTCGCATGAGGGGATATAGCTTTAAACTGAGGGGTGTTAGATATAAAACAGATGTCAGAGATAGATTCTTTACTCAGAGAGTAGTAAGGATGTGGAATTCCCTGCAACAGTAGTAGACTCGCCAACTTTAAGGGCATTTAAATGGTCATTGAATAAACATATAGATGATAATGGAATAGTGTAGGTAAGATGGGTTTCAGATTGGTGTCACAGGTGAGTGCAACATTGAGGGCCGAAGGGCCTGTACTGCACTGTAATGTTCTGTGTTCTATGTTCTGTAGTGGTCTACTTTCTCCTTTTTCACAACTATCATTTACCTACCTATTCTAGATCTCTATTTTTCTTACCACCATTAATACTCCCTTTGACTTTTGCTCTGGGCACCCTTCTCATCTATTCCATTCAGCCCTCCTCTCTTTCTCTTAACAATATGTTCCAGCCCCTTTCAGTTCTGAAGAATCATACTGGAATTGAAGTATCACCTCTCTTTTCTTTGTCTCCACAAATGTTGCCAGACTATGTAATTTACCTAGCATTTTCTGTTTTTATTACATATACTCATCCCTGTTGAGGGATTTTACTATTGAATTTCTTGGTGACTATTTTCTTGATGGCCCTTAGTTGTGCCATTACAATATGAAACATCCTCTCTGCATTCAATGTGTCAAAATTATTCAGAATTTTAAGGACCACAAATGGGTTTCCCCATTAGTTGCCTCATCCTAAGCGAAAAGAAACAGGCTCATCTTTTCCAGATGTATATACCCACTTATTTCTTATATTGTCCTTTTAAGCCCACTTTGCAATCTCCTCAGTGTCTCTATTTTTTACAATATGTTGACCAGACTGGAAATGTGCTCTCAGTTTGTTCTAATCAAGGTTCAATATATACTGAACATCACATTTCTACATTTCAATTCTATCCATTTGGAAATAGAGCCAAATACATAAAAGAACTCAGCCTTGCTTATTTTATCACTTTCTTAAACTGTGATGCAACGTTTTGGAATTTATATATTTGTGTTCTAAAATTCCTTAATCAGCTAGATTTGTACCTTCTGAATAATAAAATGATCTATCTATTCTACCTATCAAAATATACTACCCCATGTTTATTTGTGTTACACTTAATTTCCCAACCATTTGCCCACTTTGTGGGTTTTTTAACATCTTAAAACCATGGTGTATGGGTATGGCAGAAGTAGGACATTCAGCCCATTGAGCCTGCTACACCAGTTCAATTCCACTTACCTGCCATTTCCCCATAACCCTAATTTCCTTACTGATTAAAACAGCTGTTTGTCTCAGTCTTGAACATACTTAACAACCTAGCTTCGACAGCCCTTTGAAGTAATGAATTCCACAAATTCACTATCCTTTGTTGGACGAAATTCCTCCTCACTTCTTAAATGTGTGACCCTTTTTGAGATTATGACTTTTACTCCTAGGCTGTCCGACAAAGGGAAACTATCTTTATGCATCCACCCTAAGTACAGGTGCAACCTACACAACATATAAGACAATATTCCCTTACCTTTTCTCAGTCTAGTGAACTTTCTCTGGACTGCCTCCATTGCTAGTATATATTTCCTTAGGGACTGAAAACTGTTCACAGTATTCCAGCTGTGGTCTGATGAGTTTCTTGTGTAGTTTGAGCAAATTCTCCCTACTTTTAAACTCCGTTCCCTTTGAAACAAAAGCAAACACCCCGTTTGCCTTCCTTTTGTTTTATTTATGGGATGTCGTTGTCTCTGACTGGACAGTATTTATTGCCAGTCTGTAGTTGCCTCTTGAGTAGGTGGTGGTGAGCTGCCTTCTTGAACTGCTACAGTCCAAATGCTGCAATTTGAACCTGATGCTCTAAGGGGATTCTGGGATTTTGAATCAGTTACATTGAAGGATTGGTGATATATTTCCAAGTCAGGGTGGTGAGTGACTTGGATGGGAACATACAGGTGGTGGTGTTCCCATGTATCTGCTGTCCTTGTTCTTCTGGATGGAAGCCTTCGTGGGTTTGGAAGATGCTGTCTAAAGATCTTTGGTGAGTTTTTGCAGTGCATCTTGTAGATAGTATACACTCCTATTTCTGAGCATCAGGAGTGGATGTGGTACCAGTCTGCTGAGCTGCTTTGTCCTGGATGGTGTCAAGCTTCTTGAGTGTTGTTAGACCTGCACACAGATAAGTGGAGAGTACTCCATCACACTCCTGACTTGTAGGTGGTGGTCAGGCTTTGGGGAGTCTTCGCTGCAGTATTCCTAGCCTCTGACCTGCTCTTGTAGCCACTGTTTATGTGGTAAGACCAGTTGAGTTTATGGTCAACGATAACCCTGTTGCTAATGGGGGATTCAGTCATGGTAACACCATTGAATGCAAAGGGTGGTGGTTAGATTGTCTCTTATTGGAGATGGTCATTGTCTGGCATTTGTATGGCATGAATGTTTCTTGCCATTTGTCAGTCCAAGTGTGAATATTGTCCAGGTCTTCATGCATTTATACATGGACTGCTTCATTGTCTGAGGAGCTGTGAATGGTACTAAACATTGTGCAGTCATTGGTGAACATGCCTATTTCTGACCTTATGATGGAGGGAAGGTCATTGAAGCAACTAAAGATGGTTTGCCCTAGGACACTACCGTGAGAAATTTCTTCAGAGATGTCCTGGAGCAGAGAAGGCTGACTTCTAACAACCACAGCCATCTCCATATGTACCTAGTATGATTCCAAGCAGAGGAGAGTTTGCCCTCTGATATGCATTTGTTTCAGTTTGCAAAGGCTCCTTGGTGCCATGCTGAGTTGAATATGATGTCAAGGGCTGTCCTTTTCACCTCACCTTTGGAATTCAGCTCCTTTTTAACATGTTTGAACCAAGGCTGTAATGAGGTCAGGAGCTAAGTGGGCCTTAAAGAACTCAAACAGGGTTTCATTGAACAGGTTACTGCCAAGCAGGTGCTGCTTGAAAGCATTGTTTTTCCTTATTGAAAAAAAAAGATTTTTGAGATTTTTTACAAAATTATAAAATTAGTACAAAATAGTGTATTCCACTTTACAATATAATAACGACACCAATATAAAATTAAGAAAACTAACTACTAAACAATTCTGCAGACTACAAAAACACAAAATAGGATATCGTACATTACTAACAATAACCAAAAAAAAGAAAAAAAAGTAAATAAATAACTAGATACGCATTCAAAATAAATTTATATCAAGTAATAACAAAACCCGTATTTAAATGAGATTCTTCCTCCCAGGGGCCCTCGAACCAGCTAACACCATCCTCACGGCTAAGCAATGGCCCTAACCAATATGGCCGATATTTCTGTATCAATGTAGTTCAAAGAGGGCTGCCATGTTCTATAAAATAATTCTGTTTTTTGGTGCACCATTATCGTAAGGAAGTCAAGGGGGATATATTCCATAACTACCCTATGCCAATTCGAAAGTCCTGGGGGACTTTTGGATACCCAATTTACTAAGATGCCTTTCCTCGCACAAAAGGAAAGGATAGTGAATAATTTCTTCCTGTTTGCATCTAGAGAAGGGAAATTTGGAGAATCCAAAAGAGGAAACACTGGGTCCAACCTAATCTCTGTTCCCAAAACCTTTGCCAAGGCATTCACTATTCTATCTCAAAATCTGTGAATCTTATGGCATGTCCACAAACAACGAGTGAGGGAACCAACTTCTATTTTACATTTCGGGAACATTGGAGATGCTCCTGCCTTGAACTTTACAAGTCGCTCTGGTGCATTATGAGCCCTATGAAGTGTCTTCAATTGGATAGCCTGAGGTCTATTCCAGATAGATCTTCCTAGCATTTTCCCAGATATCCTCCCACATCACCAACGACATTTCCATCCCCAATTCTTGATTCCAGGTTTTATATAACCATTCCATGTCCTTCGATACCTTATTATGTAGCAAGTGGTAGAGAGTACTGACCAGGGGCGTACCCATCAGCTGAAACAATCTCCTTTCCATATCCGATTCATAAGGATTAGTCATCAATGTGGTCATTTTTTGTATGAAGTCTTGTACTTGAAAATAGCAAAAAAGATCCTTGCTGGGCAACCCGAACTTCTGATGTAACTGTTCGAAGGACATCATGACCTCCCCATCGAACAGGTCTCCCAAACAGGAGATACCTCTGGACTCTGAGAGATATTTGCTTCTGTCAGAGAAGGCGGGAGGCAACCCTGACTGTGTGAATAATTATACATATCTGTAAGTGGCTCAACCAATTCACCTATAAATTCTTTATAGAACTCAGCCTGGAATCTGTCTGGTCCGGGTACTTTACCACTTTGGAGCTGCCTTACTGCCTTCTGTACTCCCTGGGTTGTCAGGGGGGCGTTCAAAAATGACGCCTGCTCCGAGGTTAGGCCCAAAAGGGCCAGATTTTTAAAAAAAGACCCCATCTTCCTCGTTCTATCCTGACAGCCCTCTGACTTATACAATTTGAAATAGAACTTTCTAAAGGCTGTATTGGTCTTTTTACAATCACTAGTCAGGGTACCAACACTCTCTCTCTAATAGACGTAATGGATTGGGGAGCCTTTTTCTTTCTGGCAAGGTATGCTTGATACCTTCCCGGCTTATCGCCATATTCAAATAATCTCTGCTGTTTGAGTAAGTGCGGTATTCAAAGTTGCCCTGTATTTTATGATTTGGAGATGCTGGTGTTGGACTGGGGTGTACAAAGTTAAAAATCACACAACACCAGGTTATAGTCCAACAGGTTTAATTGGAAGCACACTAGCTTTCGGAGCGACGCTCCTTCATCAGGTGATTGGCGTGTACAATCACCTGATGAAGGAGCGTCGCTCCGAAAGCTAGTGTGCTTCCAATTAAAACTGTTGGACTATAACTTGGTGTTGTGTGATTTTTAGCCCTGTACTTTAGTAATGGAGGGCCTATCAGCATACGCTGTCTCAGCTGCCTTCAGGTGAGCCTCGAGCAGAAGCTGTTGTCCTCTCTTTTTTCTTTTCCGGGTCCCAGAATATGAGATAATCAAGCCACGTGCGTATGCCTTAGCAGCCTCCCACATCACCGATGGGTTACTGGCTGTGCCTGAATTAATATCCCAGAAAGTTTTAAATTCCTGCAAGAAATATTCTATGAACTTGCTATCCTTCAATAGGAAAGAGTCCATACGCCAATGTCGGGAGCCCATCTCGTCATCACTAGTCTTAACCTCCATATATACTGCGGCATGGTGGGAAATAGTTATATTACCTATTTTACAAAACAATATTGAGTTCAGAAAGGTCGAAGGGACAAAAAAAAATCAATTCTGGTATGGCACTTGTGTGGATTAGAATAAAAAGTAAAATCTCTACCCTCAGGGTGAAGACATCTCCACACATCTACCAGCCCCAACTCCCTATTCAAATCAGCCAACTGCCTAGATCTCAAAGATATACCCGCAGAGCTCCTAGGTATCCTGACCACCTCGGGGTCGATAATACAATTTAAATCTCCCCCTATAATTGTGTGACTCACCCCGAGAGCCATCAACTTGGAGAATGCTTCGAATACAAATTGAAAATGATGTGCTGGGGGTCAGTAAAGATTCAAAATCCCGTATTCCTCTCCATATATTAGGGCTTTGAGTAATATATACCATCCAGACTCATCTTTTATCTGGCTTAGCATTTGAAAGGGAAGATTCTTCCGGGTAAGAATGGCTACTCCGGAGGACTTGGCAAGATGGTGGCGATTCTGTAGAACTGCTGTGGACAGCTCTGCCTAACAGCCAAGGCATATTGGTGTTTTTTTGCCATCCCTTGCCAACTTATGTGGTGGAATTATTAGTTTAAAATCTTACAGAACACAATTTGTTAATATTTGGGAGTGGGAAGGATGCCAAAGGGAAAAGGAGCAAGCAAACAGCAGCAACACTCCCCTGCAGTCCCTACCACACCAGAGACTGCAGCAGCAGCAGCCTCTCCTGAACCCCCCCAGGGACCTAACAGACTCACAGGAATTGGCTGCAGCAAGGGAGACACTTACCTTGAAAGTTGGGGCTGCGATTGAGGAAATCCATGGGGACATTTGTGCCCAGATCCAACCTATTGCATCCACGCTGCCGAAGCATGAACAGGAGATCCAGGGCCTCGGGGAGAGGCTGGAGAAGGTAGAGGGTCGAACTAAGGCCTCGGAAGCTGCAATGGAGTCCTCATCCAGTCGAATCCAGGTCCTGAAGCAAGAGGTGCGGGCCTTGCAAAACCATATCGATGACCTCGAAAATCGAGGTCGGAGGATAAATCTCCGAATTGTCGGGCTCCCTGAAGGTGAGGAAGGTGAGCAACCTGTCAACTTCTTTGAAAGCTGGCTACCAAAGTTTTTGGGCCTTCACATCGAGTCCAGCAGGCTGCAGATTGAAAGGGCTTATCGGGTTACAGTGCACAGGTCATGCCCAGTGCAGCACCCCGACTCGATCCTAGTGCACTTCCACTCACATAAGGACAAGCAAAAAGTCATAGAAGCTTCCAGATCTCTGGGAAGAGATTGCAGGCACTGCAGTACAAGGGGTCAAAAATCATGTTTTTCCAGGATTTCTCTGCAGCTATAATTTGAAAGAGGAAGTCCTTCAATGAAGTTAAATAGAGGTTGAGGAACCTGGGCATCCAGTACTCCATGAGATACCCCGCAGTGTTTCGTTTCAGCCACGAGGACTCAGTTTATACGTTTGACTCAGCGGATAAAGCTAAAAACTTTGTGGACACTTTAAAATAGACGGATTGGCCTGAAGAATATGGTTAATGTTTGTTCTCTTTTCTATCTTTCACCATGTTTTCCCTTTTTTTTTTTATTCCTTTCTTTCTCCCTAATAATTTCCTTTTTGAAAAGGCGGGGAAAAGACCTTGAAATAGGTTGTTCCTATTTTTTTAATAACTGGATTTTCTGATGGGATAATTTGCGGATGTTCTTTGTTGTCTCTCCCCCTTTTATTTTGTTTGTTCGGTTTCGCTTTTAATCCCAAGTGGGGTGACATGAAGCCAGGGATGGGTGGAATGCTCATCCTGACTTTGTCTTTTTTTCTGTTGATTTAAGGATCATCTGCTTGTTTTTTTTCTGACCTAAGGTTGGGACACAGTCTGGGTTTGAAGGAGCTGTGAAGAGGGGATGGGTGGGGTGAGTGCCCCCTATGGGCAGAGGGAAGTGTCTTCCATTCAAGGTTTTATAGTTGGTTTTCTTTGTAGTTTTTTGGTGGTAATAGTTGTTTATAGCTATGATAGAGTAGCTTTTGTATATATAGTTTTTCGATTCCATGAGTCTTTATTTACTTATGCTCGGCGCTTTGTAAGTAGGGTTCTCCCTCCAAGGGGTTCAAGGGTCTCTGAAAGGGGATATGGCTAAGTGTCTTATTAAATGGTGCACCTGGAATATGAAGGGAAGTCATTTGCCTGTTAAAAGGAAAAAAGTGCTTTCTAGGGAAAAGGTTGATATCGCTTTGTTGCAGGAAACCCATCTTGATGATGGGGAACACCTAAAATTACAATAGGGGGGCTATGACTGGGTATTCTTTTCATCCTTTACTACTAAAAGTAGAGGAGTGGCGGTACTTATCCAGAAACATCTTCCGTTCACATTATTAGAGCAGGTGAGAGATGAGCAGGGCGGTTTGTGATACTTAAAGCCCTGATACATAGGGAGGAATATGGCATTTTAAACATCTACTGTCCTCCAGCGCATCCCTAAATTTTTTTGATTTGTGCTTTCTCTAAGTTGAGTGCTTTTGGAACACAGCACATTATTATAGGGGGGGATTTTAATTGTCTCTTGGATCCGACAGTGGACAGGATGCCTTGTGGGCCCCCAACTATTTCTTCGTAGGCCAAACAGGTTGACTTATGTGAGGAGTTGGGGCTGGTGGATATTTGGAGATGTCTTCACCCTACTGGCAGGGACTTCACCTTTCTTTCAAATCCACATAAATGTCACATGAGGATTGACCTCCTTCTAGCTCCCTCAGTCCTTCTGGATTTGTTATGGGTTGTAAAATTGGGAATATAGCTATCTCTGATCACGTGGCAGTATATTTGGAGTTAAGGCCAAGAGTGAAGGGCTAGGTTTGTGGCACTGGCATTTGGACCCCTTTCTCCTTAAGGATTCCAAATTTGTGGAATACTTTTTGAAGGAGTTTCAGGAATTCCTGACTATCAACTCTGGCACGGCTAGTAGTCCATCTATGCTATGGGAGACTACTAAGGCCTTTGCTAGGGGATTAGCTATTTCCTATTCGACTAATCGGAAACGACAGAAGGAGGAACAGCAGCGTCTACTTGAGACGCGATTGAAAGCCGTGGAGGCAGCACATTTTGCGCGGCCTTCGGTGACTAATCTATGCGGATCACGGCCCTCTGGGCTGCGTTGAATTCAATACTGACACAAAACTCAAAGGAAGAACTTGCTTTTGCTAGACAAAGGCTGTTCGAATATGGGGATAGGCCAGGGAAGTATTTAGCATACCTGACTAGGAAAAAGCGTGCTCCCCAATCCATTACTACAATCAGAGACAGCGCCGGGGTCCTTACGTACGATGCTAAAATGATTAATGAGGCTTTTCGGAGCTTTTACTCTGAATTGTATCGGTCTGAAGGTTGTGAAGACAGGAGGGCTGAAATTGAGATCTTTTTTAAGAACCTGGACCTCCCAGGGGTAACCTTGGAACAGGTCTCTCTCCTTAATGCCCCCTTGACAGTTCAGGAAATACAGGAGGCAGCTAGGCAACTTCAGAGTGGTAAAGTGCCTGGCCCTGATGGGTGGGTTTTATAAGGAGTTTATAGAGTTTCTGTCAGGGCCGATGTTGGAGATGTACAATCACTCCTATATGCATGAATGCCTATCACCATCTTTGAGAGAAGCTAATACTTCTTTAATTCTTAAGAAGGGGAAGGTTCCTTGAGGATTGTGCCTCATATCGGCCCCTCTCTCTATTAAATTCAGATTTCAAGATTCTGTACAAGATCCTGGTGCTGAGATTGGAAAGAGTATTGCCCCATATTATTAAAGAGGACCAGACAGGCTTTATAAGGGGCCGTGGGTCCTCTAATAATATTAGAAGGTTGCTGAATATGGTCCAAGTTTGTCAGCAACATCGATTCAGGGGTTGGTGATTTCCTGAGATGCAGAGAAAGCATTTGACCGGATGGAATGGCCGTATCTTTTTTTTGTCTTATAACAGTTTGGGTTGGGTGGAATCTTTGCGAGGTGGGTGGAGGTTTTATATCGCCACCCTCTGGCCGCGGTCATCACCAATGGGGTGAAGTCTGGAAATTTTAGGATTGGTCGGGGTAGTCGACCAGGCTTCCCCCTCTCACTGTTGTTGTTTACGTTGCTGATAGAGCCGCTGGCAGAGGCCATTTGTCAGAACATCCACGTAACTGTTCCGGATGTGGGATCGAGGGCACACAAGATTACATTGTGTGTGGATGATGTCCTTCTGTTTTTATCGAACCCGATGACCTCTGTACCCCATTTGATACAACGTATCAATTCATTTGGGGCTATTTCAGGATATAAGATTAACTTTGCAAAATCGGAGCTTATGCCTTTGGGGAACTTTAAGGATGTGCCAGAAGTTGAAGGTGGCCCTAAGTTCCCTTTTAAGTGGTCATGGGCAGGGTTCCGATACCTTAGCATTTTTATTACCCCCAAGTTTGATCTGTTATTTCGGTCTAACTTTACTCACTTGCTCGACAATATTAGACAAGATCTCCAGAGATGGGAGGCTCTTCCAATTTCATGGCTGGACCAAATATCTCTCATTAAGATGAATGTTCTTCCTCGTTTGCTTTATCCCATGCGTATGAGCCCTGTAATGTTTCCCGGGTTAACGCTGCGGAAGCTTATGGGATGGTTTGGTTCCTTTGTCTGGCATGGTGGGCGGCCCTTCATCAAACTTACTAAATTGCAGTTGCGGAAATGTGTTGCTGGAAAAGCGCAGCAGGTCAGGCAGCATCTAGGGAACAGGAGAATCGACGTTTCGGGCATTAGCCCTTCTTCAGGAATGCAGTTGCCTTCTTCAGAATTGCAGTTGCCTCAAGGAGGGGGAGGAATTGATTTTCCAGGCATCAGAAGGTATCAATTGAGTTCCCTGCTATCCTTTGGGTAGGTAACGAACCAAACTCAATATGGCTGGATTTTGAGGCCTCCCAAGCAAAATGCCCTCTTATTAACCTGTTCATGGATAAGATGAGGACAGTTATGGACCACTGCCAGAACCCCAATTTCATTAGTACAGTCAAGGCATGGAGGGTGATGCATCAGAGTCAGGGTTGTTTTTCCAAGACTTCGCCACTTACACCTATAGTTGGCATGCCAGGGTTCTGACCAGGAATGATGGACTCAGGGTTCAAACTATGGGCAGTGAGAGGAGTTTCTAGTTTGGGAGACTTGTTTGAGGGGAAGATTATGATGTCTTTTGAGCAACTGAGCTGCAAATACGGGTTACCCAGCAGAGATCTTTTCCGTTGTTTTCAGGTTAGGGATTTCATCCAGAAGAAGAGTACGCTTCTCACTAAGCCCTATACAGAGAGGTTGTTGCTGCGTTCCACAAGCACCCTTTTGGTTAGTGCCCTCTATTGCCTGCTGGGTGTCAAGGCCTGGCAGGATATTAACCGGTTATGTGAGGTCTGGGAGCAAGAGCTAGGAGTGGAGATCTCTTCTGAAACATGGGAGAACATATGGGAGAATACTCGAAAGATCTGAATCTGTAATAGGACATGCGCTACGCAGTTATAAGTTCTGCACAGGGCTCATCTGGCACCAGACTGTCTGGCGAAGTTTAAAAAAGGGGCGTCTTCAGTGTGCCCAAATTTAAAATAAGTGCAGATACTCTTACTCATTGCTTCTGGACATGCCTCAGGCTCCGTGTTTATTGGAGCGCTGTGGCGGGAGAGATAGGGAGGGTATTGAGGACTGAAGTCAAAGTAGACCTGATATCTCTCCTCTTAGGTCTACTGAATTTACCATCTTTAGACAGGCATGGGAAGAAACTATTTAATGTTCTTGCACACTGTGCACGGAAGAATATTTTGACAAATTGGATGTCTGAGAACACGCCGGGCTTGCTGGGATGGCAGAAATTAGTTATGGAGCACATTCCCTTGGACCTTTTTACAAACATGGTGCACCACACAACAGACCATTTTTACAAGATATGGCAGTCCTACTTGAGTTATTTGGATGTATATTTGTCAGTTTCTTAACTAGGGTGTTTGTTTAACCAGGATGGTTAGATTTGTCAAGCCCTGGACCCTGGAGGGGGTCTCCTGAGTTAATATGGGTATGTATACAATACTTCCATTCCTTTGTTTGGGAGCTTTGCGCTGAGCATAGCTGTTCTGTATTTTGTGGGGTTTCTTTTTTTTTGCTTTTCTTTCTGTTTTTGGTGCTGCTTTACACAGTGTTAAGGTTTGTTTTGTATTATAGGGTAGGTTAATAGTTAGTAGACAGTAGTTGTATTGTAATTTGTGTTTTTCTTCTTTTTATTATACTGATATTTGTTATTGATGGTATTTTTCAATCATTTTACATGTTTGTAAAGAAAAATTGCTAATAAATATAGTTACAAAGAAAAGGCTACTCCCCTACTTTTTGAGCTGAAAGTTGAAAAGAACACCTGGCCAAATCCACCCTGTTGCAGCTTAGAATGCTTCTTATCAAGTAGATGTGTCTACTGTAGAAGGGCAACATCAACACTTTTTTTAAAGACTTGATAATATCTTTTTCCTTTTAATTGGTGAGTGGCTCCCCTTGACATTCCAGGTGCACCATTTAAACCAATGACTGGCCATGATCATTCAAGCCAGTCTGAGACTCCCCAGGAAGAAAAACCCTACCCAAAAGACATTGACTAGAAACCATAATCAATTCAAATGTAAAAACACCCTTTAAAACAACTAAATCAAAACAGCTAAGAACTACTCCCTAAAAAAAAACTAAGACATAATTAAAAGGAGACTTTCCCCCTTGCCCACATGGGGCACTCCTACCTTCCAATAATCCTGCCATAACATCTCCCAGCTGGAGCCATGCCCTTGGCCCAGACATTACAAAGTAGAATAAACAAAAGCCAATATCTTATAATACAGGAGTTAAAAGTGGGCGACCAATCCATACTATTACCTCGGCACTCTTAACAAAACAGCAACATAAGATAAAATATATAAAATTACAATCCAACAAATATTAAGGAACAAAAAACAACTCAGAAACATCCCCCAATAATCGAATAAACCGAGTGAGTTATAAATAAGAGTCAAAAGAAAGAAGAAAGAACGAATCCCCCCCCCCCCCCCCCCCCACCAAGGAAGGATGGAAAAGAGAAGGAGGGAAAGAGGAGGAGCAAAAACAGAAGGGGGCAAAATAAAGTCATCATCCATATAGTTCATGTCCCGCAGTCTATTTGAGAGCATCCAAGAATTCTTTTACTTTTTCCGGTGATCCAAAGTTATACACAGATCCTCCATGACTGAAGAACAGCGTTGCTGGGTATCACATAGAATATTGAATATTTAAATCCCTCAGACAATTTTTTACCTCATCGAATGCCTTCCTCTTGTGAACCACAACTGGAGAGAAGTCCTGGAACAACATTATTTTGGAACTCATGTATACCATAGCATGGGGAACCTTCCCCAAAACTCTGGAGGCCTCCAGCAGCATTTGTTTTTCCCTGTAATGCCGAAGTCGAATTAGGACCGGGCGGGGTTGCTGGTTCGACCCGGGCCTGCTCACAGCAATCCAGCGGGCTTGCTTAACCCACACCCAGCCCAGCTCCGACTCCAGTTTCAACAGCTGGTGGAGCCATTGCTTCAAAAAATCAACAAGCTGGCCTTCCTCCTCCCATACGGGAAGGCCCAGCAACCGAATATTTTTCTGATGACCTCGATTTTAGAGGTCGTCGATATGTTCTTCTAAGGCCCGGACCGAGCGCTCCAGAGCCCGGACCTGTCCCGCAGAGCAGCAGTCTCGGAGGCCGCGGCACCTTGCTCTGCTCCTCCAACATGCTGTCTGAGTTTTTCAATCTCTCAGACATGCTTCTGCAGCATGACTGAGGTCAACTCCCACCTGCACTGGGTCTCTTCAATGGACGCATCGATCTTCTCTCAGAGCTTAACAAACTTCGAGATCAGGCTCACCTCTGCAGGTAAGTCCCCTGGGGTGGCCACGGATGCCTCTGTTGCTGTGGGGGTGGGAGGGGTCCCTGCCTGTTGCGAACTTCGTGATCCTTTACCTTTGATCATTTTAAAATGCATCAAACTGCTAAAGTTGATGCAAAATGACCAAAGCTGCTGGAAAAGGCTATTTTAAATACTTTAGAAAGTGAGGTCCCACTTTGCCTGGGTCCTGGGCAGACCTGCTGGGTCACTGCCAAGTTGATAGCATTGTTGATGACATCTTCTATTACTTTACTAGTGATTGAAAGTAGGCTAATGGAGCAGTAATTGGCTGAATTGGATTTGTCCTGCTTTCTATGCACAGGACATACCCAGGCAATTTTCCATTTTGTTGGGTAGATGCCAGGTTTATAACTGTACTTAAATAGCTTGGCCAGGGGAGTGGAACCTTTGGGATCACAATTCTTCACTACTATTGTGGGAATGTTGTCAGGAGCCCATAGTCTTTGCAGTATCCAACCATTCCTTGATTTCATGTGGAATGAATCAATATGGCTGAAGACTGGTGTCTGTAATGGTGAGCATCAGTGGAGTATGTCAAGACGGATCATTCACTTGGAACCTCTAGCTGAAGATTGCTGAGAATGCATTGATGTGTTGGGCTTTTCCATCATTGAGGATGGGGATATTTGTGGAGCATCCTCCTCCAGTGAGTTGTATAATCATCCATTATCATTCATGACTGGATTTGGGAGGACTGCAGAGCTTAAATCTAATCCTTTTGTTGTGAATCAACTGTTGGTTGTCATTTAGCTCTGTCTATCACTTGCTGCTTATGCTGGTTGGCATGCAAATAATCCTTTTTGGAGGCTTCAGGAGATTGACACCTCATTTTTAAGTTTGCCTCGTGCTGCTCCTGACATGCCCTCCTGCACCCTCCATTGAATAGGGTTGATCTCCTAGCTTGATGGAAATGGTTAAGTGGGGGATATGCTGGGCCATCAGATTTCTGGAGTGCAATTCTGCTGCTGTCAATGCCCCACAGCACCTCCTAGATACTCAGTCTTGATCTGTTGCTACAGCTGTTTGTAGTCTGTCCCATTTAGCATGGTGACAGTGCCACACAACAGAGGATATTCTCAGTGTGAAGGCAGGACTTTGTTTCCATGAGCACTGTGTGGTGGTTACTGTTATTGATACTGTCATAGATGCATCTGCAACTTGCAGATTGGTAAGGATGAATTCAGGTATGTCATTCTCTTTTAGTTGGTGTGTAGTTTCCCTTGCTACCTGCTGCAGACCCAGTCTGGCAATTACGTCCTTGAAAGGTAGTAATGCTGCTGAACCACTTTTGGTGGTGGACGTTGAAATTCCACACCCAGAGTACATTTTGCACCCTTGCCACCCTCAGTTCTTCCTCCAAGTGTTATTCAACATGGAGTAGTAGTGATTTATCAGCCGAAGGAGGATGGTACATGATAATCAGCTGGAGGTTTTCTTGGCAATATTTAACCTAAAGACATGAGACATAGGATGCATCCCAGCAGGTCCAGGGGACTTACTGATCTTCAGATGCATTAGTTTCCCTCACACTTTTTCTCTAGGTATAATGGTTGTATTTATTTCCTTTCCTCATTTTGCCCTACATTATTTAGTAATTTTGAAATGCTATTAGTGTTCTGCTGTGCAAGAAATATAAAGAATTTATTTAACTCCTTTGCCATTTCCTTGTTCCCAATTACTATTTCTCCAGCCTCATTCATTAAGGTGACTATGTTCACTTTGGCCTCACTTTTCCTTTTCATATATTTAAAGAATCTCTTGCTGTTCATCTTGGTATTACGTACAAGTTCACTCCCAAAATTTATTTTCTTCCCCTTATCAGTTTTTTGTTCATCTTTCTTTGGTTTTAAAACTTTCCAATCCTCTTGCTTATCACTAATCTTTGCTACTTTGTAAGTTTTTTCCTTCAATTTGATACTACCTTGACTGCTTTGGTTAGCCATGGTTGGTTTATCTCCTTCCCAGAATGCTTTCTTCCCTGCGATATATCTTTGCTGTGAGTCATGAACTATTTTCTTAATCATCTGCCATTACTACCTCAACTGTATTTGCTGCTAATCTTCTGTCACAGTCAACTCCAGCTAGGACTGCCCTGGTTCGCTTGGAATTAAGCTTTTCTCAGTTATTTCTGATCAATTTCCTCTCTCAACATGAATACTAAATTCTAACACATTATGGTCACTGTTTCCTAGGGGATCTTTTTCAGTCTACGATCATTTATTAAACCTGCTTCATTGCACATCACCAGATTCAAAGTAGACTGATCCTTGGTTGAATCAACAACACTTTGGTGTAGGAAACTTCAAAATATATGGTATGAATTCTGCATCATTCTATCTCTGCCAATCTGACTACCCCAATCAACATGAAGATTAAAGTCACCCATTGTTTTATCCTACCTTTATTATATGCCCTTCTTATCTCCTGATTTATTCACCGTCCCACTGCATTGGGCCTATAGATTATTCTATGAGCACCTTCTTTCCCTTTTTATTTCTCACCTCCACCCATATGAATTCTATCTTTTGATCCAAGATCAATTTTCCTTCGTATTGATTCTGTATCTCAAATTTGGTGCCATCTACATGTTCAGAAATTGTAAGTTTGATTCAGAGATCAAATTGTTAACTTAAATTATGAAATATGGCTGTTCTAGCATTGATCATTGTAGAACAATGTGATCTACCTGCTACTGTAAATTTACCCTTGCTGTGCTTTTTTCAACGCATCACTGTTTCTTTAAATTTAGGTTCAGTTATCACCACACATCTCATCATTCAATGTCATGTGTACCTGTTCTATTTTCCTGATAAGCACCAAAGCTAATTAATTATTTAATATTTTTGACCTCTGTATATTTTTGTGACTTAGGCAGCCTCACTGTCATGTTACCCTTGGTCCACGAACTCCCCACCTACATCCGGGACACCACCCATGCCCTCAACCTCCTCCATGACTTTCGTTTCCCTGGCCCCCAAAGCCCCCAGTCGTGATGGCTATCCATCTGTGATGGCCAAGGCCTCCTAGCACTCTGTTTCTTCCTCTCCTGATGACCCAACCAGTGCTCCTTCACCAACACACTCATTTGATTGGCGGAACTGGTCCTCACCCTCAACATCATCTCTTTCGAATCTTGCCACTTCCTTCAGACCAAAAGAGTAGCCATAGGCACCCGCATGGGCTCCAGCTATGTCTGCTTCTTCATCAGTTACATGGAACAGTCCATCTTCCACAGTTACACTGGCTTCATTCCCTACCTTTTCCTCCGCTACATTGATGACTGTATCAGTGCCACCTTGTACTCCCGTGAGGAGGTTGAACAGTTCATCAACTTCACAAACACTTTCCACCCTGACCTCAAGTTCACCTGGACCATCGCAGACACCTCCCTCCCATTCCTGGACCTCTCCTCTCCATCTCCAGTGACCAACTCAACACAGGCATCAACTTCAAACCCACCACATCTGACAGTTTCTTGACTACACCTCCTCCCACCCTCCTGCTATAAAAACGCAATCCTTTACTCCCAAATCTTCCATCCCTGCCATATCTGCTCCCAGGAGGAACAATTCTACTCCAGGACATGCCAGATGGCCTTCTATTTCAAAGACCACAATTTCCCATGTGGTCAACAATGCCCTCCAGTGCATCCCTCCACTTCCTGCACCTCTGCCCTTGAACCCCATTCCTCCAACTGTAACCCCTGGTCCTCAGCTACAACACCACTAATCTCC
This sequence comes from Chiloscyllium plagiosum, assembly GCF_004010195.1. Taxonomy (NCBI): domain Eukaryota; kingdom Metazoa; phylum Chordata; class Chondrichthyes; order Orectolobiformes; family Hemiscylliidae; genus Chiloscyllium; species Chiloscyllium plagiosum. Next base: position 23,918,358 of record NC_057730.1, read on the forward strand.
AGATACAGTACATTATCCTTCACCATTTCTGCCACTTACAATCAGATCCCACCACCAGAGATATATTTCCCTCCCCACCCCTATCAGCATTCAGTAGGGACCATTCCCTCTGTGACTTCCTCATTAGATCCACACTGCCTCACCAATCCACCCTCGACTCCTGGCACCTTCCCATCCCACCATAAGAGGTGTAAAATCTATGCCCCTACCTCCCCCCTTCATCTCCTTTCAAGGCCCCAAAAGAGACTTCGACATCTGGCAGAGATTTTCCTTCACAGGCAAACACCTCATCTACTGTGTCCGTTGCTCTTGATATGGTCTCATCTACATTGAGGAGATAGGACGCCAACCCGTGGAACATTTCAGGGAACATCTCTGGGACACACTCACCAAACACCCCACTGCCCTGTGGCCAGTCATGTCAACTCTCCCTCACGCTCCACCAAGGACATACAAGTCCTGGGCCTCCTCCACCACCAAATCCAAGTCACCCGACACCTGGAGGAAGAATGCCTTATCTTCCGTATTGGGACTCTTCAACCGCATGGCATCAACATTGATTTCACCTGTTTCTGCATCTCCCCTTGCCACACCTCATTCCAGATCCAACCCTCCAACTCTGCACCGCCCTTTTGAACTGTCCTACCTGTCCATCTTCCTTCCCACCTATCCGCTCCACCCTCCCCTCCGACCTATCACCATAACCCCCCCTACCTCCATCTACCTATCACCTCCCCCCAGGCCCCATCCCCACCCTGCTATTTATCTCTCACCCCACCCCCTCACCCCATTCCTGATGAAGGGCTTATGCTCAAAATGTCGATTCTCCTGCTCTTCGGATGCTGCCTGACCTGCTATGCTTTTTCAACACCACACTTTTCGACTCTGATTTCCAGCATCTGCAGTCCTCACTTTCTCCCAACATATTTTTACTTGGTAAAGGCTGATGCACAACAGTATTTTTAAAAATCATATCCTCTAACTTCATGGGTAAATGTCCCTCTGGTTGGCTAGATTTCATTTTACCACCTTTTTACTATTTATATGACTGTAGCAAAGTTTTGCATTCCCTTTTGTGTTACATGCTGGTCACTTCTTATAATCTTTCCTTGCTGCTGTACCTTTTTTCTACTTTCCCTCTAATCTTACTATATTCAGCCTGTTATGTAGTTGTGTTGTTAGCCCGACATCTCTTCTATGCACCTTTTTTCTCCTTCATCTTACTCTTCATTTTCTATGACAACTGGGAGGTCTGGCCAGTTCCCCCACATGGCAGTATCCCTCAAATGTACCTGAACTATCTCCTATTGAAAGATAGTTTTGTTCTTTTTTAAAATTTATATTTTGCATGCCATTGCCTGGGCTAGATCTGTTCTCACTCTTTGGAAATTGGTGCTCTCCAAATTAATTATATTTACTCTGAATTGCTTTGGTCTTTTAGCATAACTAAGTTAAATCTTGTGATCTTATGATCACAGTACCCCATCTGTTCTTTCATGGGATGTAAGGGTCACTGGCAAGATTAGATTTTATTGCCTACCCCTAATCTCCTTTGAACTAAGGCCATTTAAATAAGAGTCAACATAGTACAATGAATCTTATGTAGAACAGAATGGGTAAGGATGACATATTTCCTTCTGTTGCATCATGGGGTAAACCCTCCTGCTTAATTTAAACCAGCAACACAGAAAAGATTTATCCCATGTAGTAATCTGTGAAAATTCGAGAGGCCAAGAACTATTTAAAGTAAAACTTAACAACTTTATTTCTTAAAGTATTATGGAGAATAGTTAGCTAACAACAATTTACAACTCCTTTCTCTAACCTATCTTTTACTTTCCCTTCTACAATACCAGTCCGATAAAACTCCCAGTGGTTAAATCTTTTTATATCTTCCTCTATAGATTTACTCTCTAGGTTGGTGTTGATGCTTTTTCTCTGTGCAAACTCCTTCTCTTGACAGGTACCTATCAGAGTGTTTTGACGAGCAGCCTATATCTGTTGGTCTTTTGGCAGTTCTCCCCCAACTGTTCAATTTTTTCCAGTCTTATACCCCCAAAGCAATGGATTGTGTCATTGGCTTTTATTATTGTCAATATGCTAAATTCAAACTTGATTGAAGTTTGTTTTTTTGGGGTATAATTTAAAGTGATTGGCCTAATTCAAATTTGTTTTTGTCTCCAGGCAACCATCTACCGTAGCTGTTGAACCACATGTTAGGTTTAGTCTTATTCAGAACACTTAGTGCTGTCAGGTATTCCTGCTATCTTTTAACTCTCTTAAAGGTACAGGACACCCACATCTTCATAACACCTCCTCCCTTAAGAAAAAAAATGAACCTTCATAATGAAAAGATGGCTTCATTTTTTTCTCTTCTTCAAACACATTACTCTAACATACCAATAACTTTAATCTAAGTTCACGTTAACTTCTTCCATATGGCATTATATATATATTATGTATATGTAACATTAAGTAAATACAAATCTCATCTAAACGTAATCAGTTAAATCCGCGATAACAGGTCTGCGATTACATTCTTACAATCCGCAACATGTACGATTTTTCAATGAAAAGCTGGTAACATAAGACTGCAATGAAGTAGTATATATTCTTGTCTTTAAAGCATTCTAAGAACGTAAGTGGATTGTGATCCATGTACACAACCGTCTCTGACACATTGTTCCTGACATACACATTAAAATGTTGTAAGGTCAGTATCAAACTCAATTGTTCTTTTTTGATCGTGGAGTATTTCCTTTGGTGGATATTGATCTTCTTTGAAAAGTAGCTAACTGGCAGGTAAATCCCATCTTCACCTTCCTGTAGCAGTGCAGCTCCAACTCGTATGTTACTTGCATCAATGGCGACTTGATAAGTTTTGAAATGTTTGGTTAAGTTAAAACAGCTTTGGTGGTTAATATTGATTTCGAATGGTCAAACGCCTCCTGGCATTGTTCTGTCCACTGAAACTTAGTGTTCTTCTTCAGCAAATCGGTTAACAGTGCCACTACACTGCTGAAGTTTGGAATAAACTTCCGATGGAATCCACAGCGTCCAAACCTCTTTCTTCGAGGTTGGTCGTGGAAATTCCTTGATGGTCTTCGTCTTTGCATTCTGTGGGGTCAACCTTCCATGGCCAATGTTATGTCCCAAGAACGTCACCTCTGCTTTCGCAAATTCAGTTTTATTTAAGTTTAGCACCAGTTTTGCTTTTCTTAGTCATTCAAAGAGCTCTGCCAACTGTACCATGTAATCTTTCCAGGACTTACTAAAGATCACTACATCATCCAAATAGACTACGCAGTTTGTTAAACCGGTCACAACTCTGTTCATGAGTCTTTGGGATGTGGGCGGGTGCGTTCTTCATTCCAAAATGCATTACTTTAAATTGGTATAGCCCATTTGGGGTTACAAACACAGAAATTTCTTTTGCTGACTCTGATAAAGGTTTCTGCCGGTAATCATGCATTAAGTCCAACTTGGTGATGAAACTGGCTTGTCCGGCTTTCTCGAAAGGAATTGGATATGAGTTCAATTTTGTAATGGTGTTGACCTTCCGGTAATCCACGCATAATCGAGTCCGGTTTGGGAACTAAGACAATTGGCGAACTTCACGCGTTCTGGCTTACTTCAGTGATGTCCTCATTGAGTTTGGCCACCACCTCCATTTGGACTTGTCTGGCTTTGAAAGGCTTAAGTTGATAGGGGTGTTGTTTTATCAGAGCAGTATTCCCTACGTCTACTTCACGTACAATAGCATTAGTCCTCCCTATCTGATGCTTACATATGTCCCTAAACTGCAGTAACAAGTCTTTCAACTGTGTTCTATGCTCCTGAGACAGATAGCTTACTAACCTATCCCACTCCTCAAGGACTTCTTCATTTTTTAATCTATTTTGAGGCACATCAAAATCCACATCATCTGGATTTGATTCCTCACTCTGCGGGGCAGTAATTAACACCTGTTTCTCCAGTTCTTTCTGTCTAGTATAATACAGTTTCAATATGTTGACATGACATACCAATAGGTTTTTTTCAACCTGGCATCTTTATGAGATAGTTCACCTGACTCAACATTTTCTTAATTTGATAGCGACCACTAAACCTTGCTTTGAAGGGATCTCCTATCACTGGTAACTATACTAACACATCATCCTCTCAGGAAAACGTCTGAGTCCCTGATCTTTTATCTGCCACCTACTTCTTTCTATACTGTGCCCTCTTTTGGTCCTGTTTAGTTAACTCACCTACTCGATTTAATCTGTCCCTCACCTCTGATATGTAATGTAAGTGTGAAATCTCTGACTTTGGTCCTGTCAATTTTTCTTTAATTAATTTCAAAGGACCTCTCACTTCATGCTTGAACATTAACTTGAAGGGCGTGAACTGAGTAGATTCATTTGGGGCATCTCTAATGGCAAGCAATATGAATGGGATACTTTTATCCCAGTCATTCAGGTAATCCTGACAGTATGCTCTCAACATGGTCTTCAAGGTCTGATGCCACCTTTCTAAAGCTCTCTGGGATTCAGGATGATACGCCCTGGATTTAAAGTGCTGTATACCTAAGCTATCCATAACCTCCTCAACAGCCTAGCAGTAAAATTTGACCCTTGGTCTGACTGAATCACTCTGCGTAGCCCATACCATGTGAAGAATGCTCCTAACTCGTCTACTACCATTTTTGCCTTGATGCTGCGTAATGGAATTGCCTCTGGGAATTTGGTAGACTCATCTATTATGGTTAACAAGTATTGGTTCCCACTTTTAGTTCTTGGGAGGGGACCTACACAATCAATTATAACTCACATGAAAGGTTCTTCAATTGTGGGAATTGGCAACAAATGCGCTGGTTTTATTACCGCCTGTGGCTTACCTACCATTTGGCTTGTATGGCAGGTATGGCGAAAGTTAATCACATCCTTGTGCATTCCAGGCCAATAAAAATATTTTTGTACCTTAGCCTGAGTCTTTTGTACCCGTAGATGACCTCCTACAGGTGATTTCTGTGCTACCCATAACACCTCGTGTCTGTATGCTACTGGCAACACAATCTTTTGCACTTCAGTTCATTTCTCCTCTGCTCTAACTTGCCGTGGTCACCATTGCCTTCTTCAGGTTCTACCTTTCAGATAATAACCCTCCAGAATATTCTCTGCCTCTTTTTCAGAGTACGCATCCAATATATATGTTTGATCATCTTGTTTTGCTGTTGCAGGTCTCTTAGCCTTTCAGGACTAAACACTTCTGTCTGACCCTCTGCCTGTTCAGGTTTTTCCCTGCACCCTTACATCAAACGGAGTGTCCACTAACTGAATCTCAACTCTATCATCTCTCTCTTTTACTTTTTGCTTCATGCTGTGACTTATGATGTGGGATCTGGTTACCACACAGTCTGGGAAAATATCAGGATATTTCTGTTTTAATTCCTCAGTTTCTTGGTCTTCCTTGGGCTTATCCACAACAAGGCATGTCACTCCCACCTTGGATCCTGCCAAATCATTCCCAAGAACAAACTGAATTCCTGGAATTGACACTCTCAATCACTCCCACTGTAACTTCCCCAGTCTTGAGTTGCCTCTCCAACCTGATCTTACATAGGGGAGTGTTAAATTTCTGTCCATCTATCCCACAAATTACCACACTCTCAGATAACAGATCAGAAAGAGTGCATATTCACTCATCCCTTATTATCAGCACTTGGTTAGATTCTGCATCTCTCAAAATTATAATTTCTTGTCCTTGTCCCCCTAGTTCTTTCTGGGTAAACTTAACCCACGGAGGTGAATTCTTTGTAGAGATCAGGTACTAACTCCATACCCAGTCACTGCCTAGGTTGTACACTCTCCTGCAGCTCCTTGGCTCTTCTTGGAGTCTGCTTCACTACCTTTACTAATGCCACTGAATTAGCTTCTGTTCTCACATCTTTTCCCATAGTGCCTTTCTTTAACAGCCAGCACTGTGACTTTACGTGTCCCACTTTCTGGCAGTGAAAACACCTTTTCCCAGTGCCCTTCTGAAACCACCAGCACTGTAATTTGTCCCACTCCATTACAGTGAAAACTTCTCAGGCCTTTCACCTCCTGTCCACCCTCTTGGGCTTCTTTTCTATCCTGTGGTAAATTCTTACCAGTGTTCTCTACTCTTGGTTTCATAGTGTAGGATCTCCCCTTTTCCTAACTTCTTTCCTTCACAAGATGAAATTCTGACCAGAGGCATGTCTTATGCATCAACATGTATCATCTGCTAATTGAGCTGCCCTTCTTACATCCTGAAATTTCTGTTTCTCCATGTGAATTCCTACGATCTCTGGAAGTGAGTTTTTGAACTCTTCCAGCAGAATAATCTCTCTTAGAGCATCATAGGTCTATCTATCTTTCTTTCTATCTTTAAGGCTTGCACCCATCCATCAAGATGACTATGTTTAATTCTTTCGAACTCAATATAAGTCTGACCTGGTTCCTTCTTTGTGTTTCTGAAATGCTGTATATATGCATCTGGTACCAAATCATAAGCACTTAAAATAGTCTGTTTGACCTCTTCCTAGTCTCTGGACCCCTCATCTGACAGCACGGCAAATACCTCACTGGCTCTGCCTACCAGTTTAGTCTGAACTAGCATTACCCATAAATCCTCGACCACTTCATCTGCCTAGCCAATTTTTCGAATGAAATAAAGAAGACTTCAACATCTTTCTCATCAAAATGTTTTGATGTATTTGTACATATCACTACCTTGTCTTTTAATCTCCATCCTGTTAACTTTGCTGACTAAGTTGAAACTTTTCAAGTTCAAATTCTCTCTCTCTTCTTTTCTCTTCTCTCTCTCTCTCAGCTAAGAACCTTCTCTCTCTTTTTCCCCTCTCTCCCTTTCTCTCTCTCCTCTCTTCCTTTCTCTTTCACTCTCCCTTTGTTTAGCTTCTAACTTAATTTTTCTCAATTGTAATTTAAAATTTTCTACCTCTACTGCACTTGTCTGTTTTTCTGATACTCCTAAGTGTTTGAGTAATTCCCTTACAATTGCAGCTTTACTTTTGTCCTTGGTTAAACCCACATCTAACTTATTTGCTAATTCTAAAACTATGTCTTTTTCTTTCCTTCTAAACTATCTCGGCAAAGTTGAAAATTGTCTTCAAACCCCAAAACCTCTTTAGCAATTTTAAGAGCCATTTCTCTCACTTCTAATTAATCACAAGTCACTGAAATTAAACAAATTGCCTCACCTATATTTTATTTAAAGATCTAGGACACTAATCTGCAAGTGTTTAAATCTGCTGGGATTTTTCATACCTCTAAATATATTCAAATCTGTCTAAACCAGTTTAAATCACAAATCCAAGACCCAGACTGTTCAAGTCATGGACCAAGCCCCCTAAATCATTCAAATCCTGGATGAGCACCTAAACTGTTATTACGCGGGATAAACCCTCCTGCTTAATTTAAGCCAGCAATACAGAAAAGATTTATCCTGTGCAGTAATCTGTGAAGATTTCAGAGGCCAAGAACTATTTAAAGTAAAAATTAACAACTTTATTTCTTAAAGTATAACAGAGAATAATTAACTAGCAACTATTTACAACTCCTTTCTCTAACCTATCTTTTACTATCCCTTCTATAATACTAGTCCGATAAAACCCCCCAATTAAGATTTATCAAAAATTCAAATTTCAAACGAGTCAGCGGTCAAATCTTCTTTTTATATCTTCCTCAGTAGATTTGGTCTGTAGGTGGATGTTCATGCTTTTTCTCTGTGTAAACTCCTTCTCTAGACAGATACCTCGCAGGGAACTTTGACTGGCAGCCTACATCAGTTGGCCTTTTGGCAGTTCTCCCCAGGCTGTTCAATTTTCCCAGTCTTATACCCCCAAAGCATTGGATTGTGTCATTTGGGATTTTAATATTGTCAATATGCTAAATTCAAATTTGATTGGAGTTTGGTATTTTTGGGTATAATTTAAACTGATTGGCCTAATTCAAATTTGTTTTTATCTCTAGGCAACCAGCTACCCTAGCTGCTGGACCACATGCTACATTGTATCTTATTCAGAACACTTGGTGCTGTCAGGTAGTTCTGCTATCTTTTAACTCTATTAAAGGTACAGTACACCCACACCTTCACAACACTTCTCTAAGGGACATCAGTGAACCAGATGGTTTTCACCATACTCGATGATTGTTTCATCATCCCCATTACTGAGACTGGCTTTCAATTACAAATTTTTGATTAGTTGAATTTGAAATTCACCAACTACTGTGGTTGCTTTTGAACCTGTGCCTTTAGAACATTTTTCTGGGCTTCTGAATTACTAGCCTAGTGAATGCACCACTATACTTTCCTCACTGACATTTGATATACATGTTCTATCTGATTCCCTAGAAGTAGATCTAACAATGACTCTTTCCTATTGGATTCATTTCTGGACCAGTCAAGAAAACTCCTTCCCTGAACATACTTTAGAACATAGAACATAGAACAATACAGCACAAAACAGGCCCTCGATGTTGCGCCGACCTGTGAACTATTCTCAGCTCGTCCCCCTCCACTATCCCATCGTCATCCATGTTTAAGTCTCCCTATTGTGGTTGAGTAACCTTTCCTAGGCTCACTGGTCTATAAGTTGGGTGGGAAGCTCTACAAAGGTAGGTTCTCGGGTTTAGAAAACACTGTCTTATATAGTTGGATGGAAATAAAAAGAAGTTTCTCATTTCCCAGAAACCTCTGCTCTCTGATTTCAAATATAAAAGCTCAAGTCAGTGATTCAACACTCCCAGCAGGTCCCTGGTCCATGTTCCCGCCCTTTGAGTTGCTGCTGCCACTGAAAAACAGAAATGTAGGACTCCCGTGCTCGAGGTAAGTTTTTAAAGGTTCAAATCAGTGACTCACCGCTCCTGGCAGCCCCTGGTGCAAACTCCTGCCCTTCAAGTTGCTGCTGCCGCTGAAAAACAGAAATGGAGGACTCCAGCGCTCGAGGTAAGTTTTTAAAGGTTCAAATCAGTGACTCACTGCTCCCGGCAGGCTCCTGGTCCAAGCTCCCACCCTTTGAGTTGCTGCTGCCTCTGAAAAACAGAAATGGAGGACACCCACGCTCGAGGTAAGTTTTTAGATGCTCTTCCCCATGTGGTCAAGTCACCAAGGGTCCAAAACGTCTTAAATTGATTCACAGTCTAGGAAATCAGGACTGACAGAAAAATGGCCAAACAAAATTAAATAGCAGCCAACAGCTATCGAATACAAAGGAAGTTGAAATCAGGATCAAAGAGTTTGCAAAGGTTCAAGGGGGACCAGTTACAAACAGCCTGAGGATTGTGTATTGGAGAATCAGTCGATCAGATGTTCTGGCATCTTGACTGCCTAAATATGTGCACTTTACACCTCTTGGCAGGGCTATAATGAAGGGTGTTGGCATTACCCATTGGATGGATTTGAACCTAGCTCAAGAACAATTGGCCAAGGTTCACAGAACATTCTGGAAATTCTGGTGTGAGGAAGGATAAGAACACACCAGGATGCCAACCTCTTAAAAGACACAGTGAAGACTCAGTGAAGATTCACAGGAAGGCCTCATAACAAGACACATAGTAGAAGGTCATGCAGCAACTCAAGAAGACATAGGAGAAGATCCACCCTGACCTGTAAAGTCCCACCTTTGTGGAAGAGAAGCCGGCTGTATATCGGAGAGGAAGGAGATTACAACAACCCAGCTCAAATAAATGGGTTGTTGTGGGTATTATCTTTTCTCAGAAGGATAGAGCTAGAAAGAATTTGGGGAATGCTCACATTGTATTTTTAATAAGGAGTATTTTGTTAATAAAATAGAATTGAACTACAAACCGAATTCTGTGTCTCTCTGTGCACCTCATTGACAAGAGACTTGGGTAAAGTATTTTTCAATGCATAAACTGGTTGAAGTGCCCAAAACATGGGGCAACATCCATTTCTGCTCTTTACGCTATCATTATTCAGCCTATTGTACGATAAGGTGAGAAGAAAAAAAGATATTTGAGAAAAAGAAAATCCACGGCACACATTCCAATCTGAGTGCTACATTGTCAGAGCGGCTCTCTTCCAGATGCAGTGTTGAACAGAGGTTGTATCTGTCCTTTCAAGTGGATGTAAAAGATCAATGATATTATGTTGGAGAAGACCAGGGGTTTTTCTCTGATGTTTTTGTCAACATTTGACTCCCTATCAATGTCACAATAACATATTACCTGTTTGCAAATTCATTGCTGTTTGTGGGTTCTACATAGAACATAGAAAAATACAGCGCAGTACAGGCCCTTCGGCCCTCGATGTTGCACCGATCCAAGCCCACCTAACCTACATTAGCCCACTATCCTCCATATGCCTATCCAATGCCCGCTTAAATGCCCATAATGAGGGAGAGTCCACCACTGCTACTGGCACGGCATTCCATGAACTCACGACTCGCTGAGTAAAGAACCTACCCCTAACATCTGTCCTATACCTACCCCCCCTTAATTTAAAGCTATGCCCCCTTGTAATACCCGACTCCATACGTGGAAAAAGATTCTCACTGTCGACCCTATCTAAACCCCTAATCATCTTATACACCTCTATCAAGTAAACCCTAAACCTTCTTTTCTCCAATGTAAACAACCCCAAGTGCCT